>NW_020837990.1:1279151-1392111 GCF_003676395.1 Aethalodelphis obliquidens
GAGGGGAGGGGAGGGGAGAGGAAGGGAGGGGAGGGAGGGGGAGGGGAGGGGGAGGGGGAGGGGAGGGGAGAGGAAGGGAGGGAGGAAGGAGGGGAAAGGAAGGGAAGGGAAGGAGAGAAAGAAAGAAAGAGAGAAAGAGAGAGAGAGAGGGAGGGAGGGAAAGAACGAAAAAGAAAGAAAAATGAAAAATAAAGACAAAAAAGAAAATGAAAAAGGAAATGAAAAAGTGCTAAACTCCTCTTCTCACCTTTCAATCTGGTCCTGGAGACTAAGACCCAAACAGTAAATGGTTCATGATGAGATTCAAAGAAGTAGTTTCCTTACTACTACTTTCCACTTCAACTACACACAAAAACAGGACCAAGGGTATGTCTCCTCGCTCCCGCATAAAAACAAAAGGCATCTTCTCCTCCCTCTGAAACCTGACTCCTCCCTCAAGGCCTTGAAGGCCCTCAGGGACGGCTGGCAACGCACAGCCGCTTATTTATTTGGGTTGTATTTAGGCACCATAAGTGCCTGTGTGCGCAGAAGGACTATGATGTTATGGGAACTCAGTTTTGTCCTTTTAGGAACAAACTTCCCCCAATTTTGACTGTTACATCTTTCATTTCAATTAACTGAATCTTTTCTTACTTTCTCCCCCAGGCCTCATAGGACTAAATCTCTTGGAATCCTTTGGAAGGAGGCTGTGTGTTCCACTTATTTCTATTCTCCTGGAAGAGAAGCATTTATTATCCCTGTTCCCACCTGCCTTATTCAGACCATAGTTTTATCCACATGACTCAAGTCAGCTCTCCCTTTACGGAGTTCATGAAAGTGACTACATCACTATTGCATCGTCTTCAGAGTTCTCGGCTGACTTTCCTATAATTCGTCCATCTTCCTCAGTGACTTCTGCATCTGAGAATGGTTGTTTCTTTTCTTATACCCATCGTTGCCTTTGTGAATGTCAATAATCTATGCTGATAAAGCTTCTCATATTTTGACCTCACACGTTCTTTTCCTTTCTTTTAAATTCCAGAGACCTGCAAACATCCACCGACTTTCAATCCAGTCCAGCTGAACATTAGTGAGTTTAGTAAAGAATTGTTGACTGACCTGGATATGAACTTGAAATCTCTTCCTCTGTTTCATTCTTTCAAATTCCATAACTATTTGTTTTGATTTTATTGCTTGGCAGTAATGTTTACTTGTTGCAAAAATAATTCAAATTTGTACATCAAAAAAATTCCATTATCCTAACCTCCTTAACTGCAATGTCCTCCGTCTACAATGTACCCTGGTCACTTAGCAGGAACCCCACCATACAGACTTGTTTATTCCTCAGTGTGGCTCCACATTGAAGATTCCAACCCTCAAAATATCTTCTCTAGCAACTACCTCCTGCCCTTCCTTCTCTCTCAACAGCTTGCCACCCCTAAAATTCCTTCTTATTCTTATTGTCATCACCAGTCACTCTATGATTCTTTATTTTCCTTTTTTATCCCATTTGTTTGACTTGCATATAATTAACCATTTCACAAACATACTACGACTCCAAGATGCCTCAACACCTGGGACTTCTGTTCTATTGCCACTCCTAGCCTTCAGGAATAGTAGCCAATTGTTGTTGGAGAAAGCCTTAAAGCCACTGGAACTGGATTCGTCACAAATCCATTCTTTGTTAGGTCTACTGATACTCACATCTGCTTTCACTCATCTTTTATTAATTACTCATCCCACTTCCTAGAGACTTCTCAGTATCTCTTTCATTCTCCTCAAGGCCCAAGTTCTATCCAACCTCCCACTCCCAGCAGGTAACTTTACTACCTGTTTCGCTAACATAAAATTTCTCTCATTGGAGCGACTTGAAATTTATTTCTTCCTTTCTCAACATCTCTGTGTTTCCTTCCTCTTTTTCCTCTTCTTCCTCCTCTAAATCTGAGGTTAACCCCTCAGCTAGTGCTCCGCATTCAAGTCTCTCTTTCCTCCTTGGTGCCAAGCACCTGCATCAGTTCTTTCACTTCTCCTGCATCTTCAGTCCTTCCCTCTGAATTGACCTCTAAGCTTTTGCCCATATGACCTTCCTTAAGAAAATCCTTACTTATCCTAACGTTTCCTCTCATCACTTTCCTATCCCTCTTTCATTCCCACTATCAAATATTTCGAAAGGATAGTCAAACCAATCACATCTACTAGTTTTGTACCAACAATTCTTTTTTTAAAATTTATTTATTTATTTTTGGCTGTGTTGGGTCTTTGTTGCTGCACGCCGACTTTCTCTAGTTGTGGCGAGCAGGGGCTACTCTTCATTGAGGTGCACGGGCTTATTGCGGTGGCTCCTCTTGTTGCAGAGCACGGGCTCTAGGCGTGCAGGCTTCAGTAGTTGCAGCACGCGGGCTCAGTAGTTGTGGCACACGGGATTAGTTGCTCTGCGGCATGTGGGATCTTCCCGGACCAGGGCCCGAACCCATATCCCCTGCATTGGCAGGCAGATTCCTAAACACTGCGTCACCAGGGAAGTCCCTGTACCAACACTTCTTGCTTTACTTCTTCCATTATGTGTTGCCCCATCTCTCTCTTCTACTGAAACTCCTCTTAAGGTCATCAGTGATTTCCTAATTACCAAGTCTCCCAGCCAACTCTCCCCCAATTAGCTTGCTGCTGGAGCACGCTTTGGCATGAAACTTTCCCTCTCTTTACTCCCTGACCACAGCACTATTTTGATCTCCTCCTATCACTTTGATCACTCTTTTTCCATCTCTATTCCTGGCTCCACTGCTTCCTCTACCCTCCTAAATTAAGCTATCCTCAGATCTCCTATCTCTTTATAGTCTCTCCTTCAAATATCATCCATTTTTCCATCACTTCAATTATCACTCTATGACAATGACTCTCAAATCGTGATTTCTTCTAAGGACTAAATTTAAATTTCCAGATGACCTATCAGTATCTGAAACATAAAATATACCAAACAAGACCCAAGATCAGCCATTTTCTCCCCTAAATCACTCCTGCTATCTTCTCTATAACTTCTAATGGCATAAAAATTTTCCCCATCGACCCTGACTAGAGTGACTTTTCCTCCCTTTCCCCACATCTGGTCATTTGCCAAATCCAATGTCTTTTTTTTTTTTAAACGTGATTTTATTATTATTTTTTTAAATATTTATTTGGTTGCACCGGGTCTTAGTTGTGGCAGGCGGGATCCTTAGTTGCGGCATGTCAACTCTTAGTTGCGGCATGCAGGTGGGATCTAGTCCCTGACCAGGGATCGAACCCGGGCCCCCTGCATTGGGAACATGGATTCTTATCCACTGTGCTACCAGGGAAGTCCCCAAATCCAATATCGTATACCTTCACATTTTTTTCAAGATCAGACCTCTCCCACTCCCACTCATCAGCCCCTCCTTCCCTCTTACTACATCTACTCCAATCATTTCACCTATTTTTCTCATTCCATGTCTCCTATTCTGCCAGATTAATTTTCCTAAACTCATATCATATCATCTTACATGCTCTAAAATCTCCAATGACTCCCAATTACCTATCAAACTAAGTCTAGACTACTTTAATGAGCATTAAAGACTATTAACTTACTTTTCCAGCATTACCCACCATTATTTCTCTAAATGTGTCCCGTGTTCAGATAAACTAAATCGTTCACTTTCCTCATCTCAGGTCTGAAACTTTCCTACCTCTATGCTCATGTTGTTTTCCTGTCAAGAATGTCTTGCTTTTCAATCACTTCCTGTTGAAATCCTATCTTTGCTTTAGGAAGTTTTGTTCCTTTTACCGTTTGAAATGTAAACTACCTTTCATCTAATCCTCTGTATTTTACTCTTACTCTGCCTTGTATCCTAACCACTGGCCGAACGTACCACTATTCTCACCACTCTAGCTTGTGTCTTTAATACTATTTTCCAAGTACTCTGCTAGTTTCTGCAGATTCAAAGATAAGTAAACATTTCCCTAATTTCCCTGGGAAATTCAAAACGCCCTTACCCAAAGGACACTTGTATTTATGCTTCTCATCCCCATCCCCCCATGCAGGTTTCTCACTCACCCAGAAGGCAAGTGAGTTCCTATCGCTACCACTTAAAGGATGGAAAACGGAGAAAGTAGAGCCATCTTTACCACTATGTCAAGGGAGAGTGTTTTCTCATATCCTCGTGTTGGAGTTCGGGATGCCTATCTTTGTGCCAGAGGGGAGGTTGCAGGCTAGTGATGGAGACAGACCCCAAAGAACCAGTTACCAGGTAATTTGACAAAAGCTGTCGTAGGAGTGTGTACTCTGGGAGCTGCGGGAGCCATGTCCAGCAAGGCGTGGGAGCAGGAAAGAACAAATCTGAAGGCTTCGTTGAAGGATGAAGGAGGCTGGCAGCTGCTCAGCGCAGTCAGGTTTTCTCAGTGACTCTATCAATCATTCTGAAACACGAAATCCAGCGCTGTGCCTTTCCCAAACATTAGGCATAGTCACACGTTCTTGCAGAAATGCAATAACTTTTAGAAGCTACGTTACTGTTTCATATATTCTGGATCTAGAGGCCCATCCCTTTCCTCCTTCAAGTCCTGGAGTTGGTGCGTTAGGCTCTACCTGGCCCTACGTGGCTGTTGGGGAAATCTGAGTCCAGGGGCGTGCTGAGTGAGGAACATCAAAGAATTGAAAACAAAAAACTGATGGTTCTGCCACATACATGCAAGTTGAATGGCCAAGTCATTTAACTTCTCTTGGATTTAGTTTCCTAAGAAGAAGAAGATAGTAATAGTGTCTAGTCATTATTTATGATGAAGGGAGAGAAAATAATATCTATTAAGTTTATGCTAAGAACCAGGTGATTTACATGATAATTCGTTTAATTGCCATAAATAGCTATGGGTAGGTAGCATTATTATTCTCATTTTATGGCTGGAGAAACTAAGACTTGGAGGAATTAAGTAACTTGCCCGAGATTACAGAGGTAACAAGCAAAGTATCCAGGATAAACCTGTCTGATACCAAAGATATCATTCTTTTCCACTACTCCATTTAGCCACAAATCACGACCTTACTTGAAAATGGCAGGGTCATTTGGTGAAAAGTGCCCCACATTAAGAACCAGCAGAGTGCCACCCGCATCTACAAGGCAAGCCTTTCAGAACACCCATCCACTCCCATTCTATCATTCCTTTTCTTTGGGAAAGTCTACTCATCTACTCAAATATTACCGCTTTCAAAACTTTCCCAGCTGTCCCCCTGCTCCACACCTCCAGAGCATAATCTGTGACTCCATCCTCCAGGGCTATGGACATAATAGCCCTCAGCCCACAATTTCACTTACTGTTGTAAAGCCAGAGATTAATCCAATACCTGGCATAGAATAAGCACCCAGTAGAAGTTTTCTGGGTGAATGAATGATGTGTAACAGTACACAAATCATTTAATCTCTCTAAATATTAATTTTTGCCGTCTAAAAGAGATGACTAGTCTCTCATACCTCACAGGTATATCATGGGAATTCAATAAATAAAACTGTTAGATGAGGCCAAGAGGTTATTCCTTTTACAAAAAACAAAAGACAGAAAAACAAAGCAACGAGGAGGTTTTTACTCATGTTGATCTACATGAGCTCTCTAAATGCTGAGTGATTATAAGCTTCCCCCGCCCCCAAAAAAAGAAAGAAAAAAAGAAAGAAAGAACACAAAATATATTGCATTTTCTCATGTTTATTTATTTAGAGTCCATAGTTTTTCTTCATACTAGAAGTTTTGTGAGTAAAGGGATTATACCTACTTTTCTCACATATAAATACACATATCTACACAACACTTATCTAGGAACTTTCCATTGCACGACGAGTCATTACCTTTCTGACTGATTTGCACATAGACATGTCTTTTGATGGTGTCATAGGAAGAAGTTAAGTCCTTAAAGCTTTGGAGACAAAGAGCCTTAGGTCTGAGTCGTAGTTCTGCCATGTACAGTTGAGTGAGCAAGTCAACTCCTCTTGTATTTATTTCCAGAAAAAAAAGAGAGAGAGAGAAAGAAATTATAACAGTATCTACTTCTTAAGATTGTTGTGGGGCTTCCCTGGTGGCGCAGTGGTTGAGAGTCTGCCTGCCGATGCAGGGTACGCGGGTTCGTGCCCCGGTCCGGGAGGATCCCACATGCTGCGGAGCGGCTGGGCCCGTGAGCCATGGCCACTGAGCCTGCACGTCCGGAGCCTGTGCTCCGCAACGGGAGAGGCCACAACAGTGGGAGGCCCACGTACCGTAAAAAAAAAAAAAAAAGAAGATTGTTGTGCAGAGTAAATGAATTAATCCTTATGAAGTACATAGCATGGTTTTGGGCCAAAGCATGCCTTCAAATACCGTGATGATGAGATAATTATGCTGCTGATGATAATGATAACAGAAGTGATGATAATCATGAAAAGCTGATTATTTCTCATCCTGCTGAAGTTAACAGCTGAGCGCATCTCTGTAAGGATTAAAGAAATCATCGGAAAGGGAGCCTAACACCTCTTGGTTTTATAGGACTTTACAAAATGCAAAACACATCCACACACACAATTTCATCTGTGCTCCCAGTACTTCTGGGAGGCAGATAATTAGAGAGAATTGGTTCAGAGAGGTGGAGTGAAAATGTCAGTACTATTCAGAGTACAACGAGGCATGGGACACAGGCCTAGGTCGCAGACCTGGGCCTCATGTTGTGGTTTCTTTCTCTTCTTTTTCAATAGTGTTTCTGATGAGCATTGAGTCCTGTCCCAAATGTCAGAACAACAGTAGTATTTAGATAAGCAGCAAAGGTAATAATGATATTTATTTCTCCAAAAGACTTTTCCTTTCTACCTACCTGAGAGCTCCAGCCACATGCATGCCAGAAATGCATAAACAATTTTGCCAGGCTAACAGCAATAACTGAAAACATATTATAACTTTTCTTCCGAGGTGAAGTACATTATCACCAATTACGTTTTCTTTTTCCCCACTCAAATGTTTGGATTATCATACCTACCTATTGGCAGCTTTCCCACTGACGGATAACCACGGGTTTCTTGGAGATTGTCTAAAAGCAGTGTGACACTGGCGTTTTTGTACACAGGGTCTGTTCTGAGTGCTGGGGTTCCTCCTGGGTGTCAGGAAAGTTCTGGCTTCCCTAATCATTCAGATGGGATTCAGTTCTATTCAAAAAACTTGTTTGGCTCCATCTTACCTGCCAGGTTCTCCGCCATGTGCAGTTCCAGAAAGAGATTACATAGTCTGGTCACCATGTCACTGTTTCCTGTTCTAATCCCAAACATCCCTTGGCTGGTGACAGTAACCACACAGCCGGCAGACAGGATAAGGGAAAGATCTGGGGGAGCCCAATATCTCTCAGTCCCATATGTGCTCTTTGGCCACAGTTTAAAATAAAGAGGTTTCCTCCCTCTCATCCCATGGGGTGTGCACTATTTTTCAAAATTCACTTACAGTAGCAGAAGCAGGTCATTTCTTTGACTTGCCTACACTGGGCTCTGATTTCTGCATCTTGACTCTAAGTTCAGGCATGTGTTGATCTTGAAATGCTCCTCTTGGCATCTATGTGTCAAGAAGGACCCCACGGTGATTCCAGACTGGTTTTCTTGTCCGCAGTTTCCTTGTCCCTACTCTCAGTGGACAATTTTGTGTGTGTGTATATATATATAAAGATCTCATGCTTTATCTTTACTCACAGCATCACTGCCACTACTGTTACTAATTTCCCCCCCCAATAATCTTAGTGAAACGGGTTTCTTTCCTCAGGAAAAACTAACTTCTCCATGCATATCTCAGATGTCATTCTTTTTTTTTCTGTCAGAGTCATTGCTTCCCTCCACCTCAAAATCTCTGAAAACCTCAGGCCCCATACTCCCCCCTCCTCTTCCCCAATCTCTGAGCACAATTAGCTGAAGTCCCCTCTGAGGAGGAGTGTCCCCAAAGTCTAGATATTTTCTCTTCCCTTCTCCAGTGTGGCACTGCGTCTTTCTGGACTTTCTCCCATTCCTTTGACTATTTTTTTCTGTTGCCTCTACTGATATGGCCTCAGCTCTTCACTCTTTCTGCACTATCCTCACTCATTCCTCCATCCATTTATTCATTCATTCAGGATTCACAAAGGATGGAATATCTGCCTGGTACCCATCCAGGCATAGGGATACCGCAGCGAAAAGAACAAACAAGGCTGCTTTCACGGAGCTTACATCCTGAGAGGTGGAAACAGAACATAAGTATGTACATAAATTTAAAATAAGATAATTTTGGATAGTGAGAGAAGATGGGAAGAACAAGAAAAAGGGTAATGAGATAGAGAGTAGCTTCAGATGGGGGAAATAGGTAGGAAACCAGTTTAGAGAGTGTGTCCAGGAAGTGCTACTCTAAGAAGTCATTTAAGGCAAGAGTAGAATGATAAGAAACCAGCCACAGGATGAAGAGCGGCCTGGGCAGAGGGGACAGCTCGTGCAAAGGCTCTATTACGGGAAAGAGCTTGTTAAGTTTGAGGCACATATTTAAAAAGTCAAGAGTCACTGGAACACTGTGGACAAGACAGGGAATGGCAGATGTGAGTGTGAAGAGATAGACAGGGCTCAGGGCAGGCCTTGCTAGACCATGGTGAGGAGTCTAGATGTTATTTATTATTTTATTATTCAATGAGATGCTATTGAAGGGCTTCAAGCAAGAAAGGTACGTGGTCTCACAGAATACAAAGAGTGCCCTGGCTACTGTTGGTAGACTAGAAACTACAGTTTCACCCTCAACTGTAAGGGGAAGATAATCATCAAATTGGGAAAGGTAGAAAAAGAAAAAGAAACAAACAACAAAATCCCAGCAGAAAAGGATTGAAGCTAAAATGGCAGAAAGGAGGAAGGGATTACTTAATTTAAATGAGTTAAGAACTCTCAGAACAAGGCCAGAGGTACTTTAGGGAATTTAAGGTACTTGTGAAAGTGACTGAGAGCTACTGCCTAATATCAAAGGAAACGTCAGAGGACTGAAGAGACCAAATGCTCCTGTTTTCAATAGAGGAGAGACAGGGGAGTAAAATCCTCAAAGTGACTATTTAAAATGGGATTGGTGGGGCTTCCCTGGTGGTGCAGTGGTTGAGAGTCCGCCTGCCGATGCAGGGGACACGGGTTCGTGCCCCGCTCTGGGAAGATCCCACATGCCGCAGAGCGGCTGGGCCCGTGAGCCATGGCCGCTGAGCCTGCGCGTCCGGAGCCTGTGCTCCGCAACGGGAGAGGCCACAACAGTGAGAGGCCCATGTGCCGCAAAAAAAATAAATAAATAAAAAATAAAATGGGATTGGTAAATATTTTAAAAAGAACACTGTGATTATTAGGAATCTGCACAAATAGACCTAAGAAAAAATTATGTAAAATTAAGCCAGTTCCTGCTGCCGTAGTGGTGATGGCTGTAGTGTAATGGTTGATGGAATTATCAGACTGAAAATATTTCAGTCACTCTATGTATTTGGGTGAGACTTTCAATAAGATCATAGAATCTCAAAGATGACTGGAACTTTATCAACAATCCGTTCCAAATTTCTAACCTATAGAAGACTTTTTTTTTCTACAACATCCCAGTAATTCTTTGGATAACAGCTGCTTGAACATAACAAAAGGTAATTCATTCCACTTTGGAATGGTTTGAAATGTATTGCTGAAAATCTGTTTCTATGTAAATGTAAATCTCTCTTATCTGGATCATTATAAGTCTAATTCCTCTCACATATACCCTTCGTTTTAAATTTTCAGAATGTGTTATGTTACAAATATGGAAAATAGGGAGATATGTTTGGGTATTTATTTGTGATTGAGCAATAATACCAAAGAAGTCTAATTAGTCAAACTAGAATAAGGTCTCTAAACTCGTGCCAAAGAACTCTTTTTTTTTCCTATCCATTAAAAAAAAAATCTATATTTGAAAAAAAAATCTATGTTTGGATCAAGTGATTATCAAGCCTAAAGATGAAACAAAGCTAAAGAAGAGAGAGGTCGGATGATTAAATCTGGATTCAATACAATTATTAATAGCATGGGATAATTGGTTGAAACTAATACATTTTAAAAAATTAATTAACTTATTTATTTATTTTTGGCTGCGTTGGGTCTTCGTTGCTGTGCACAGGCTTCCTCTAGCTGCGGTGAGCGGGAGTTACTCTTTGTTGCGGTGCGCGGGCTTCTCATTGCGGTGGCTTCTCTTGTTGCGGAGCACGGGCTCTAGGCACTCAGGTTCAGGAGTTGTGGCGCACGGGCTTAGTTGCTCCACAGCATGTGGAATCTTCCTGGACCAGGGCTAGAACTCGTGTCTCCTGCATTGGCAGATGGATTCTTAACCACTGCACCACGTGGGAAGCCCGAAACTAATAAATTTTAACAGCAATAAGCACAGAGGTGTCCCCCCCCCCCACAAGATCCCTCTATAAGTACAAGATAACTCTGCAACAAGTTGAGTGAAAAATACTTAGGGATTTTAACTGACCATAGCTCATTATGAGTGAGATATGGCTGTAAATGTAACTGAACAGACGTACCCTCTGAAGCAACTGTGGCCATAATTCTCCTGGATTTACGCTGGCAGACCCCACAGAAAACATCAGTCCCTCTTCTGGATGTATCATGCCGACAAACTAAAAATCCTCCTGAGACAGTGACCAGCGTAGTTAAGGGTTGGAAACTACGAGAAAATACACTGGAAGAGACTTACGAAGCTTAGCCCCAAACAAAAAATTCTGGGGTGGGATGTGGGGAAGCATAGCTCTCTCTTAAGGAAAACATTTTGCCGACCACTTAATGGAGTTTGGGGAGGAAGGAAGAGTGTACAGAATTCAACTGAATATGAAGAAGAACTTCCTTAAACGTTAGAAGGGACTGACTTTGTGAAGTAGTGAGCTCTCATTCCTGACAAAGGCCAAGGCTGTTCATCAGGAATGTCCTTGGGGGATTCAAGAATAGGAAAGGAAGTTGAATTAAGTCTTTAACTTCTCATCCAGGTCTAACACACTGTGATTCAAGGGCTGGTCTTCAAAGCAACACAGAGTATGGCCTGGTGGCTCCCTGCCCAGGAAGAAGGACATTCTGTTGCTCTGTGATATGTTAGGAGGGAGAATTTCCTGCACATGGTTCACTTACCGTCAGCTGTTACTCTGCCGTTCTGTTTTGGAATATCAGTGTCAAGCTTCCCGTTTTGGAAAGGGAGCAGTAGGGAATGAGAAGGGGGGAGAGGTTCTTGTATTAATCTTTCACTCGGTTCCAGGCATTCCTAATCTATTATGTCAATTTGAGTTTATAACTAAATTTAAACGTTCAGGTTTCCCTTCCAGGGATGGGGAGGGGCAGTGAAACAGCTGCTAGGACTAGGGTGAGGCTAATAGTTGGAAGAAGCCAAACCACAGTCTATCTGCTTTTAAACTTAACAACAACAACAAAAAAGTGAGCAGAGCGAGAGGGAGTTGCTCCACCCCCAACACCACTGTTGCACAGACGTTTGGATCACCTCCTCAGCCAGTGAGGAGGTGAACACGGGAACAGGTGCCCCTCCCTCTTACCCCACTTCTAAGCAGGGATTATTTTGCTGCGTTCAGGGTGCCCGGTACCAATTAATCAAGGCTAGACAAAGGATATACCAGGAGGGGATGGGGTCGGGGGAGAGAAGCCAGGAGCCATGTAGCATGTACATTAAAGATGACATCATTGAAAGAGATTTGGCCCTCCTCTTCCCGGAGCTGGAAGCTCGCATGTCTGTGCAGGAGCCAAAGCGGGGTTGCTTGGGCGGGGGCGTGGGGGCGGTGAATTGGTGAGAGGAGGCGTGCCGGTGCTGGGGAGAGGTGTGGAGATGCGAAAGGCAGACCTGGAGTCAGCCGGCGAGCAGAGAAATCGCGGGGGCTGAGGTCTTTGCGCCGCTCCGAGCTCCGCCCCTGCGCTCGGCAGCCGCGCTCGGCCCTGAGAGGGGCACGCCTGTTTGGGGGTGGGGAGTATTGCACTGGCGCGGGGGGGGGGGGGGTAAGTGGTGGTGGTGGCGGTGGAGAGCCGCCTGCGCATGTCAAGGCTGACGGAGCACACACGGTCGGGGCGCCTGGAGAAGGGCGGCTGGTCACGCGCCACGCAGGGTCTGGGCCCCTGCACGATCTGCAGGCGAGCTCGGGGACGGGGCCCACCCACCCCACCTCTCGATCGCAGGCCGCACAGAAGCTTCCGCCTCCTTCCTGGCCCCCCTCCGGACCTCCCCGGGGAGGCTCGGCGGGTGTGGACTGGACTGAGGTGGAACGAGTTCTGTAGCTCAGACGGCAGCCCCGGTGGTTTCGGGTGTGAGGGCAGGCCCAGCTGGAGAAGGCGATCAGGGCGGACGAAGCCGGCGCTCCCGGGTCTGGGTGGATCCTGGTCGGAGCGTAACTCTCAGTAGGGAGGTGAGAGATGGATCAACAGGGACCCCTCCGGCAGCTCAGCCGCCTAGAGCCTGCCTGCCGCTCACTTCGGAGCTGAGCTTTCCCCGAGGTGCAAACAGGGGAAACAGCTGAGCGACTGGAATTGGAAGTTCCGGGTGGGCGGGGAAGGCTCTGTCCGTGGTGCTGATCCGGATCCCAGCAACGGGCTCCGGGGAGGGCGCGCCACGCTGCCGATCCACTCCCTCGAATTGGGGCAGTCCGCCAGAGTGGCTTGGAGCTGAAACCCCCGCCCGGCTCAAGAAGCCCGCAGAGCCTCCCCAGTAAACGGCACTTGGCCCTTATTTCAGTCAGAAAGTCGCTCCCTTGGAGCAGTTCGTCCCAGAGGGTTTCCTCGAAAGTACTGAGAGGGAGCATTTGTTGACCCAGGGAATCTCTCTGTTTAGCCCCGGAAGCCACCCGCTGAAAAAGATGCCTGGCTTCAACAGATTGTTTCCCCTGGCTTCCCTCCTGCTCATTTTGTGGGGTAAGTACCAGCACCCTGCCATGCGAGATGCAGATGACAGTAATAATGCTAACAGTAATAACACTTATTGATGTCGTTGGTGAAAACGAGGAGCCCTGGCTGACTTCCCCCTGTGCATGTCTGCCAGATACGGGATCCAGAGGGGTTCCATGAGAGCTGGGATTCTGAGATTGGAAAAAGGCCTCCCCACTCCCGTGCTGCTTTATTCCTGAACTTCCCTTGGTGGTTTTTCCACCCTTCCTCCCGTTTCCTGTTAATTTCAAAGTATTTTTTTCCCTTTCCCGTAGCTGAAAGAGCATGCAGTCACATTCATTATTAAAAAATCTCGGTTACCGTTACATTTCATTTCTCAATGAGGTCTTTGAATTAATTTTTATATATTAAAAAAATCTGGATGCGTGCATTTTGAGAATGAAACTAGTTGTTGATCCATCTGTTTAATTTCAATAAGTAAAACAGGCTTCAGCCATTTGCAGCGATATATTAGATAAATAGGCACCTGGGAATTGCATCTTTCTTCTTTTTCATGAACATGTGGAATTAAGGTGCGTTGGTGTTTGGGGGGCTGAGTTTTTTTGCCTTTAAAGATAAATAGGTTCTTGTTTGTCTGCTGTGAAGGAGTGAGGTGACCTTCTCCCTCCAAATAAGGGAATCCTATACTTGAAACAGTAAGGCTGAGCAGAGTGGTGTTAGAGATGGGCTTGGAGTGGGGTCTGCATGTGTGTAGTGGGAGTTAATGAGTCTACATGATAATGTCTGAATGTGTGATTGAGAGAATGCTTTACTGTGTTGATGTATGCCTCAGGGTCTGAATGTGTATGCTAGTGTATGTCAGAGCATGTTGGCATGGGCATCTGCATGGATTGATGAGGATGTAGTAGGTGTGTGTGTGTGTGTGTGTGTGTGGTTGTTGTGTAGTTATGGGCATCTCAGTCTTGGCAACTTAGATCCTCAGGTCAAATATAGGTGCTCTCCAGCTGATAATTGCTTTACATGATCTTAGCTACATTCCTCCATGTTAAAAATCAATAACCAGTATAATTAGATGTGAGCATGCCCACCTGCCTTACTGAAACTGGGTATAGGATTATGCTCTGTGGTTGGCAGGGAACTCATTCTGCTGGTGCAGTGGCAGATATGCTGATGGGAACAGCCTCTTTACCTTAGTATCACTTTATTAAGCCTCCAGGACTAACTCTGGCTGCCAGCATTATCTGGATTTTGCATGTGACCAGAAGCAGAGCCAAGCTTCCTGTTGAACAAAATGCCTGATGAGACAGGCTGGGAAGGACAAAGAGGGAGAGTAATGCCAGTCCCAAGGGCAGACTCACCGCCACCCATCCCCAGTAGGGTCAACCAGACCTGAAGATGAAGCAGACATAATAGATCGCCAATGATCTCACCTGCCTTGAAGACTTAAGGCTGTGATTTCCTCAGGGGGAGGCTAAGACTAGGGGGCTTAGGAGAGGTTAGTTGGGCTGTATAAGAAAGAGCATGAGTAAAGCAATGAGAGATGAAGTTGTAGAGAAGGTTGGGGAGAGATTCTAAAGAGCCTTTCTTCCCAAACCCTAATTTAAGTTTTAGCATATATGCCTGAATTCTAGTGGAGGGGGAGAGCACTCTATAGGCCAAGGACCTTTTGACTAGGACTTACAAAGCCTGGATTGGAGTCTTAGCTCTGCCACTAGCTTGCTGTGTAATAACCTTAGAGTATTTTGTTCCTCATATACGTATATTTGGAAATACATAAGTTTGGAAATTGGGGCGGATGATCCCTAACGTCCCTTTGAGCTGCACAATTGAATGGTAGGGTAATGTAATGTTTGCATGTAATTCCAGCATTGGAAAGCACTTAACTTAGATGTGTTCACCCTTCCCAATATGAATGGAATTTTTTCCATTCTTTTATTTTCTGCGTGAATTGAACAAAATTCCCTTATTTCCTTCAATAAAGTATATAATAATAATAATAATAGAATCTACACTTGCCTTGTGCTTTACAGTTTACAAAGCAATTTTCAATCTATTTCTTCTTTTGGTCCCCATAGCAATCCTATGGTGGTAGTCAGGGAAAGCAGTATTATTTCCAATTTAGAGATGAGAAAATGAGTGCAGTGGAGGGGAAAGGACTTGCTAGAGAACTCTTACCTCTTGATTTCAGTCTTCCAGGGCTTGTTCTAGCTCCTCTTATGGACATGTGTGCTGCTATACAGGATTGCCAGGTTGGCGTCTGTCCTCTCATCCCTCTTTGGAGCCACCCTTCCACTCCTCTCCCATGCCATTGCCTTTCCTAGGGCCTTACTCATTTTTACCTCCTAGTGTCTTTTCTGATTTTCCTCTCCCAGGTGTTGGTTGTGTTGGGGAGTGTTTTCCTCTCTTCCCCCAGTAACCCATTTTACATCCCATTCTTTCAAGGCTCTGCTAAGTGACTGGCTAATCTGATAGACCAAGTCATTTCAGGGTGTTAATATCTACAAATAACATCATTTATCACCCCCCTTTGGAAAGTATTTACATTCTAATCAAAGCCTTTATTTTCTTAGCATTGCAGAGCAAAGTTAAGAGGAGCAATATAGCAATAACCAAAGAAGAAAAAGATTTGGGGTTATTAGAGGAGTTGGTTACATACACATTACTATCCACCTGATAATAGATTGATGCTATTCCTTAGTTAAATATAATCATAATTAATATTTTCTTCCTTCTCTGGTTTCCTCATTATTACTATAGACATTGAAGAGGAGACCATGGGTCAAATGATTTGGCCAAGATTATTCCAGGAGTTTATTATTCACAGTCAGCAATGTGGGTTGAATGTCGACCATATGTACAATCTTTTCTTGGATATCTAGAGGATTTCTTGGAAAGAGAGGCAATAGTGTACTGGAGACTTACAGGGTGAAGAAATATACTTTACCTTTTGGTGGAAGGAGCAGCGAGTCATATCGCAAAGGAAGGCAAACAAGGATGAGAGGATTCTGTGGCCATTTTGCAATGTTCCTTCCAGGACCTCATGAATTAAATTGACCTCATGAGCTGAGTTCTTTCTTAGGACTTCATACCGGACTTTGGCAAGAAGGCGATCAGTGGGGCTTGCTGTCTGATGATACCTTGGATTACTCAGGGGCAACTCAGAACAAAGAGAGGCTGCTGTGCCCTACTCACCATCCTGACTGCGTGTATTCTGCCTTCCCTCCTTTAACTCTAAATGAACTAACCGTGTTTATATTTAAGACCAACTCATCTACTTGTTCACTAGAGGCTATCACCTCTCACCTATTCAAGGATGTTAGTCCAGCAAACTATACACTTTCAAGCCCCAGCAGCTCTACTGTTCCCTTCATCTAAGCAAAGTCATTGAACCACCTCTCAGTCTGATCACTGTACCAGCCTCTTAACTGTTCTCTTTGCTTCCACCCTATCCTTCCTCACCTCTTCAGTTTATTCCCAACATAGCAGTCAGATCAGGTAATTTTGTATAAATCATGTCATTCTTCCACTCAGCAGCCTCCAGTGCTCCCATGTCACTCAAAGCAAAAGCCAAAGATCTAACTGTGGGCTGGAAGAGCAGCCGTGATCCGGCTCTGACTTATTTCTCCTGCCTCATCTCCTCCTACTCTCACTTTGTGCCCTGTACTTTATTGTGCTTTTTGCTTTTGCCAACACACTCCCACCCTAGGGCTCTCGAGTTGCTATCTCCTCTGCACACCTTCACACAGATATTCATACAGCTTGCTCCCTCCTTTCTTTCCTTCAACACCTGCTCGACGTCACCTTCTCAGTGAGTCTCTGATGATTCTATGCACACCCTAACTCCTCTATTCTGTTTTATTTTTTTCTTATAATTGCACTTATTGCAGTTTAATGTTGCTTATTTTCTTCACCTTCCACTGGAATGTGGGCTCCATGAGAGCAGGGATGGTTTCTGTTTTGTCCCCTGTTGTGTTCTCAGTGCCTAGAGCAGTGCCTGGCGCACAATAAGCACTCGATATATGTTGAAAGAGTGAAGAAATAAATGAAGGAAAATAACATTAACGAATGTACAAAGCACATTCGTAGAAATCATCCCATAGAATTTGCATGACACATCTATTAGATAAATATTATTTTCAGCATTTTGTTGATGCATAGACTGAGTCTCAGAGAGGTTAGACAGTCTACCAAACTGGGAATTCTCTGGCGGTCCAGTAGTTAGGACTCTGTGCTTTCACTGTAGGGACCTGGGTTCTATCTCTGTTTGGGGAACTAAGATCCTGCAAGCTGTGCAGTGTGGCCAAAAAAAAGTCTATCAAACCCAAGCCTTCAGCTGCCCAATACCGTCTTTCTTCTGCCTCTATAAGCGTAACTGTACATTCCTTGGTACATTTTCGTATTCTTCTCTGAAGTCTCATTAAATATGAATGTGCCCCGAGGCTCCCTGCTACATGGGGTTCTCAATGCACACTCTACACCTCTATCCGCTCCCAAACTTTTGCACAGACCATGCTTTATTTTTTTTAAACCAGGTCAATACTCAAGTTTTCAAACTCTTCATATTCTGAAAATGTTTCTGATCAGTTCTCTCTAGATATGGACCCTCCCCCGATTAAAGTGATGACCCATTATGCAGAAGCAGGAGAGCCTCTTGCAGGCTGCCTGATAAAACCACCCCCTGCTTGTTGAGAGTTTAAAGCCAATGAAATTTATTTTACCTTGATATGTTAAATTTTATCATAGTGCCTCTAGTTTTTAAACTCTATGTCTAAAAATTAAATTTGTTGCTTTCTGAGTCAAATATTTCATTTTTTGACTCCTAGTTAGTCGGTCAGTCTCATTTTAAGTTCTAAATAAAGCTTTTCTCTGCTTTTAGAAAGAACTGTCTGCCAGTAGAGGAACAGACTGACCGTACACTGTGGACTAGTTTTTAAATTACTATGTGTATTATTTCATTTTTTAGGGGTTCTGTTTTTATCGTTAATGAGAAGGTAGCCTCAGAAGGGGTTAGAAGTTCTGATATAAGAATCGTTGGCGATTCATCTCACTTTTGAATCTTCTGTATAACAGGCAAACTCTCTTACCAAAGAGTCTTTCGAATTCGTTAACAGCTCCAGCACCAGAAAAAAAAATTTTTTTAATTGAGTTAGCTTTACTTTCATGTGACTTTTGCAGTTGGAAAGAATCTATTTTCTCTTCCACAGGCCAACCTTCAAATATTTGAAGACAGGTGCGTCGGTGTTCAAGCTAAGCCCTCCCGGTCCCCGCTTTGTTCTTACCAGACTTTGCCCCCAGACCCTTCTCCATCTTGCTTTCCTCTGCACATGCACTCGTTGAAAACTTCCTTTCGTACGATGTGACACCCTGAATTGATCATAGTGGTCCAGATTTGCTCTGAACTGCACCGGGGAACTGCTCCTCCTTTGTCCTGCCGTGTACATCTGATAACGCAGCCCACGTTTGCACTTGCTTTCTTGGCAGCCACGTCCCGCTTTTGATTCATTCTGAATTTTCAGTCTGCTGTACTTACCCTCTTTAATGGGCCATGAGTTTCTAGAGGGCAGGAACTATAAGTCCAGGCCTGCGGGTGGCCTCCAAGGTGCCCCCCAATCTAACTCCCCCTTTTTTTGTTTTTTACTTTTTAAATTTTGTTTTTATTTTATTTTACTTTTTTATTTTTTTAATTTTTTTCCCCTTCCTCATTTTTAACTGTGTGTCTCTCTCTCCTCCTTGGGTGAAGCATCATCGCCCCAGCCCCAGGGTCAGCTCACCATTCTCTTCCTTGCTGCTCCGTCCTCCACCATGCACCAGAATCACCTACATTTGCCATAAAACACAGATATGATTACATCTCTCTAAGGCTTTAAAACATGTGACCCCTCCTATTGTGAAGGGCATACAGAGGTCTTCACAACATGGGTCCGATCTACCTTTCTGGCCTTAAGTCTCACCATCGTTCTCTTCCTCTCTTCCCAGCCCAGCCAGGAGTAACTGCCTCTCCTCTAGTATGTCACTCATCATGGTCTGGTTTTATGACAGGAGTATGTGTTCCCTGCTAGACTATAAATGTCTTTAGGGCGTGAAGCGTGTTTTATTCATCTTTGTATCTCAGCGTCAGGCCTGGCATAGAGTAGATTTCTGTGGGTGTTGGTGGAATGAAGGGGTGCATGGGTGGTTGATGGATGGATGCATGGGTGCCCTGTTTCCCACCTTGACTCTAAGTCCTTGAGGGCAGAGCTGAGGTACGAGCTGTACCGCATCCCTGCTGCTTCCGGGGAGGCTTGCAGTCAATGCTGGCTCATCCCTGCCCGTGGTGAGAGGGTGTACCTGGGGAGATACGTACACGTGCATGCTGTTTTCCAGTTTGTCTCATGATTCTGCCTTCTCTGTCTCTCTTCCCTCCCTCCTTGTTCTCCACTGCCTCTCCCCTAACACCTCCTGTCCCTTCCCTGGCGTCTGGGCTCTCCCCAGCTGGCGTCTGCTCCCCTGTGTGTGTGGAAGTACCCTCGGAGACGGAGGCGGTTCAGGGCAATCCCATGAAGCTGCGCTGCATCTCCTGCATGAAGAGGGAGGACGTTGAGGCCACCACGGTGGTGGAATGGTTCTACAGGCCCGAGGGCGGTAAAGATTTCCTTGTATGTCTGACTGCTGACTCTGCCCTTTGTTTCCGCTGGCCTCTGCCATTGTGTGCCTGGCTCCCGACAGCCTGGGGAATGACGATCTGACAAACACTGGCTCTTTCTCTCCAAAGCACTGACAGCTCCTCTGCAGATTACTGACAGCCTTAGTTTAGCCCAGCCTCTGGGAAAGGGAGGGCTCCAGGCCAGCTCTGGGCACTCCCGGTTACAGGCAGGGTAAGGAGGAGAAAGGCATGAATAGTATTTAGAGCCTACTGTGTGCCAGTCACCCCACTAGGCACTGTGCAGGTGTTTTCATCGAATCTCTGCACCATCCTGCTGGATGGATTAAATTCACAGAAACATTGAAATAACTCCAAGGGTCATTAAATGAGATAGCATAGGTTACCTCATTTCAGTCTCACAATCTCAGTGAAACAAGAATGTCGGGCGTGACCAAGACTGATGTGCAACTGGTACACACACATCAGTGGGTAACATATTTAAATAGTCCTATAGTGGTTACTTGTGCCAAATTTCCCAAGTGGCTTCATCACCATCCTTCCCACTAGGAACCTCCAGACCTCCCACGATGTGGGAACTAAGGGATCAGCCATGGCCAATGTCAGTTCTGATTGGTTGGTGCCAGTGCCAAAATGGTTGTTATATACTTTGAACACCAACTTGGGGATGACCATTATTCACATTGTCACTGTCTTTGGAGCCAGGCTGCCTGGGATTGATTCTTTTTTTTTGCGGTACGCGGGCCTCTCCCTGCTGTGGCCTCTCCCGTTGTGGAGCACAGGCTCCGGACGCGCAGGCCCAGTGGCCATGGCTCACGGGCCCAGCAGCTTCGTGGCATGCGGGATCCTCCCGGACCGGGGCACGAACCCACGTCCCCTGCATTGGCAGGCGGACTCTCAACCACTGCGCCACAAGGGAAGCCCATGGGGATTGATTCTTGACTCCACAACTTATTTTAACTCTGTGTCCTTGGACAAACTGCTTAACCTCTCTCTCTGTGCCTCAGTTTCCTCATCTCTAAAATGGGGATATAAGCCATAGCTACCTCACAGAGCTGTTACCAGGACTCATGTGCTATAATTTTTAATGCGTTGAGAATAGTTCTGGAATATAAGAAGTACTGTATAAGTGTTTGATAGAGAATACACACACACACACAAATGGGGCAACTAAGGGTCAAAGAAATTAAGTTAGTGAGACAGCTTAGATTTGAACCAGGTCGTCTGACAGCAGATACAAAGCGCTTATTACTGCACTGCCTCATCTTCCTGGGGGCAAGTTTTTCCCCACGAAGACCTAATGGAGACACAACATTAGGATGAAATTGAGTTTTGCTTGCCCTTCTGTCTAGCTCTCCTAAAGCTGGACTCATTTCTCACTCTAGGCTGGATGTGCCATTCTGATGTGGCTTTGCTGCACTCAGGTGCCAGGCCTGGGACAGTAGGCTTCCTAGCGCCTGGCTCAGGGCTGACCGCAACCGAGGCTAGTGCGTAGGTTACAGGAGCCTGGACGTCTTGACCAGATGCAGAGGTCCCCACGAGCCTCAGGTCTGTTCATATGCCAGCCACCTGCTCTGCTTCCAGGCCTGCCCAAAGTGAGGAGAAGGTGGCTCAGATGGAGGAAAAGAAACTTAAAAAATTGTGCTGGAAATACAGAACAACACTAATAGAAATTTTTGTGACAATGAACATGTTCCATATTCGTGCTGTCCAATTCAGTAGCCACCAGCCACAGGTGGCACTGAACACTTGAACTGTGGCTAGTGCAACTGAGAAACTGAATGTTACATTTTATATCATTCCTAGTAAGTTAAATTTTAATGTAAGTAGCCACACGTGGCAAGCAGAAACTAGATGGACTGCACAGCTGTAGAAGGAAACAAAAAAAAAGGTATGTCAGAAGGTGGAAGTGTTTGAGAAGAGAAATGTAGAGACCACATTTCAGATCTAATTTCGCCCAGAGTGGAAGAGCTGATGTGTACACATTGGCTGGCAGCTCTCTGCTCATGTGGGCCACTTAAGCAGCCTGGGTCCCCTTCCTGCGGCCTGGCCCCGACTGCTCACATCCCCTCCAAGGGGACCAGCTCCGAGAGACACTTTTGGAGGCCAGAGCTCTCAGACGTCTTCATGACGCATGAAGCTGCCTCTCTGCCTTAGTCTCTCCCCGGCTGCCCCCATGACACACCTTTCTCTCTTGTTCTCTCTGCCTCCTTCCAATCCTTCCTTTCTCTCAATTTCCCTCTCCTGATCTCCTGTACACTTCACTCACCTTCCTCTGTCCTCTTTCTTTCCAGCCATTTTCCCTGCCCGCCTCTTCCTGCCGTGTCCATGTGCCCCGACACCTGGGTGCCTTTGCCCGTCTTTCCCTGTCTTTGCTCTCTTCCCTGCCCTCCTCTGAGACGCCCATCCCACTCCCACATTTGGGAGCTCCTGGTAACACTGTCCCCGTCCCCACGTCCGAGCACCATTCTGGTCCTTTTCTCCGCCCTGTCCCCACCTCTACCCTGTCTTCTCTCCTACACCCTCTGCTTCTCTACCTGCAGATCTATGAGTATCGGAACGGCCACCAGGAGGTGGAGAGCCCCTTCCAGGGACGCCTGCAGTGGAATGGGAGCAAAGACTTGCAGGACGTGTCCATCACTGTGCTCAATGTCACCCTGAACGACTCCGGCCTCTACACCTGCAACGTGTCCCGGGAGTTTGAGTTTGAGGCACATCGCCCCTTCGTGAAGACCACCCGGCTGATCCCCCTCCGTGTCACCGAGGAGGGTAAGGCTAGGGCACAGGCTGCCTTGGGTGCCCTGCTCTCGGGGGAGGGAGGACAGCGGGTTTCCACATAAATGAGCCCCTTGCAGAATGCAAAACCCCATGTATCTGGAGTGGTGATATCTAAAAATGTCACCACTGGCTTGTCCTCCTGGGGCGGCCAGCTTTCTGCAAGCCGCCCGAAAGCTTGCCTCTCTGTGTCTTTCCTCAAAGCAGAAAGGCTTGGAGATGATAGTGCAGTAATCTTGACCCGGTCCCTGGACTCTCCCCTTTAGAGAAAGAGGACAGCCTCCCTGAAGCCTAAAACTGCCAAGACAGTTACACCTACTCTGGCCTGCACTGAATCTCGGATTCAATGGGCTCAGAGAAATCTCCTGAGGTTCTCTAGAGGTCATCTACCCTCTTGTCTGTAACTCATACAAACCTCTGAACTAGCGGTGCTCAAACTTCAGCCAACCTCAGATTCCCCTGCAGGACTTTTTTTTTTGCGTTATGCGGGCCTCTCACCATTGTGGCCTCTCCCGTTGCGGAGCACAGGCTCCGGATGCGCAGGCTCAGCGGCCATGGCTCACGGGCCCAGCCGCTCCGTGGCATGTGGGATCTTCCCGGACCGGGGCACGAACCCGTGTCCCCTGCATCGGTAGGTGGAATCTCAACCACCGCGCCACCAGGGAAGCCCCCTGCAGGACTTCTTAAACCCAGGCTTTCTGATTCCGTAGATGGAGCATGACAAAAAAAGTTTCCAGGAAGTGCTGTTGCTTTGAGAACAACTGCTACAAACCAAAGTCTGACAGCCTCTGTCTTCTGTCTCCCTCCACAGTAGTCATACAAGAAACCCCCTCCCCATCCTTGGCGTCTCTCGTTATATAACCTCACTTTCAGCTATGAGAAGGGGAAACGCGGTTTGCTCTCCAATCTTTAAATTTTCCCGATTTCCCACAGCTGGTTCCTTGTTAGGCTGGGAAGTTCTTTCATCAAGCTAACTCAAAAGTTTCTGTTGCGATCGAATCCAGAATCTTGAGGGTGAACTTAGAACTGGTCTTGTTCTGCTTTCCATGGACTCACTGTTCAGAGCACTGTGGCTTCTCACCCCTTGCAAATGTTCCTTCATGTGGCAGAGGAGCGATATATGCATCTCCCTTTGTGTTTTCTCACCCAGGCTAAATGATGACTCCATTTTACTTAGCCCTTCCTAGACGATCTATTTCCAGCACGTTCTCAGCATTATGGCTGCCCCAAGATGCAGGTCAGTGAACAGGCAAAAGGTGTGGGGCAGGAAAGAAAGGAGAGGTCAAATTAAAGCCAGGCTCTTCCTAGAAAAGGATGCCAGGATTCCCGACTTTCAGGCCACAAGTGTATTTATTTTTTTATCGTGTTATGGTGATTAAATTCATGAAGCAAACGAGAGTGCACAGCAGAGCGAGCGATGTCATGATTTAGACAAGACTAAAACGGAAGGTAGGTCAATCCAGATGCTGCACAGGGACTCTCAGGCCACTTGGCTCAGACCTGATGAGCCTCTCCCCCTCCTTGATCCCGTCTCCTTTTGTGTGAATCGAGGGGGTTGGACTGGGAGCTCTCTAAGGTATTTTTCTGTTCAGAAGTTCCATTATCCTCTTCTGTTTACACACCTGTGCCCCCGGGGGAAGGGAGCCTGGCGCCCTCTGCTGTTCATCCTCGGGACTGTCGGCTGGTGACAGCCAGGCCCTAGGAAGCTGCCTCTGTCTCCACCTTGTGCTCTCAAAGGCTTTTGCCTCCAGAGACCTTTGCGCAGCCAGTGGAAAGCGTGGCAAAACGGAGCCAGTCTGCCTGCCTGCCAGGCACCAGAGCCAGACTTGGGTAAGAACAGAGGGAAAACAAGTTTGTCATCAGAGCCACAGAGCCCCTCGGGACGTTAGGGCTGGAAGGAAGCTTGGCTGTCTTTCAGTCCAGGGGTCTGAACAAAGAGCTGGCATCGGAATCACCCAGGGGGCTTTCCTTCAGTGCAGAAGGCCCCATACCACTGCTGCGGTGTGAGTGCAGCAGGTTGGGGTGCGGTCTGGCGAAGGTCAGTTGAAATGACTCCCCAGGTGGTGGGAGGGTGCAGCTCTGACGCCCTCATGTTGTGGCTGGGAGACAGAGCTCTGGAAGAGGAGGGCTTGCCCGGACATGAAGCACGTTAGCACCAGAAGCAGGACTGCGGTCCAGATCTTTGCCTCTATTACCTGTGTTTCCACTGCATCTTTTCCCTCCACCACCACCCACTCCCTGCCACTTTTTCTTTTTCTCTCTTCGCCGGACCCCGTGACCCCTTTGGCAGCCCTCTGCATCCCCACCCCCAGATATTCACTGCTCTCATACTGCTGCACGCTCCACCATGACACATTCCCCACGTCTGCTCCATCCCTGTGGTCCCAGAGAATCTCCCTGCTTCTCTTTGCTCAAGCTGGACTGATCCTGGCGTAGGCTCTCACCTCCTGGCTCTAAGACAGAAATCTGAGTTCTCTTCGCCTAGAGGTAAATAAAGCTACTGAGGACAGCTTCCTGGGGTACTACTTCTGGCTACTGCATTTAAAAAGAAATAGGGGGGCTTCCCTGGTGGCGCAGTGGTTGAGAGTCCGCCTGCCGATGCAGGGGACACGCGTTCGTACCCCGGTCCGGGAGGATCCCACATGCCGCAGAGCGGCTGGGCCCGTGAGCCATGGCCGCTGAGCCTGCGCGTCCGGAGCCTGTGCTCCGCAACAGGAGAGGCCACAACAGTGAGAGGCCTGTGTACCGCGAAAAAAAAAAAAAGAAAGAAATAGGGTGCTTGAAGTTGAGCACATCGCAAACCAGACCGTTGTCAGCCCGTGAAAAGACATTTGATGTGTCTGGCATTCTCCTGTACCTCAAGCTGCATCTGTGGCCTCCAGCTCCAGTTAGGAAACCTGGGTGATCCTGGAGCCCTTGGACTGCTTCTCTGAGGTGAAGGTCATGGCTGTGCCTATATTGTGCTTTTAATGAGCAAGGCCTTGAGGATGACTTATGCCCTATGAATAACCATGAATCTAATTTGCTGCTGAGAGCTAGCAAAGGGAGATGTGGCTGCAGCCTTCCTTGCCACTAGGAAGGAATATATGTCGGGACATTTGCCATGTATTATGTTTCAGTTATTTATTTTTTTTAAATGAAAAAAAATTTTTTTTTTTTTTTTGTCTGCACCACACGACTTGTGGGATCTTAGTTCCCCAACCTGGGATTTAACCTGGGCCCCATCTGTGGAAGTGCCGAGTCCTAACCACTGGGCCGCCAGGGAATTCCCTACCATGTTTTATTTGTCATTTTTGTTGGTTAGGAAACAAGGAAGATCAATATTTATTTATATTCATTCATTCATTCCACAAATACTTATTGAATACTTCAAGTATTCTAGGATTAGGCAACAGGCTGATAAATCAGAAATAAATATGTTCTTAGTAAGCATACAGTCAGTAGAGAAGAGAGATAAATACATCACAGTACAATCTGAGAAGTGTTATAATAGATGGATGGAAAAGTGCCTGGAGAAGAACGTGAATAATAACTGCACGAGAAGTTGAGGAAGGCTTCACAGAGGAGGTGACTTCAGTGGAGTCTAGAAAAATGGTTGGGAGATTGAAAAGCAGGAGGCGATGTTGGGACAGAGGTAGCACTGGGGTGTGAGATACAATCTAGGAAGAGGGAAGAGAAAGAAGAAACGTCCACAGATTCCAAAAGACCACAGCGTGTATGAGTAGAGAGGTTTTGCTGGCCAACTGAATGGAAATGAGGTGAGGAAGGCTGCACGGCGAGTGGCCTCCTGTGCCCTGTTAAGAGAGTCAGGTCTCTATGCTGAGGGTGGTGTGGAATACTGGAAGGTTTTCAGTAGGTATATGGCAGGATCAGATCTGTGCTCCGGAAGTAGAACTCTGAGGACAGCCTGGTTCATATGTGGAATTCTCCAACCCTCATTTCTGTTTGGGTTTGGAATGACTTGGAGGGAAGATGAGCTGGGAACGTCCTTGCTTCTCATCCAGACATGCTCAGGTCACTGGGTGGGCTGACGGCACTGTCCACGTGGCCCTGTCCATGTTTTCCGACGCCCTCTTCCCGGGGGTACCACACTCCGCCACCCTAAGCTCAGAGGACAGAGTCGGCTCAACTAAGACATGTGCGTCACACCTGTGCAGACTTTTACATGTCCCAAGGTATCCTTAATACATCAGGTAATGTGTGGTATGAATTATTACCCTCACTTTACAAATTAAGAAGCTGAGTCTCAAATCAGGGAAATGACTGTTCACACACCGGGAAGTAGGAAAACTGAGACCTGGCTGCATGTATCTCAGCTCCAGGATTCCTTCCAGCTCTATAACTTCTTCCTCCACCCATCATTCTCCCTCATGCCTCCCTCCAGAGCATCTGAAGAAAGTTAGTGAGCAAGCGGACAGGCAGGAGAATTAGGGGATGTTAAATCTCATTGGTACCCTCTTGCGTTCCTTTAGACCCAGTGCTTATTTAAGACATACCTAGAAATAGGCTTCGTGTATCTCAGACCTCAGGGACAGCTCTGGGTTTGTGGGACATGCATATTGTGAGCCTCACTCCCCCCCTTGCAGCTGGAGAAGACTTCACCTCTGTGGTCTCAGAAATCATGATGTACATCCTCCTGGTCTTCCTCACTCTGTGGCTGCTCATCGAGATGATATATTGCTACAGGAAGGTCTCAAAGGCCGAAGAGGCAGCCCAAGAAAATGCGTAAGTCCAAAGATGCCAAAATAATGATAGCTCGCCCCTTCCGAGCGCCCGCTCTCATGGGTGAGGTGGTGAGCAATTTACACAGTCCTCCACTTTCCTCACAACAACGTTTGAGGTAGGCAGCATGAATATACCCATTTTACAGATGCGAAAGCTGAGCCTGGGAAAGTTTGCCCAAGACCATTATAAGAGGCAAAGCCAAGTTTGACTTCGTGCCTGCTACCTCGTGCCCTGCACTCTTAACCACTATGTAAAGCCCATCCGCTGCCACCACAATCCCATGACATTAGCATTATTATGACCATTTTATAGATGCTGAAGCAGTTCAAAGAGCTTAAGTGGCTTGCTGGGGCCACAAAGATAATGAGAGGAGAGGCTGGGATTTGAACCGAAGCCTGTCTGGTGTCCTTGCTGTTCCCGACACATTCAGCTGTTTGCTGTAAACCACAGAGCTCATCAGGCCACCTGGGCTCTGCCGTCTATTAGCTAAGGAGCTCCAAACATGTTCTTCCCCCTGGAGCTTGGCCGTGATTGAAAACCCAGAGACGGGCTCTTCTGCTCCAACGTCTGGACTGTACCTTGGCCATTTTCGCCAAGGCCCTAGTCACTCGAGCACAGGTAACAGGTGATGGGGTCTGAGAGTCTAAGGGGCCATGTTGGCTTGTTATTTGGGGAGAGGAAAGATAGAAAATAACCCTTACAGATTTACACAGTGGAGGTGATAAGCTAAAAACCCTAGGCTATTATCACCTAGAAATGCTTGATAAAGTATCATTTTTCATGAAATCTATGATCTCAGGAAAGTAAAAAATTATAACTGACCAGATAGAAGGAAAGAAAGGATATGCTGGGGAAGTTGTCATTCCTGGTGACCTGGGTGATCAGATTTCAGTGCTTGAGCATAGGAAGTGCCCACACTTGGACAGGAAGTACCCACACTTGGACAGGAAGTGCCCACACTTGGACAGGAAGTACCCACAGCTGGCCTTGCACAAGAAACAGAGTTGGAACTGAGGTCACCAGCAGAACCAGGATCCTCAGAGGGCTACAGCTCGTGCAAAAGATAGATCAGTAAATAATCATCAGTCCACCAGCCCAGAGAAAAGCCAAGGAAACCTATCTACCTGGCCTGACTCCAAGTAGAAACATAAAAGATTCTTGAGAACCGGTAACCACAAGCCTGCTCTCACAACGTTTGGGATTTAAATTTATGCTACCCACGTGATCCAGGAACCTCTAAGCTGAGAAAGTCAATAAAAAAAAAATTAGTCCCCAGACAGTGATAACCATGTAGACGCAAATGAAAAACTATTTTCTGAAGGGACCCGCTTTTAGCTGAGGCTTAACAGTGCTCCCCAGATAAAGCATTGCTGAATCTGATTCCACAGTCTCATCCAAAACTAAAAGACACAGCAGGAAATAATCCAGCATGAGCAAGAGAAGTAACAGACGGCAGGATTAAACCCCGGGAGCTTCAGACACAAGAAGGACCTGGTGGAATATAGAAAAGAAATTTGCTTAAAAGAGTTAAAACAAGAGTAGGAACCGAAACACAAGAATACAATAAGTTATTAAGAAAAAAGAACAGGCAGATTTGAACAGGAGTAAAGAAAAACCTGGAAATGAAAAATACAGTCAATAAAATTCAAAACTCAATGGATTGGTTCACCAGAGATTGGATACTGGTGACCAGAAGATAAACATAAGGAAGTTTCACAGAATGAAGCACAGAGATATAAAAAGGGGGAATATCACAAAGAAATAGGAAGACAAAAATTGAGAAGATCGATTAGCATAGAAGAGAGAAAATGGAGGAGAGACAATATTCAGAGATACAGTGGCTAAGGAAAGGTATGACTCTTCAGATTCGGGTAGCACAATGTGTCCTGAGCAAGAGAAATACATATAAGTCTAAACCTAAACACCAACCATCTTTAAACGGATTAATGGCAGCAACTAGTATAACCTACAGCAAATATCTATGCGGCAACTTTAGAAGAACTGCCTATAATATTAGAAATATGTCAAGGATACCTGCTTCTATTCTATACTGGAGATCCTAGGTGCACTAAGTAAATACAAAAAAAAAAAAGAGTATGAATTGTAAAGAAAGAAACTAAATTATCATTCACAGCCAATATGATTACCTACATAGAAAATCCAAAGGAATCTATAGACAAACTATTAGAACTAGTAAGAACGTTTCATAAGATTGTTGATACAAATCAAAATATTTATAAATATAAATATAAAAGCACCTATATTCCAGCCACAAAAATTTAGAGAAACATCTCAATATTTAAAACATTTTTAAAAATTCAATTACAATAGCAACAAATACTCTCTAGTACCTGGGAATAAATCTGATAAAAACGTGTAAGATATTTAAGGAGAAAATGACAAAATTTTACTGAAAGATTTGAGTTAAATAACTGAAGACTAAAACCTCACTGTTACAAACATAGCAATTCTCTTCCAAATTAATCTGCAAATTCAGTAAAATTCCCATCAAAATACCCAATGGATTGTTCAAGGAACTTGATAAGCGGATCTTAAAAGTCATACAGAAGCCCAGAGGCTAAAACTAGTCTAAGCCAGAGGATGGTCAGATAGTAAATATTTTAGGCTTTTCAGGCTACAGAGGGTCTCTGTCCCCTATTGTTCTTTCGTTTTGTTTGTGTGCAACCCTTTAAACAAGTAACAGCCTTTATTAGCTCATGGGCCATAGTTTGCCTATTTCAAAGAACAATAAGTTTGGGGGAGGTGGCTGGTAGGAGTTTTCCTGTCAGATATAAAGATTTCTTATACAGCTATTAGAGTAAAGATTTTATGATACTGGACTTCCCTGGTGGTGCAGTGGTTAAGAATCCGCCTGCCAATGCAGGGGACATGGGTTCGAGCCCTGGTCCTGGAAGATCCCACCTGCCGTGGAGCAACTGAGCCCGTGTGCCACAACTACTGAGCCTGCGCTCTAGAGCCCACGAACCACAACTACTGAGACCACATGCCGCAACTACTGAAGCCTGTGCACCTAGATCCCATGCTCCACCAACAAGAGAAGCCACCACAATGAGAAGCCCGTGCACTGCAACGAAGAGTAGCCCCCGCTCGCTGCAACTAGAGAAAGCCCACGCGCAGCAACGAAGACCCGACACAGCCAAAAATAAAATAAATAAATTATAAGAGGAAAAAGAAAGATATTTTCAAGACATGGAATCATCAAAGAAAAAGACAAATGTCTCAGAAGGAAAACTGGTAAAGCAAATGAAGTCATATTGCAGAAGTACAAACCCAAATTGCTTATAAACTTATGAAAAGATGCTCAACTTCACCAGTAATCAGGGAAAGGAAAATTAAAAGATCTATAAAATGTAATTTCCCATCCATCAGTTTGGCTGATTTAATCTAACAGTACTAAGTCCTGAGAACAATGTGGATAAATGAGAAGACTCATACGTTGCTGGTGGAAGGAAAAAACAAAAGTATTTATTATTCTAGTCTGCTGAAAGGGCCATTCTCATTTTCTCTTGGGTAACATGGTGAGAAAGAAGAGCAGAGGTGTTCTAGAGACATCCTTGTTCCTGGGGCCCTTGCTCCTTCCCTTTTCCTGTGTTGGCACCTCTGGGTACAAATGCACTGATTTTCTTCCCCCGTCTCTCCTCCAACAGGTCTGACTACCTGGCGATCCCATCGGAGAACAAAGAGAACTCTGCGGTACCAGTGGAGGAATAGGAGGGGGCAACCGGAGGTGATGTACAGGGAAGGGAGGGGCAGGTAGATAAGGAGGCAGGTTGTACAAGTGACCTTGACACCCACAAACCAAAATGACTTTAGATTTGGTCCCTTAGATTTCTACCCTACCCAGAATCCCCACCCTCAGCGTACTTCTTTAAGTTGATGCCCAAGTAGTCAGAGCTCTGTGCGAGGTTCAAGTCCTTCAGAAGGTGAGTTGCTTTGGCCTGAGTGTTGGGGCAACTTGAACTCCTTACCCACAGTGACAAAAAATAATTCCCCATTCTCCCTCCTATGTAAGGATCGTGGATGAGGGCAGAGAGCCTTTGGCTGGGCTGGACTGGGCTGGCAATTCTCAGTGAGCTGTTTTATCACTGGTAGGTGGCCTGAACACTGAAGCGCTGGCTACCCCATGTTCAGTGATGTCAACAGCGTCAGGAGGGTGCCCCAGGGGCCACATCACTTCCCTTCACACGTCCATCCTTCAGTTCATTCATCATACATCCACTCACCTCTGAACTGTCACCTCTGACTTGCTAACTCCATCAGACCTCCACACACAAGACTTTGCGAGAACCAAGGAGCCAACATTTCTACACGACTCAAACCTCAGCCTGCCCTTGCTGTCAAGCAAGCAGCTCCCATGCCAACTGGACCCCCCCCACCCTGTGCTCCACCCGGCTTTGAACACGTGCTGGAGCCGCTGATTCTCCATTGCCGCAAGTGAATGGAGGGCTTAACGGAAGGAAGCTGGAGTGATTAGTCTGGGTTAAAGCAAAAGAGTGTCATGAAGTGGGATTCCTTGAAGTCAGTTTTTCTAAGTTCCTGGTCCACTTGGCTGGAGCATCAGAGCAAAGCATGCGCTTCTAGGCCCTCCAGTGATAGAAAGGTCATTAAGCATGGACTAAAATGTTCTCTGGACTATGGTGCTCCAGGGCTAGATCCCAAGAGGTCTCAAAGGCCTGGGTTAGTGTCAGTACTTCAAGAAGCCGAGAGCAGGGGACTTGGGAAGTCATACAACATGTTCATGATCTTCCTGGGGCAACGTGTGTGCCTTGCCAGGTGAACGCACCGCCGGAGATGGCGGGGTGGCATTGTTTTCCTGTGGGCACTGGGACTGCGATTCCTAAGTTCTTCCTCTCAAAATTTCTGTGGGTCAGTATTATTACTCATACGGGAGGCAACGGAGACTCAAGACAGGACTCCACTGATAAGAGACTTCAAAGGATAAACTGGGGCAGATAGAAGCCTAAGGCGCGGTCCAGTTTACACTTCCCGAGATGGGATAATTTTGTCCTTGAAAAGACTTTGAAATTGAGTTTGGCACAGAACTCGGTGGATTGCCTGGATGAGGTTAGCTCTGATTCAGGCCATTAGAAATTGGCCAAAAAGGCAGAGAGAAGGATGGGAGGTAGATTTGAAGAATTTCTTTAGTGAAAAGGTTTGTGAATCTGAGACGTCTTCCAGAAGGGGAACGCATCCGGGAATGGCCTTTAACTAAGACACATGTTTTTAGCCTGAGATAGATGATGGCAAATGAGTGATGTGACAGAGGAGGGACAGGCTAGGTGGCTTCCAAATATTTCACCTGTGAATTCATAATGTCCAAGGTTTTTTTTGTTTTTTGTTTTCCCCTAGATGTTAGGAGAGCAGATGAACACTGGAAACATTTTAGTCGATATCTCATGTTTCACTTTGAGTAACTGGTGTTAAGTGCGATGTCCTTCTGCACCCTGTGATGAGAGGGGGAAGGATGCTTGATGGGATGTGAGAAGATGAAAGTGACTGGGATTCGATGAACAAGATGTCCCTCAGATCCAGGGGCATCTATGGGGAAAGATCCCACTCTCTTGGCTTTGGGCCTCACCTGACAAACTCAGTTCATCTCTGCCATCCCTGGGAAAGCACTCGAATTAGTCCTTGTTTACATATTTGAGAGTCTGATTTTATCGAAGAAAATACTTTCAATAAATTCAAGGCCTTTCTCTTTGGTAATTTCCCACACAATCCCTCTGAAATAGGAGACAGAATATAGATTTTCCTTACTTTCCTGTGAGGAAAACGGGCCTGGATTACTGTGAGGTTTTCCCAGTCACGTGGATGGCGGATGACAAGCCTGCCGCAGAAACTCCTTTCTACCCCTCCACTTCCCTCTTGCGTCAGTAGACCACGCATCTAACTTGTGATCTAGAATGCACGTTTTCTTTTCCTTTTTAAAAGCCCAACTCAGATATCTCCTGGGTGATTTTTAATGAAGCTGAATGGTACCTCTCTTTTTTTCTTATCCTTTACAAGTAATCTTCTCTAGTCTTTTCCTCCTCCTAACTTCTCAACTCTTCTCATCTTTAATGCTTTCTTTATTAAGCTATATGATTTACCAAGCATTTTAATTATCTTATTTCTTCTCCACAACTAGCTCTGTGAGGTGGATATTGCTAATACGTTAACAAATGAAGAAACACGCTGTCTGAGGCTAAGAAGCTTTACCACATCATAAGTTCATATAGTGGGTAAACAGAGAGCTGGAATTCAGGTCTTCTGAGCCCTAGCCCAGCTCTCTTTCCACTGAGACCATAGCTGCTTCCTTTCCTCTCATTTTTCTTTTCTTTTTTTTTTTTTACTTCCATCTAATCTTTGCCTCTCTTGCTTGTCCTGAGATGTTAAACATCTTCGCTCACCCCTAACCCCACTCCACTGCTCCTCTACCACTCTGCTTCTTGGTCCATGCTAAAACTGTGCTTTCAGAGTCTTAATCTCATGTTCGTTTCCCCTTTCTCGTTGGTTTGTACCTCATTATTTCTCCTGAATTGCAATTAAACTCCTTCCTGGGAGACTTGATCATGACTATAAATCCACAAGGTACTGTGATCACCAGCCTACTTCAAATCCTCACTCCCTCCCTCTTCCCCCGCATATTCCTACAAAGGACCCAGATAAACGTGCACTGCTCTGGAAGCTCTATCTGGTATGCTGTTCTATTAAAGGGCTTAGAAACGTTCTCAAGGGCTATCATCACTCTAGGAACCCCACCTGTTGTCTTGGTGCTGGATATTCCCCCTGACTGATGCTTAATAATACAATTCCCTCAAGGCCAGCTCGGCTGGGTCTGGTTTTCCCTCCCCTTGGGCTTAACAGCCATGACCTTCATTGCTCAACTCTGCTGGCCCTGTGAGCACCTCGCCCAACGGACCTTTGCCGTCAGCTCAGCCTTGCATCGCAGCCCCAACTCTCGTGTGGAAATACCTTGACGGTCAGCACCTGTCCCAACACCAGCCTTTATTTTCAGTCCATCTAAAAGCACTGTCCTTTAGAGTCACCACCCCCAAACACCCACACGCCCGGATTTCTGACTCTCTTGAGTTTCTGGTTTCTCCTTAGATGCCAAACTAGAAATGTTAGTAGGAAAGGAATTTTTCAGAGCAGGAATGTGCTGAAAATATGTATAGAGCTATGAATGGTTAAGAGAAGAGAGAGTAGCTCCTTTTTTCCCCCCAGAACTACGGGATCAAAAAGGAAAACATACCCATCTCAGAATCCGTGAACCCACCTGACATAAATCAGAGAGAAAAGGCCGTGTAACTGCATCTTGGCAGGAAGCAGCAGCAAGGAGCTAGACCCATTTCAGAATATATCTTGGCTCTCCTTCCCAAGTGGAAATGGAAAACTAAAACAAAAAACACCTTCCTCTCCCATCCCTTTGTAAATGAAAAGCCCCCAACCCAGTGAGTCCTCCCAGTCACGGCAAATGTATCTGTGTAGTACTTGGTGTCATTACTCCGATCACCCATTCATTCTGCATTTCGGCACCCTCTCTGCGTCAGGCACCAGTCTAGACCGAGTGTGCCCTGCGCCCTTAGGTTTTAAAAATATCATCATCCAAGCCTTTCCTAGTCTCTAAAACTCTACCATGGCAGACGACCCATGTTTGGCACCCCTCCCCTTACTTGAGGCTGTAGTAGGACCCAGTAGATGCACATTTGAAGCGAGTCTGAGCTGTAGCTCAGACTCAACCCCTATCGTAGGCCAGCGAAGCCTCAAAGCTGGTATTCCTCTTTTTTGGGCAGAGTGACAGGGAGGGAGGCACTGAAGGACGAGCGCTTGTAGGTTTGTGAGGCACCAAACACAATCAGCAAATTCGTACAGCCATGGAACTCGTCACCATGTTGTCACCTTCGTGTGGCTTTTTCTTGATTTTCCACAGCCAATCTTTTTCTGAACTTTAGAAATGTTGTTCCTGACCACTCAAGCTCTCAACAGCCTAATGCCTGTATGTGGTGTTTTTCAGTAAACTCCCTGTTCATGTCAATAAAGCGTCTCTAAACACTGCTTGCTCTGGTTTTGCTCCACGGTGTGTGTCTGCTACACATACTATGGCTTCTACCTACCTCCCCAGCCCACATCAATTCCTGAACTCACAATCACTGGATATATGCCCAGAAAATGAAAAATACATTTAATAGTCTAGAATTAAACATACTGTCTCCCTTCTTTCCTTCCCTACCCAAATACAAAGGAATCCAAGAGCCAGAGTGTTCTCACCTGAATGACATCAAAAAGTTGGTGAGGGGCTCCCAGCAAGGAAGACCTAGTGAAGGGAGGGACCCCACTCCCTTACCAGGTTGGCTAACATTAAGGAAATAAAACAACGCTGTCCCCCAGTGTGTGTCTTCCCAGAAGCGCCAAGGCCCCAAAAGGGAAAAGTTACACAAGAAATTGTCACTGGGATTCAGTCTACCATACACTCCTAGAATAACAATACTACTGATCGATAATGATTAATAATGATATAAAATCATTCACAATGATTAATAATGATATAAAATTATCTTCATATAGTACTAGCCACTATACTAAGAAACACAGACACACACACATATATTTTATGTTATCTCTAAAATAAACTGAGGCTGGCAGTAACGGTCGGGGCCCAAGGACACAGCTGGTAAATAGTGATGCTGCGATCTGGACTCAGAGCTGATTCCCAAACCTCTCATCCGTTCCACTTCATCAGGCTGCCGCCCTCCCCTGGGAAGGAGGTCCTGGCTGGCTGGCTGTGCACGTGTGTCTGCGTGTGTGCCTGTGAACACATGCCTTCAGGGCTTGCTGTGATCACACCTGGGAAGACCAAAGACATCTGGGGCCACGAGGACTAACGAATCAGGCAATGAACACACACCGTTTATTACATGTAGTTCAAGACTTTTTTGCTTTTAATTCATACTGTACTTCCATGGCTCTAGCTACTTTACATGACGATTTGACCGGAAGCCTCGTTTGTCTCTAGGTACTAGCAGTTAAGCTTTTAGACCTTGCGCACAGCGCCAGGCAAAGTACAGTTATAGCTCCAAATACAGATGGCCAGACAACTCAACTGCAATCAACCTGTGTTCTTTCCCATAATGGCCCAGGGCAGGGGTTGGGGATGCTCCCTCTGCCTCACCCCACCCCCACCCCCATGTCAGGATTCTCCAGGGGCCGCAATGGCCTCGGACCCATCCCTCCCCACCTTGGAGTCTAGGTTGAGTCGGGGGCAAAGCACCATGGGTTTGGGAAGATGATCTGGTCCATGCAGAGAGTGGTCTGGCCCTAGAGTGCAGGACAGAGAAATGCGGGGAGCCACACACTGTCGCTGGCAAAAATGCTTGCTTTTACTCTGCCATCTCAGTGCGTGGCACCCAAGCCCAGGGCCAACTCCCCAGACACAGCCAGCTGTCTTGCCTGGAGCAGAGGCCACCATTTTTTGCTTCTGCAGTGTCTCATCGTGTTGAGAGAAGCAAGGAGGGCCAAGGGGCAGAGGTGACAATGTTCTTTAATGCCTTCACATGTCGGGTACATCGTCTGGCATCAACTCCTCTTGGCAGGCAAAGTGCTTCTCGCCAGCAGCCAAGGCTCCAGTCCAGGCTTCCAGGCCTGCTGAGGACCTCAAGTCGCAACAGGAAACGATGGCCCAGACCCCTGAGCTTCCCCCGGAACGCCAAAACAGGGAGCTGGCTGGGTCCATCGCAGCCACGGCTGGAGCAGGAGTGAGGTAACAAGGCGGGCAGAGAGGTGGGGAGGCGGGGGCAGCTCTCTGCGCCGTGGGCAAGTTCCTGCTGCACGTCAGGCAAGCAGGGCCGCTAAAAGGTGGCCTTCCAGAAAGTGCTCCTCTCGGACCCAAAAATGCATCTTCTGGAAGAAAACCTAGAGGTGGAGGGGAGTGGGGCCAGCCTGCTGGAAGCTGGGGGATGAGGGTCGGGGGTGTTAAGTGGTGGATGGGATGATTGTCCCACAGCCTAGAGACGAAGGACGGAGGAGGAGAGAGTCAGGAAGAGAGGTCCTCAAGCTTCCTACTGGAGTGGGCAGGTGGAGTCAGGGGGTGCCCTACCACCTGGGGGAAGAGAGGAGAGCGCTATTTCTCCCGGGGGCCCCTAGGGAGGAAGGGCTGGCCTTGGCTGCCCTGAAGAGCTAAAGACACAGCATGGTATGGCGCAGAAAGGATACTTCTGAGACCACACAGTCCAGAAAGATTCTCTCCCTAATCCTTCCTCCAAGATTTCACCCTAGACGTGCTGCCTGCAAACGTATGGACGTGGTCAAGCTTGGGTCACAGACAGGGCAATGGAGAGAATCCACTTCTATCAAAGCATTCCTCTTGCGCTTTCTTGGTCCTCCCCCTTCCTTGTAATCCCAAGTTCTCAGTGTCAGCGCTCTAAGGCAACCCAAGGATTTTAGCCAAAGCTTCACACTTAATCCAAACCCCAACAAAGCTGGAGACAAAAGAGAGGTGGTAGAAGCAGGAAGGACTTCTCTCCACCGTTTGCTCTAGCAAGGAGGAGGGAGGATGGACAGACGGACGGAAGGCTTCCCAGCCCAGGGACGGAAGGTGGGCTTAATCCAAGCCAGTGTCCTTGCCACCAGCCTCCTCTTCCCAGCTGAGAGAAGGTCCAAAAGGACGCTTACAAAGCAAGACTAGGCCAACAAAGGAAGAAACACCCTCCTAGGTTAACACCGAGCAATACAGCAAGCTTCATCTTTCTCCCTCTCCCTGCCCCACCCGCCTCTCACTGGACCTCCCTGCCCCTCCTAGCGCGCAAAGAAGATTTAACTACCCTGGATTTCCTGGGAACCCAGACCCTGCCCTACGACTCATCTAAACTGCAGGGAGGCTCTAGTCCAGAAGGCTTGTCCTCTCCTGGCAGGGCACCTTCCAAGTTTGAGAAAGCCCAGCCTCGCCAGTCTCTGACCCAGCCTCCAAGATCATGTCAAAGCTAGAATCCACCTTAGGGACAGTCTAGCTCAAGCCCCTCCTGTTACATATGAGGCTCCAGAGGCTCAGAGACTGGGGCTATGTGTGTGGGGGTGTGTGACCTGCCCAACAGCAGAGCCAGGACTCAGGCCCAGGTCCCCTGAACCCCTCAGCTCGCTGCCCTTCCAGAGAGCTCTAAGTTGCTGACCTTGCTGTCCTGGAATGTTATCCCTTTGTCCCAGGGAGTGGGATGGGGGAAAGAAGAGAGTTACAGACATGACTGGCCTCTCCAACACCAGTCCTATCAATTCCCCCCCAGTCAGCAGGAGTAGAGTGCAGACCCGCTGCTGTTCTCACCTGTCTAGAAACGGCAAAATCTTTGAAACTGAGTGCAAGCTCTCGAGTGTCTCACCACATGAGTCCTCGCAGAAAGACTCCTATATGACTGAGTTCTTACGTGAAAAAAGCCAAACAACAACAAAGAAAACAAAACAAAAAAATGCCCTGGCTGGAAGAAATAACATAAGACATGGTGGTTTTAATGCCCGCTTACAAGCCAGGGCTGCCAGCCACGAGTCACAATGTCATTTACGTGCTTCACTCCCAGACTGAGCTGCCAGGGCAGAGGCCCCTTCTCTTTGACAGGTTCCTGAATAAAGGGGAAAAGCTTTTGTTTGGGAGTGAACACAGCTGTTGGTTTTCTCCTGGTTTGAAAATCAAAAAATTACTAGACTAGAAAGCTCCCACAAACGATCCTTGATCCTTAGAAATGAGGCCAAGAGATGCTCCCCACGTGCACACACTGCCTCCCGGGTTCAAAACCCCAGAAATCAAGAGGGTTCCTTGGACATCCCTCCCTGTCACCTACTCCTTCCTGAGAGGGGCCCGAGAGGTGAAGCAAAAGCCGAACAATGCCGCGTAGCCAGGCCCACTATACCAGCTTACTCCCAGCAAAGAGTCCTTTTAAAGTCACCCCAAAGGTCCCAATATGGTACCTTTAATAATTGAATAATTTAAATAAATAAATATGTATGGAATACATTAGAGAATTTATCACTTGTCCTTTGCTTTCAAAAGTTTCGGGGAATAATTTTGACTTCTGGCTACTCCAACCAGAAAATTCCTAGCAGCCTGCACTGTTTCTCCTTCTTTGGCTCACGGCCCATGAACCCTGACCCTCACCAGGGTCTCCCATTCAAAGTCCTAGACAGGGACAGGGACAGATATGATCTTGAGCCACTGGCCCGTGGGCATATGCACACTTCACACGGATTACATGCAACTCCATTTGCTCATGTCTCCTTTTCTAAAGAAGGGATATCAACATTCTAGATGACCATGATGGAATAATCCATCGCATCCTACTCCCCCTGGGGGGGGTGGCCTGGGTGTGTCTCTTTCTGTCTTCTCATCCTGCCCTTAGGGCAATAATGAGGCCCTCTTCTCAGACAGACTGAAGAGTCAAAAACTTTCTTTAATCGCTAAAGTGGGATGCTCAGGCCAGTCCAAGAGAATACAACATGCTCTTCTTTTGGGCTAGATCAGTGATCAGATCTACCTTTCTTTCCTCTGCCCCTTCCACCAAGGGGTCCACTAGAACAAGCGACCTGGAAGAGCTCTCCTTGCCAAGTTGGTATAATCCTTTCCTGGTCAAGAATCTCTACAAGCTCTGCCTGGGGCTGGCAGGATTCCTTGGGTCATCACAGGGAGAGACAGTAGTTAAGTGTGTGAAGGATGGTAAGCCTGCCCAGATGGGCCATCAGTTCTGAGCCAGCCCCAAAGGCCCTACATGACCCACTTTCCTAACCCATGGTCTTCTTTCTACCCCTTAGTGGTCTCATACCTCTCTGGGGCCAGAGACTAGAGAAGGCGCTGGTTACTCCCTCTGCCAGAACTTCCACTCCCAACTCTCAGAAACAGGGTTTGGAATGGCCCTCTGTGGGGTAGACTCCATCTGGCTTTTTCCTGCCCAAACCTACGCACCTTTGCCAAATCCATTCCCTCCAAGGCTTAGGTCTTCTTTCATGTGCAAAGTGTCTCAGACGGTTGTCTCCCTTGACTAAGCTGGTTCCTCACTGAGAGGAAATGAGGCTGGCCGCCAGAGTGCTTGGATATAGGTGCTCGCGACCCATAGTAGTTCTGCGGTTAGACCCTACAATTCTTACACGGCTAGTGCATTCACTCTCTCAAACCCTGGAGGCCCTAGAACACACCCTGATTCATCCTAGAAATCAAATGACAGCTCTAAGGGAAGGGGTTAGAGCCACAGACCTGACTTGCTTACAATCGCTAAAGAGGTTTAACAAGATCAAAAATGCTCCCACCCTGACGAATAAACAATGTGCTCTTAGGGCACAGAGGAAAAATAGGGCTTTAGGCACTAAAAAGTGACACTTCACCCAGATCCAGCCTGGGAAAAGACCAGAGAGAAGGGGGGGAGGGGGGGGGAAGTAAGAAATCCCCAGCCCTTATTGGGTCCACACCCCACGCAGGGTAGAGGAAGGTACAGGGGCTGATGGAGGAGAATGCCCTTCAGAACACAGGCTCTCAGGAGCCTGTGGCTACGAAGCCCAAACCCTCCGGAGCAGCCTCCCCAGCTGTCCCGCCGTCCTCTGCACCTGACTCGCGGTGCACGGCCCGCATACAGGGGGCGGCCTCGTATGGTAGAGTTTAGCTTGCGCCCTGCTTCTGATGCTTCCTTGTTCCCGAGAGAACACTTGGGGAAGTGCTGGGTGGGGAAGAAAAGATTCTCGTTTATTTTGGAAACAAATCAAAAGGGGATTAGGGAGTGAAGCACCTTAAGCGATGCCCCCTTGAGACTTCTTTTCACGACCCCAGGGTCTTCACAGGCATAACTCTGGCTCCACGTCTCCCTTCTCAGAGCCAAGAACGGCCAGCGAGGGAAAGGGCGGGGACGAGAGGACGGAGAGGAAGAGGCTCAGGGGAGGTGGGTGCTGAGAGGGGGTCCCTGCCCTCCTGGCCCCTCCGCCGGCCAGCACAGGGGGCAGGCCCGCTCCTTCTCCCTGGTACATAGGCATCGTCTCTTTTTAAAATCTGTATATAATATATATATTTATATTCTCTCTCTATTTATACATATATATTTATATGGTCTATGTACATGTATTGCACAGGCCTCCTGCAGCTGCCCCCGCTCCTGCCTTGTCAGTGATAGCGGTTCCTCTTCTCTTCACTTTCTGATGTGTAGTCACGGGCCCTGATGCCGTTCTGAAGATTGATGAGTGAGTCCTTCATCTGTAAGACAGGGAAGCCCGCCCCAGCCCGGGTTTGTGCCCTCAGTGGCTCCTCCATTCAGCAGCGCCCACCACACCCACGTCTGGCAGGTCCCCCCGCCAGGCCGGGCAGCTAAAGGCAGCAGGCTCCCGAAACAAGGGTCGCTCTCAAGGGACACAGTCTCAGGCTGAAGGGGGACGGCCGATCGAGCCCTGGGGTAAGGGGTGCTGTGTCTCAATGACTTGTGGTCCTTGTTTCACGAAATTAAGAATTCTCTCGAACGTTCCGTTGCCATCAGGACCCGCATCCGACGCCACTGATCGGTCTACTCACTCGGCTTGGTTTCCCTGTGATCCTGAATACACTGTCCTCCTCTCCTGGTACCTTTGCCACACTGTTCCCCCAGCTCAGACTCCTCTCTTGCCCATTCAACCTCACCCAGCTACTATCAAGGCCCAGAACAACTCCAAACTTTCTCTGGCTCACAGCCATCTCTCTCTCTCCTGGCCTTTCATGGACCCCTCATTGGGTTCTGCGCTGCAGTCATCTTTAATGGCTTTGTTTCAGCTGTGTTGGGACTGCACTGTCTTATCCTTACCTTGTACACCCCAGGTGCCAAGCAGAAAACTGAGTAGGCTCCTAGCTGTACCCATGTCATTGAATTAACTGAATCTTAACTGAATTTCTTAACCTTCTTTAAGAAATATATACATCCCACATCACGGGATGGAGTTTACATGGGACAATTCCAGCGGTAGAATCCTACCCTGGTTCTAGGTAAGCTGCCTTGTTAACACAGGACGGTTAACATTTCACAGGTAAACAGTTACGGGTTTTGAGAACCTCTGATCTCTCGGCCTAATCTGTTACTTTCTTCTCTTTAGTTCTTCGATATCAGGAGGGATGAGGGGCCCATTAACGTTCTTTTAAAGGGGACAGAACGATGGGAATTCCCTGGCGGTCCAGTGGTTAGGACTACGGCGCTTTCAGTGGCAGGACCTGGGTTCACTCCCTGGTCGGGGAACTAAGATCCCACAAGCCACGCAGTGTGGCACACCCCCGCACCCCCAACCCCCAAGAAAGGGGGAAAAGAAAAACGAAAAACAAAATCAAGGGAACGGAACGAGACACCGATCTTAATGCTTGTAGAGTCGAGTCTACGAGGCTACAGGTCTGCCTGCCCCAAGCTCCTTCTGAAGGAGACCCACCCTGAATAGAATTCCACAGCTGGAAGGGGACCTGGTCATCCAGTCCAACTGCCCCCCGCCTTTAATTCATAAGTCCCTCACCCCACATCATCACATCGCCCTCTGAGCACTTTCAGTCCTTCAGAGTAGCCCGTTCCATTGCTGGACTGCTCTACCCATGAGGAGTGTGCCTTTCGTTGATGACTCAAAAATCCGACTCCCTATAACTTGTGGCCCTAGTTCAGTCCCCCGGAGGTTCACAGCAGCCTAACCCTTCTTCTAGATGTCAGACCCCAACGTCTGAAGACTGTCCTGTGCTGCTCACCCACGCGTCTTCCCTGCTCCTGAGCACATCTGTACTTCTCTCAAGCCTTCCTGATGGGCCAGAGCTTCCAAGCTCCTTGCTGTGTTGTCTGCCCTCCTTTGGTTAAAAAAAAAAAGCCCTCCTTAAACGTGGCTCCAATGTTATGCATGACACTCTAAACCCATTAAACTGGATCATGATAGCTGCATTAAAATTCTCCCTCCTTAACTTAGAGCTAAGAAACCAAACCATGAAGGGGAAGTAAAGTTGAATATTAACGAGCGCCTCCCGTGGGCCATCGGACCAAATGCAACAGCAATTTCACGAAGCAATGGTTATAATTCCAATTTTATAAATGAAGGAACCGAAGGTCCCTAATACTAAATCCCTTGCTTGAGGTCACAAAACTAGTCAGTGGCAAGATTAGGATTCCACCTCAGTCTGATAAAATGAAGCTAACTATTGATTTTGCCCCAGAACGACTTTCTTAAAAAGACGCATCTAGTTTTTCAGAAAGAAAACCGTACCAGGAAGAAGACGTTATGAAAAGGAGACACAGTACCAGCCATCGTCCCAGACTCTCAGCACAGCCCCTGGGGAGGGGCCACGGCCTGGGCGTTGGGTGTCGTGTGCATGTGTTGAGGGCAGGAGGTGGGGGAGGGGAGCACACGTCAAAAGGAGTTAGAAAGACACGCCCTCTGGGAATATCAATCTCTGCGAAAAGGGGGTTATCTCTTTCAAGGCCTGTCAGATGGCTATGGGTTACCAAGAAGAAAAATTAGCTCTCCTCCCATCTAACCTACAGTTTTCCTACTGCAAATCCAGTGTGTTATTTCACTGACATAATTTTGGGGAATACACGGGTGTCTCCCACAGCTCACTCAGGGTTGGCTTTAAAATTAGAACAATGGATGGCCTGGGGGAAGAACGAATGGGAGGAGGGCATCTGGTGGACGATGATGGAGATGGCGCTCTCCTCAGAGCACAGGGCAGGAGTCCCATCTCCGTGAGACCAGGGCAAGGAGGGACGGAGGGGGCATCTCACCTGGTCAAGAAGCATCACTGAGGACTTGATGATCTCCCTCCATTTTTGGAGCTCGGTATCGTGGTACTTTTGCTGGGACTCTAAGAGCTGGGCCCACTCTGTCTGAGACTGGGGTAACCTGTGGGGTAGAAGAAGGGGTACCCCAGCAGCTGGAGTTATGGCCCGTCGACTGTCCTATGCGCCCAGACCCCTAAAGGACAGAGAGCCACATCAGAGCTCTCTGTCCTTTGCTCAGTGCCCTGGTTCCCCTGTGCCCCAAATCAGAAGCAGACTGAAACTACAGGGACAGTTTTCAGAGCCTGCCTAGGCACTCATCCCAGAGGGTTATCCCCCGGCCAAGGGCAGCAGGGCCGTCCCAAGGAGACTGGGAAGCAGGAGCCGGGACACAGTACTGGCTGGGGTGAAGGTGGGAGCAAGGGGGAGGGGCCAGGATTACCTGTCCTGGAGCCTCAGACCCTGCCAGGCAGTGAGGGTCTGGGTGGTATATTCCAACATCCAGAGTTTGTAGAAGAGCATCATGTTGAGGACGACCAGCAGCACCAGACTAAGAAGACGACAAGGGGGGAAGCGAGAGCCATGAGCCGGCGTCTGGGGGAGCCCTTCCCTCTCAGAGCCGGGCACTCCCCCGCCCAGGGGCCGCTGTCCTTGACCACTGGGTCACCCGACGCGTCACAGGGAGTGGTTAAGTGAGCCAGAGGGATGCAGCGGAGGCGGGGGGCGTGGGGGGGGGGGAAGAGAGAGAGAGAGAGAAGCAGTGTCATCTGGAGGGGCCAGGAAAGGGCCGTGGAGAGGCGTGTGGGGTGAACGCAACAGAAGGGAGAGACATACAAGTCACCCGGAACCTGGGTGCTGGGGGAAGCGAGGTAAGATGGAGAGGAAAAGAGATGATGGGGTAAAAGAAGCAATCACAGAGTCAGCACCTGAAACAGATCCCAGTGCGAGCAAGGAAGAAAAACAGGGAGGAGGCAGAGGTTAGAAACAGGCTCGTTTGGGGAAGGGGAAGCCCGCTCAACCCGAGGCAGAGAGAAAGTGAGCGTCCACGACAAAGAAATGGCAGGAGCAGAGACACAGCAGGATGGGGACATCTAGCAGGAAGGAAGGGGGGCGCGGGGAGCAACTGTACACAGACTCTTAGCACTTCAAGGGTGATCAGTCGAGACAAGTTTCCTCCTACAAACCCAAACCGGGGGAGGAATTCCAGTGGGATTCCCAGCTCTGCCCCTGATACGCCTCCCAGATGTTAGCACAACTGCCCGAGAGCTGCCGTCTCCTCCGTGCACCTGCCACAGCCCTGCACGGGGCACGAGGACCAGTCGAGGCTTCTCAGGGATGGGCTGGAAGTGCTCAGAATCAGGGAGGTGGCAGGAAAACCAGGGGCCGGGGGACCCAGTGGGGAATGATGAAGAGTCACTGAGGCCTGTGGGAATTCTCTTCTCTTGGCCTCAGTGTCCTAAAGATCATTTTATAACAGAGGTTCATGGGATGGAGAGATGAAAGCTCTGGGAAAGAGAGGACGCAGACACGCAGATCTGGGCACAAAGCCTGGCTCACTGCTGAAACATCTCAACTTTCCATCAAGTTTCCTAGCTTCACTGAAAGCCAGTTCCTTCGACAGGACAATAATACCTACCCTGCTGAGGTTGTTATGTGCATGGAAGGAATGTATGTGAAGCCCTCCACAAGGAGCAGTTATTTTCATTAAAGGAGGAAGTACAGACACACAGGAAAAAGAATGACGAAAATGGGAAGATAAAACAAATAGATGGAAAAAAGACCAACAAAGAAAGAAAACCTATACTAAGCCTCTGACCTTCCAAAGTGTGTGCTGCATGTGGTGTGTGGTGTGTGGTGTGTGTGGTGTGTGTTACTGTGTTTCTCACCTGGGCTTCCAGCACTATGGAAGGCGGCATTCCTTAGAGCAGCAGCTGCAAATCCCTGGGGCTACTCAGCTGTGTTCTCGGGGCTCTCCTGAATTTTCCACCAGAACTTCTTAAGGTTGTATTGAATTTCAATGATACCACCTTTAATTGCATCAGGACGCCTGGACCACCTGAATGCCACTTCCTCAGAGTGTGCCGCACACAGTCTTAGTACTTGCGTTTGGGTTTGTGTTTACAGTCCTGTCTGTGCTCAGTGGAGGTCAAGGGACACCCCTGCCTGCTTCCCGAGTGAAGACTTGGGGGTGGTCTAAACAGAGAAGAGGTGGGAGGCTGGGGTCACCACAGGGCAGGCTTATGGCAGCCGGGGCCTCTAAGACGCAGGGCAACCTGCACTGTACCAGAAGGTTCCACTCACAGGCTGGGAGCAGACCCAACGCCTGGACCTTCTAGGGTTGAACGACGAGGCCCAATGATCCTAAACGAACAAAGCGCCAACGTTTGTTAATATGCTATAAAATTTACTCAGGCCCCTGGCCTTCTCTACTAAATAATGACAAAACACAGAGAGAGCTTAAACAGAACTAACCCAAGGTTAGAGTTCTCTGTTGACCAAAACCAACATCAGAGATTTAGTTTTAACAATGGATGAATCACATTAAAACGATGCTGCTAAACGGGAATTCTGCTGGCTTTACGGCTGTCCTTGTGTTTAATCGTGTAAAAATATGTTGGCTTCTTATGCCATAGTCAGAAGACTTTTGCATCTACTTTTATGTGACATATTCAGGTAAGGTTAGCAAAAGAGCCCCCCTCGTGACCCTCAAAGGCCCCTCTCCCTGCGTGGTCCCCAGGTCTGTCCTCAGCCCATTTCCTTTCTCACGCTCCATACTCTCCTCCGATGATCACTCTCATTCCCACCATGGCTCTAACGCTACCGACAATTAAATCTGTAACTGCAGCCTGAACTTCCCTCCTAAGCTCCAGGTCCACATCAAGAAATATCTATCTGTCACATCCGCCTGAACAATCTATGGCAGCTCAGAGACATCGGGAACTGACGGCATCTTCTGTGACAACTTTCCTCTAAGTTCCAGGTTTCTGTCCATGACACAACCATCTACAGGCACGCAGATCAGGAAGGCCTCTTCCTTCGCTACGTAACCAGGTGTAAGGAGCCTTCACCTTCTGGGCCCTCTCAGCCCCAGGAGGCCCTCATCTCAGTGTGACAGCCCCTCCCGCCGAGATCACTGCCGTTTACTCCTGTTGGCCCCCACTGCCTCCAGTCCGTTCTTGTCTAGCCCATGCCCCATACTGCCATCTGAGTGATATTTTTTTTTTTTTTAAGTGTAAATCCAACCATGTCAGTCCAGGGCTTCCTTCCCAGATTCCTGTGGGCAGAGCTGTGCCCCTGCTTCTGCAATCCTGAACAATACTTTAGTGAAGGCATGAAGGGCTGGGGGTGGGGTGGGAGTCACAGAAGCAGGACAGAGCTACGCACAGTCTAACGCCTGGTGCACACCTGGTGGAGCCAGCGTCTGGGCAGCTCCTGAGCACCCCCCAAGCTGTGCCGCCACGTCTCACAGCACAGCCCAGGCAGGAAGGGCTGGGCAGCCAGGCAGTGGGCCCGGCCAAGCGGAGGAGCTGTCTGTACTTAGCTGTCCAAGCTGCTCCTACTCAAGGTTTACCAAAGTCCTGAGCAGGCTCTGGGCTCACACACAAAGCTGTCTTCCCATCTTACACCCTCATGTTTCTCAACGAACTTGCTCCCTGGCCCAGCATCTTGCTGTGCAAGTTGCTGAGCCCACAGCTTTACAGCATTATGGCAGTGATTATACATGGCTTATATTAAAATAAGCATACACTTTTCCTGGACTCTAGTCATCGATTGTGTCCGGCCACCCTGCCAAAGGGTGGGCCCCGTAAGTGCACAGTCCCGACGCCTGGCACAGAGCAGACACCCAGAACGTCTGTCACAAACAAATGAATGGGCTCCTAAAATGCTCTGTGGCATCTCTATGTTAGCATTTATTCAACAGTGTAGCAACTGTCAATCTCCTGTCTGTCTGACCCACTTGAAACTGAGCTCCTGAAGGGCATGGAGGCTGCATGCAGCATTTTCTTCTGAATCCTGAAGGCCTAGCATACAGTAAGTGCTGAGTAAAACAGAGAAAAAGCAGCAAAGAGGCAAGGAAGGACAGATAGAGCAACCGATCTGGAGAGGGACTAGAGGAGAAGGCAAAAACCAGGGCAGCAGCGAGGGTGTTCGGATGCCTGAGGAAGACAGACGGGGAGGAGGTGGCAGGCGAGAAAGGAAGGCGGCCGGGGCAGGGCGGGGGAGGAGAGCCGGAGTCCCTTACACACAGCTGATAACCAGCAGTAGCTTGGACACACTCTGCAGGTGGAAACCATTGGGGCTGTCCTCGGGGATGTGCCGTGTCTGCGTGGAACCTGTGGGGAGAAGGAAAGAGGTCATCACCACGTGGTCCGCCAGCCCACCAACGACCGACGTGATGCTGGTCACGCACAGAACCGCCCGTGACGCTGTCGTGGCAACGATGCGAGATGTGGACCCGGCCCTCAGGGAAGGGAAGCTCCTGGACGGCAAGGGGGACAGGAAGGTGACCGAACAAATGAGAAGGTCACCTGACCTCTGTAGCTAGGACATGCAGGTGCAGGACAAAGCGACCTGCAGCCGTGGAAGGGAAACAGCACTGGGCTGGGACCAGAGACAGCTTTCAGCTCTGGCTTCATTCATAACTGGCCACGGGACGTTGAGTGAGTCACGTAATCCACTGAGGATCAGTTTATTCGAATGCAAAGTTAGCCAGGAGTCCTGTATGTAAAACTCACGAACAACGTGGGAGCGCCCTGGCTGAAGCCAGGGGAGGGACAAGGAAGGCTGGCACCCTCCTCCTTCCCCTGCCCTGCCCCACCCAAATCTGATGAACATCCGGGGAAGTGCAGAGCACAGCCTGAAAATCCCTTGCTGCATGTTTCCGCGACTGAGCAAAGACAGGAGGTTGTGAATGGCTGGATGGGACGAGGGAGCCCCACTGCCTGGCAGGCGGCCAAGGAGGGGGCTGCCTCGCACTCCCTGACCTTTGTGTCATGCGGTAACCCTGAGCTTCGGCTTCTCCCTGGAGCATGTCCCAAGAGCTCGGAAGCTGCAGGCCTGAGCCGAGGCATGCAGGGAGCCGTGGAGCTCAGGGAACATGGAGGCAGAAACCCAAAGGCAACTTCTGTTCAGCAGAGCACACAGGGGGGTTCAGCAAGGGCTGAGGAGCACACAGGGGGGTTCAGCAAGGGCTGAGGAGCTTAAGGGCAAAGGGAAATGGCAGAGCATCTGGAGCCTCAGATGTAACGAGTCACGAGCCAATTGTACACAGTCCACGCCAGGCTGCAAAAGGAGCACGCCTGTGTGCCCGGCGTAGGCACGCAGCTCCCGCCCACAGCCCTGAGCCGCGCCTCCCCGGACCCCACCCGCGCACACCTGCCACGTGCTTGATCCTGTGGCCCACATCTTCATCGGTGGGTGTGGTCACGGGGCTCATAACCTCTTCCAGGTGGGGCACCCGCAGGTGGGCATGGGGACGCTTCCTCCTCCGCACCGACGGGGCCTTACTGGCCTTCTCCTTGGGAGACTGTCTGTGCAGCTCAGCCAGGTAGGTGCTCTCCGTTTTGGTCAGCTCGCTCTCTGTCAGGGTCAAAAGGCCACATCAGAGGACATCCGCCCCTACCTCCAACCCAGCACACTGGCCTCCAAAAGCAGCTGTCTACTCCTAGCCGAACCTTCTCTAAGGGGACCATTTTCCCCTATTGTACTCTGGGATGTTGCCTGGGAGGGCGGGGATCCCTCAGGGATGCCTGTGAGCCCTAGAAAATACTCCTGGGACCCAGCCCAGCCCAAAACCCTCTCTGGGTCGTTCAACAGTGCGTAGAGACAAAGGCTCCCAACGTGCCCCCTCACGTATGCAATCTGGGGCACGTCACGTTTCCCAGTGGACGCCTTCTCGGGCTACTTCCTTCTCGTAACAGCATCACCACCAGTGAGCCCGGATCTCAGGCTCATTTTGGGGGGGGGGGTCACGGATCCCTTCATGACGACGATCTCATGAAGGTCACAGTCAGAGCCTCTTCAACGTGCATACGTTCACACACATGCTGAACTTTGCATCCGTTTCTGGGGCAGACTCAGGGACCCCGTGAGGCCCGCTCACTGCCCCCGTCTCTCCCCGTGCCCCGTGACTCTCAGGCCCTGAACGGTGACAGCGGAACGGTTCACCCAGCACCAGGGACGGTGCTCACCCAAGTGGCGGAAGTAGTCCTCCAGCCCACTCCAGAAGTTCTTCTCGATGAACGTTTTCACCAGTCCCCAGGGCTGTTTTCGATAGCGCAGCTCTGTGGAGACCCTGAGAAACAAGCCACAGACAAGATCAGCCGTTTGCTAGGCGGACCTTCCTCTGCTGAGAAAAGGAAACTTCAGGTTTAAGGCCGAAGCAGCTTCACATGGGTGCTCCCCTTAACAAGTTAAAAAAGCCCCTTCACATCCACATCACCTGACCTCCCTGGCCACCCCCTGAGGTAGGTGAAGCTAGTGGATTTACCCTCCTTTCATAGAAGAGAAAACTGAGTCTTAGAATTTGTAAGCGGACCAAAGATTAACAAGAAGGGCTCTGACTCCAATCCCAAAGCTCGCTCATGATGCCACTCGGCCTCATCCCAGGAGGGCTCCGGATGGCGGGCAGCCTGCCGGCCCCAGGGCCCTTCTCTCCTTCTCCAGAGACTTTTAGCCCCGGGCAGGCTCTCGGGCTTCGCGGCTTCCACCTTTAAGGGCTTCATCAGCTCCTGGCCTGGCCCCTGCCTCTCCACCCTCCCCGGGACCTCGCCAGCTCCTGCTCTGTCCCCAGCACTCTGTCCCCGTCGTGGGCACCTCTGCTGTCCCGTCCCTGCAGCATCACCTTCTGCTGCTGCACAGTCACGCTGCTCTGCCTCTCCTGAAGGTGCACTTTCATCGGTTACTAGATGCTCCCAGTTTACGCTCCCCACGTTCAAGGCTCCCTGCTCTGCCCTCAGGAGGAAGAAGGGACCTCACCCCCAACCCTGGTCCGACGTGTGTGTGTCCACGGCCACGTCACCCCCACCCAGCAACTCTTCCCTGGATTGAAGGTGGGCACCTCTCTGTAAAGGTCTGTCTGGAGAAAGCTTCGTCCCTTTTCAAGGTGTGGGTACTCAGATCTTCCCGATTCCCCAGAGACCTCTCGCAGCCTTTCACCAAACTCCTATTTTATTTGAACGTGAGTGAATTTCTGCTCCGTATAACCAGAAGAACTGGCTCTAAGGTACAGGTACACGATCGGTTATTTTCAAATGGGTGTGTGTCTTGGCTTTTCAGTCAGACTACAAGCTTCGCAGAATGTTAGGGTCTAAATTTCTTCCTTCCTTGAATGCACGTCACAGTGCCCAGGACAGGACTCGACCCACAAACGGCATCTAACTAATCATTCAATCAACCTTTTCTGACTCTGCTGTGTGCAGGCCCCGTGCTGGGTGCTGGGAACACAGTGGTGTGTGGACTGGGACTCCTGCCGGCCAGGATGGCCGGAGCTGCCACCCAGGGAGACACATGTGCAGGAACTCGCAACAAGCCCAGCACCCAGCAGGGTGGGAAGGGCAGAGGCTTGCTTTTCTAAGACCTGGATTTCAGCACTTTTGACTCTTGGAAAAGTTACTGAGCTTGTATGACCCTCAGCTTTCTTATCCGAAAAGTGAGGATAAACCCACCTCCTTGGGTTATTCTAAAGAACCAGCTCTTGGAGGTGAAGTACCTACACAGTATCTTATAAACTGCAGACAACCACTAAAAAGCAGTGGTTGTAAAAGTTTTACTAAAGAGACACACAGAGGGGCAAAGGGAACACGTGGTGGAGAGAAGCATGAACCGTCAGGACGGGCGGGTCTCGGAGGCTCCGGAGAGGAGACAGAATAAAGGCTGAGGCAGCAGCCGGTACACCCAGCCTCCCCCTCGTCCCCAGGAGCACATCCACGCTTTCTGCTGCAAGCTCCCCCAGGTGCACAAGGAACTTGCTCCGCACCCGCTCGGCCGTAGAGACAGCACCTGAGTCGACTCTTGTTCCGGGCCACGCGGGTGAGAGTGTAGCGGTTGATGGTGTAGAAGTAGTCGTGATACGGCACGTCGTGCGTGAGGACCTCGGCGTCGACCACGTAGCACTCGCTCTCCTGGCTCGCCTTGTACATGGTCTGTGGGGAGGAAAGGGTCGTGGGACGAGGCTGACGAGCAGCAAGACGGGAAAAGCTCCTCCTTCCTAACCTCCCCAGCCCACCCCCAACTTCTGAACGGGGACCCAGAACCACGGGAAACGGCAGCATCTAGGCATGTCAAATGCCGCCGTTTCAAGGCTAAACAACACCGTCACCCAGACACTCCTTGCTGACGTCTCTCCTGAATCCTCCACAACAGAACAGAGGCTTCTCCAGCCCGCCCTTACTGGCCTCTGCCCGGGGCTCACCTGTGTCTCCCTGACAGTGGCAGTTTTGGGAGCCAGAGGGTTGGTGAGGGTGATGGTGTAAAGAATCACTCGGCTCTGGTTTCCATTGTCTTCCTTCTTCCACGGATGGAAGATGATATCTGAGGAGAGAGAGGGGCCGTGGGATGACGGAGGGAGAGAGGCGTGCCATCCCCACATCTGAACGTCCCCTCCAGTGCCCTCCTCTTGACCGTACTGACTGCCGACTGGCCCCCAAAAGGAAGCCAACGGGAGCCTGAGGGCCGGGGGAGGAGGGTGAGAGGAGGGGGCGTCAAAGCAGAAAGAAGCTCATTGTAGCATGGCCGAAATCCTACACAGGGCTCCACAATGTTGATTGTTCCGGGGCTCGGGCAGGAGGTCCTGGGGCCACCTACGGGGGAGCTGGCAACACTGGAGTTACTGTGATGAGGGCCTGGGATCCTTGGGACCAAGCCCTCTGCTCCGAGGCATGACCTCCCTGTGCCCTCGGCTCTCCCCTCCTCCTGGCAGAGGGCTTCGCCGATGCCCAAGGGCTCTTCCACAGACCCGGACCCCGAGCAGCCCTGCCGGTCCCTGTGGTGCGGCAGGGGCAAGGGGCACACAGGTGCCAAGCATTAGCTCTGAGAGCTTGAGGTATGAATCCCAGCTGGGCCCCTTCCTATCAGCTGCATGACCTTGGGCGTCTAATAATGGTCTGAGTTTCAGCGTCCTCACTGGTACCGTGGGGATCACAACCCTGGCACACAGGGCAGGCTGGAGGACTGAATGAGACAGTGTAACGTGCCTGGCGGACAGCAGGTGCCGACAGGACGTGGTGGCTGCTACTCTCTACCAGACGGTGAGCCCTGGCGGATCCTGTTCACCGCTGAGCCTTTGGGGCCCGGCACCAAGGGTCTGGGCGCCACGGGCGAGCGTACAGCCGTGGTGGCGCGGGGAGGAGTAGCCCGCAGCGCCCCGAGGAGCTCCGGCACCGCGTGAGGCCACAAAGGGGGTGCCCCGGCAGGCGGCCTGGAAAAGGAGGGCGCTTGGGAGGAGAGGAAAGGAGAGGGGACAGAGCGGGAAGGGGTGGGAGGCACCAGCCCCGGGAGGGACGGACCTGAGAAGCGTCGCTGTTCCATGAAGTCCCGCTGGAAGGGCGAGTCGGTGAACAGGAGGTCGTACAGCTTGTCCACGCTGAAGTTGAAGACTTCATTCACGTACTGCCGGCCACTCAGGTCCTCGTAGAAGGCCTGGACCTCCCCTGCAGAGAGGATGAGGAGGGAGACAGGGAAGGTGAGGGACACCTCAGGGACACCTCCAGAGCACCCTCTGTGGCTAATGTGGGAACGGCCACCAAGGCTCAAAGGAGGCCGTGGGGTGGGGCAGCGGGGCCCTGGCCTCCGCCGTCCGTGGCTTCGCGTCAGCAGGCCTCCTTCCTCAGCGGGCATGCACGTTATGACTCTATAGCTTTACAGAGAGTTTGGGAATGTGCTATTTGCCTTTACACTCTCAAGCCTTCCTAATTAAAGTGATCTTAGACCAAAGTCTAAATAGATGACTACTTCCTGGGCTTGCCGGAACCCAGAGGATCAGTTATCAAGAGTCTGTAAATTAAACCACAATTGACAGCAAATGTCATCGCAACCCATGGCACTGGTGTGTCCAGGGACGCTGATGAATCTGTTTTTACAAAAGCTTCTGAGGCTGGTCTGGTCTGCAGGGCCGTGATCTCTGCACAAGGTCTGCTCTCCTTCCATAAGGCAGCCTATACCCCCTTCAAAAATTTTCGTTTTCTACAGGAGAGAGTTTCTGAGTACAGGTGAGTTGCTCAAACCCCGGCATTCCTCTTGAGCCCTCGGCACCCCACAGGCCCTAATTACTGCCCTTGCGGGGCTGTTATCTGATCTCAAGAAGAACGCTGCCATTTCTGGCATCCCTGTGACGCTGAGGAGGCCAGAGAGGAATTCACGAGCATCCTGGAGCGTCCGTGCACATGACTGCAGGATCAGGACTGTGGCGCACAGCTCGGGCGCACTTCTCAGTTTACACGACGGCATCCCGGTTCTTAGGCGGTGCCCACCTGCGCAGTCCTTTGCACCGACCCTGCACCCCAAATGGCAGTGGGCAAGCCCACCACAGGTGAGAATACCCCTACAGGTGACTCGCAGGAGACCGTCCACAGGTGGGTAAGTGAGCACTGTCTGCACAGCCTTGCGAGTCAGAACCCACCACCAACTCAAAGGAGGTAAGCCATCAACCATACTCCTGAACACTGAGGATCTGGCCTGGAATGTCAGAGGCAGCGAGTTCCCGAGGGAACTCTACGCAGGAGGGAAGTAAGAAGCTACCCACTTAGAAGTATGAGAGAGAAGGGCGGTCTCCTCAGTCTGTCTGACCAGGCAACAGTCTAGGTCCGAAATCCCCATGCTGGAGCCACCGAAGCAAGTGTCTGTTAAAACGTGTTGCCAGGGCCAGCGGACTAGCACTTTGCTTGTGGCGTATACACGTAAACACTGGGAGGGGCAGAGCTGCAGGGCACGCCGGTGCCAACAGGGGGCACGGAGTGATGGACTAAATGGCAGACAACCTAAGACAACACCGTAAAGCAATCATACTCCAAGAAAGATGTTTAAAAAAAAAAACTGAAAAAAAAAAGGCAAAGACAAATATAAAATGACAAGGATACTACAGTGAGTGCCTGAAAAAAGGGATGTTTGCTAATAACAAGTGCACCTTTTTTAAAAGAGCTGTTTTACCCACCCACCCTTCCGCCAGGAACCCGGACTGACTCCAGCCTCCATATGGGAACATCCGTTAAGCCTTCAAAATGTGTGGAGACAGGAAGTGCCATTCTGCCCCCGCTGCCAGACGCCCACCTTCGTCGTGGGTGTCGGAAGAGTCACTGAGCTCGGTGGGGATGTCCTCGTTGTCGTTGAAGTCTAGCGAAGGGGAGTTCACGGGCGCGATGATCTCAATCTTCTCCCCGATGATGCTGTCGATGGCGAGCTCCTTCTCCAGGGACCCGTCGCCCTCCAGCACCTCCTCCTCCAGGGGTAGGCCGTCAAACTGGGGTGGGGACAGAGCGGTCAGCCTGGTCTACTCTCCAAGAGGGAGTCAGAGAGCTGGCCGCGGGAGCCCGCACGTTCAGAACGCAGCTGCTCGGGGGCTGGGCTGTGGGGGTCAGGGGTCTCCCCAGCTCTGCCGGGGAGAACAGGACACAGCACAGGGCCCTGCCCTTCTCCTGACACCAAGCCCCACGCGTGGGCAGAGGCAGCTCCGTAGTCCAGCTCCTCTCCTGGGGCCAGGCCTCCACCGTCCTGTAACGACGTGGGCCTGCCTCCAACTAGTGCCCTGTTTTCTGAGAGGTTCAAAAGGCCTCCTAAGCAGTTTTTGATTCATTCTCCCATTAGCCCTGGGAGGGGATGGGTACAACTCTTTACATTTTAAAGTCAACCTCTGAGACAGAAAATGGAGATAGGCATCAAATGGATGACGCTTTCATTCTAAGGCCAAGTGGTCTGACCCCTAAGCCACTGGAATACAAGGCTCCCTTTTCTGGGAACCCTTTCTTCTACCTGCCAGCTCACACCCAGACACTTCCCTCACCAAGCTTCTATCCCCTCTACAACCAAGTCCCAGAGGACAGAGTCCTTCTTATACATTTCTGTCTCTTCTGCAAAGCCTAGCACAGCAGGAAAATACACTGGAGTGTCGACGCCAGGAGCTCCGTCACGATTTACGGAATGAATGAACAGAGAGCAGTTCTGTAGTCCTCTCTTCATGTACAACTTTGACTTTAGATCGAGGCAGTGAAAAAACAAAGACCTGGAAGAGTTCTCCACCAGTGGGCGGACCACAGCAGCCCACCAAGAGCAAAGCTCACACAGTGGACTTGAAATGGTTCTCATCTGCTCCGAAGCCAAACAAAACCTGGAACCCGAAGCACCAAGAACCCAGCTCTGGATTCTACACTCATCTGAATGCAGAGAGTCCCTCTGCCCAGGATGCCGCCCTGTGTAAACCGACCACAGTATAACCACCTCCCCTCCACCTGCTCCCCAGGTTGGGGTCCCGTGGAGTTAACAAGGCTGGGAAACACCGCCACTGGATTGGGTGGAAGCAAAGGGCTCCCCGCCCGTACCGAGACGGGCGCTTCGCTGCTCCCCGTGGATGTCAGCGTGCTGTTGGTGATGGACTTCTTGGGCAGCTGTGGACTGGCATCCGGCTTGGTCTCTATGCTGCTTTTGGATGAGCTGTCATTCACTTCATTCTCCTCTACAGGGATCTCCTCACAGTAGCTGAAAAGAGACAGTGTGAACCCACGTTAGCCTCAGTGGCCAAGACGGCAGACTCACAAGAAACTCACACCCACTGATCCATCCAAAACTATGGGCTTTCCTGCTTCTTTGCTCTGTGCGTGACCTTCCGCAAACCTCTCGCTGCCCCTGAACTGCTCTCCTAAAACCTCCTTCCCACCTGACACCCCCTCCCCATGGTAAAATTCTGTCCCCAAACTCACCTTTTCTAGGCACCCTCCTTAGATTTATCCCCACCTAAATAAGAAAACTGTCTTAAACTTTCTTTTTCCATTGGCTTCCCATCCCACCCCAACCTGACCATGTGAATCAAACATCCAGGCTCCGAGCATACATCTGATTTCCCACAGTGACCAGGACAGGACTCTGGACATGAGTGCCCTTCGAGGGGACCTGCCCAGATTCTGGATCATAACTAGCAAACTTCTCTGCACTGCACACCTGAGGAAAAACCCTCCTTGAGATAAAGGCAGGTGCCCTTCTGCGGACAACTTCAGGGATGCCATCGGAGCCTCCCCCAAGGTAGAAATCGTCATCACCGTCGTCATCAGCATCTAATTTATACTTTACATGTGACCTCATCTGGACGCATAACAACTCTGAGCAAATCATTCCATGCGTTTCAGAGATTATCAAGTAGATATTCACAGAGGCTAAGTGATAACTACCATTAAGTGTCAGAAGTGGTACCTGAGCCCTGGGCTATGCACCACACGTTTGACATTCTTTCCTTGCTGTCCATTCCTCTTGCCTCTCACATGACCACCAAGCCTCTACCTTCCAACCTCAAGCATACTGTATCACTCTGCAGTCCCATCTGTCTTAGCCTGCCAACAGCAGCCCCTTCTCCTCACAGCGTCCTTCCCTTGGCTTTCAGGATACGAAAACTCTCCTAGCGTTCCTCCTCCCTCACTGAATGTTCTTTTGTGACTTCTTTTGCTGCCTCTTTCTCTTGTTGAGTGTTCCCAGGCCCAGTCCCTGAGCTTCTTCTCATGTTAATTCAGCCACCTGGTGGTCTCAGCCACTAGTAACCCCCAAGGTTATGTCCCTAGCCCAGACCTCCCGGTGAACTCCACACTCACACACACAGATGCTTATGTGACCTCTCCACGTGGCTAACAGTCATCTCAAACTCAACTCGCCTAAAATCAAGCTTCTGACCTTCCCCCGCATCTGCTCTGCTTACAGTATTGTCCATCTCAGTTCAGAACAACCCTATCCTTCCTGCTGGTACATCCTTAAAGCCACCTTTGGATCCTTTCTGGGCCATCAGCAAATCCTTCAAAATATGTCTGGTTCTATCTTCCAAATATATTCAGAAACTAACCACTTACTGCTGTTTCTACTGCTACCTTCCTGGTCCAAACCACCATCACCTCTCATCTAAGTGATCTAAATGATTCGGCAGCCTCTTAGCCAGCCTGCCCTGGCTCCCCTTCACTCTATCTTCAACCCAGGAGCCAGAGTGATGTTAAAATGTTATGTCAGATCTCATCAATTTTCCATTCAAAGCCTTCCCTGGCTTCTCATCCCCCTCTGAGGAAAAGCCAATCATCACGCTGACCCAGCGGCCCTGAGTCCAGCCCGACCTCCCCGACCTCCCCGCTTCCCACCTGCCCTTTGCTCGCTGGCCCAGCTGCCGCTTCCGCTCCCTCCGCCTGGGAGGGGCCTCCCGGGGCCTCCCTCACTCCGCCAGGGCCTTACTTAGACGCCATTCCCCAGCCACCCGCACCCCTCTGGAGAGGCTTCCCCGGGCAGCCTGCCCTCTGCCTCGCTCACCCCATCGTGTTGAAGTCGTCGTCGGGGGGCACGTAGTCCTCGTCGTCGCTGGTCAGGCCCAGCTCGTTCCCGTAGCACTGGTGAACGAAGTGCCAGAGCTCCTTGGGGCACAGGGGCTGCAGGGGCGGCAGATGGGCTCTGACCCTCCCTCCTCAGGACCCCACTCTCCACAGAGGCACTGAGCTGAGCTGGACGCCCCCAAGGGTAGGAGAAGCCAAACTCCAGGCAGCGCCTCCACAACAACCCCACCCCCCGCTCTTCTGATCTCAGCAAGACGCCCATCTTCCCCCTAAGAATACGGCTTTTAGTAAAGCCAGGAGCTTCGCCTGTTCCCTCAACTCAGGTCTGCATGGTGGGACCAACGGGCCCTTGAGGATGGCAACTGCCCGCCTCCGGCTCCTGTGGGTGAGGTCCGGCATTCAGCGGCACAAACCAAAACTCCTCTGGGGCCAAAGTGATCACAGAGCTTCTGACTTGGACTCAGAATGAGCACCAGAGGCCCCTGGGCCAGTCTCGCCCACGCTGCGGAAACCTCCTTATACTAACAGTGGTCACACAGGTCCTCACGGACCTGACCCAAGATGGATCAGGTCCAAGAATGAGATGTGACCTCAAAGGTGGCCCATTCCACAGTCGGGCAGCTCCTGTGCTTGGAAAGAAGTCTACATTCTCATAGTTTCAGGGGCCTCAAAGGTCATTGCATCCAGCCCTCTCTTCACTACTTGAATACTTCCTCCTTTATTCTTAATTACAATCAGCCTGCCTACAGTTCTATGTATTAGTTCCATAAAGAGTTTTTCTCATTTCACTGCGTGTCTACATGTCCTCCTCAAAAGCACTGTCCTAAGAAGAGTTAGCTCTCATTGAGGTTCAGAGTTTCGGAAAAGAGGCAACAGAATGTCAAAGAATGAAGGTCAAAGGTGGAGACCATGGATGAGTCCAAGGGTGGGAGGAGGGAGAGAAGGTGGGAGGGATAAGTATGTGAAAAAGAGAAGCGTTAAGAAAAACAGAAGCAGGGACTTCCCGGTGGTGCGGTGGTGAAGAATTCGCCTGCCAATGCAGGGGACACGGGTTCGAGCCCTGGTCCAGGAAGACCCCACGTGCCGTGGAGCAACTAAGCCCGTGCACCACAACTACTGAGCCTGCGTTCTAGAGCCCGTGAGCCACAACTACTGAGCCTGCATGCCACAACTACTGAAGCCCACCTGCCTAGAGCCTGTGCTCCACAACAAAGAGAAGCCGCCGCAGTGAGAAGCCCTCGCACCGCAACGAAGAGTAGCCCCCCGCTCGCCACAGCTAGAGAAAACCCACGCACAGCAACAAAGACCCAATGCAGCCAAAAATAAATGAATAAATTTATATAAAAAAAGAAAATCAAACTTAAAGAATGTTCCCACCAACGGATTTGATAAGGAGTTTGAGCTTTCTCTGACCCCATCCTTTCGAGGTATGGTTTAAGAAGCACACAGCTGGCAGGATGCCACGAGCCAGGTCTCCGCGTTCCCGGCTAAGGAAAACTGCCTGGAATGGCCTAGTCGGGGCTCTCTGTGAGCCGGAAGGGTCTGGCGTGGCAGCTCTCTGTGCTGGCCGCACCCCCCACCCCCCGCCCCAGTGCTAGAGGGAGGCACCTGCTTCTGTACCTGGACCTCCTCCCTCCTCCCAGCAGCCTTTACATACACCATCCACCCTGCCCGGGACACATCCGCGTCTCTGCCAATCCACGCCCTCCCCTTCTCCACAATTCACCTGCTCCACGCAGCCTCCCCTGACCAGCCCCACCAGGCTCAGCTTGTCTGACCACAGCCAGGCCAAACACAAAAAGCAGACCCTGCTCATCAGGCAGAATTCTGATGTGATTTTGTGAGAGTTTTTGCGAACCACATGGATGACCCTCTGTCTTAGTTAGAAATGACAGTGGTTGTGAGCTGAAAATTCAGACCTGCCAATGGAGACTCAAACGCATTTCTCAGTTTACCGTTATCCATGGCTAATAAAGGTAGACGATCAACTCAGGATAAGTTACCAGGATTTATACGAAGGCTACAGACTTCCAGATTAGAAGAAACTCTAAATAACAAATCTATTTAATTTTCTTTAGACAGTAATAAGTTTGGGCTAGAGTCAAGGTGGATACACACATAAATTTAAATACATACAAGTCACATATATAATTGTAATTACAATATTATATAATTATATTACATAATTGTTCCCCCAGGTCTCCTTCCCTGGCTGGGAGGCTGTTTCTCAACACCCCCGGCATCTGCGTGCACAGGCTGCACAGCCACGTCTCCATCTGCATCTCCCACAGTGTCCCCTTCATCCAGGTGATCAACCGGTGGCTGTGTTAACTCTATCTTCCTATTTTCTGCATTTCCTTAAAACTTATTCTATTGAAGTATAGCTGGCTCACAATGTTGTGTTCATTTCTGCTGTACAGCAAAGTGATTCAGTTATACATATACATATGTATATAGATTCAGTTATATACATATATACATACCTATGCTTTCGTTTTCATATTCTTTTCCGCATGGTTCATCACAGGATATTGAATATAGTTCCCTGTGCTATACAGCAGGACCTTGTTGTTTATCCATTCTGTATACAAGACTTTGCACCTGCTAATCCCAAACTCCCAGTCCTATTTTCCGTATTTTTGATGCTCTAGCATCTGAGGCCTTGCTGAGTGGGGAAGGCCTGCCCCTTGCAGGGCTAGCTAATTCCTAGAGATAGAACTCACCCTGCCAGGGAGACTACCTTCCCTATGTAAACCGGCCAAGCCAAAGCCCACACACCGAACCACCTTGTTTTTCTAGCTCTTACATGCCAGGCCAATACTCTCTCGCACTCATTACCCCGGGACAGTCTCTCTGGAGACGGTCTCTCTACCCTGAAGCCCAGTGAAACATTCAAACTAGCCAGTCCAGTGAGCGTCTTGGCCAGCTCCCCCCGCCTCACTCATCCTTTCCCATGAAAACCTGCAATGAAGGCTCTTGCCCCGCTTCCCCCTCGCTCTCCCTGCCTCCTGTCTGACCTCGAGCTTCCCCGTGTGGCCCTGGCTGGCATGCTGGGGCCTCTGCTTCTAGGGATCTGTGAGTATAAAAACCTCTTCCTTCATGACAGTCATTTCTGTGTCTGGGCGTCTTACCGCGCCTGATTAAAACAAACCCCGGTGCGTTTTAAAACAGTGGGAATGCACTGCCCTGTCAACAGGGCCTTGCTGCAGGCGGCAGTGAAGCTGTTCACATAAGAGGATGCGCTACTCTCAGCACCTGGGTCACCGGCAGTGGAGGATATGTTACCGCGAGCCTGGAGGACTTCCAGAACCAGGAGAGGCATGGGCTTCTTTGGAGCAGGCCAATGTCACAGCAAGAGCAATCACTCCAGTGGACCCCCACCCAAGCAGAAAGAACATTCTAGGTGGGTGTGCATCCTGAGGCTGAAGGAGCTGGGCAGGACTCACCTTTTCCAGGAGAGCGTTCTGCCAGAGCCGGAACATCATCATATACGTCCTATCCCGGGCCCCAAATGAAGTGAAAAAGTGCTGGATTGAACGAGAAAATGGCAAGAAACATCTGTTAAGACTTACAATATAGTGAATGGAGACACGGTACTCCTTCCTTTAAGAAAGGCTCCTGAGTCCATCCTCAAATACTGCGGACTCTCAGTCACCCGTGATCACAGCACAGGGGCTCTGTAGTGAACGGGGTCAGCACACCAGGGACCAGGGCCCTGGGACCTCTGAGTCTGCACTGTCTCCATGTCCTTCAATGTCCACCCACACTTTCGTCAGTGGTTCTCTTTCTGGTTTGAAGTTCTCACCTCCATAAAAAACTTCCTGCGCCTACGTACACGGACTGGGCGAGTGGTGAGCTGGGAACCAGCCCAAGGGAAGGAGAAGGCAAACCCACTAACCCACTCACCCTTTGATTCACCAATTCAGCAAATACTTGAATATTAGTGTGTGCACTCTTCTACACGTACACACACTAATACGTGTGCACACACTCTTCTACATGTTTTGGGCACAGTAACAAACAAAACAGAAAGCTCTTATGGAGCTTACACATTCGTGGGGACCTTTTATAATGTGCGGGAAGAAAGCGACAGAGAACCAGATTTTACTGAACACATTCCAGGTGCTTCACAAATGCTCCTTCATTTAAACCACACAGAAGCTTTGGGAAATAAACATAACTGCTAATCCTTAATAAAGAGAAACCGGCTGGTGAGGTTAGGTGACCTCTGTAATCGCAAAGCTGCTTCGTGCCAGAAACAGAATTCAAAGCAAAGGCTATCGGACCCCTGAGCCTCAGGGTTCTTGCCTCTGAAGTGCCTGAGTTCAAGGGCACTGCAGACCTGCGTTCAGTCCAGCCCTAGCCCCGAAGCTACCAGTCTTCAGGCTCTGGTTAAAGGTCAAAGATCACAGTGTTTCCTCCGCTCTCAATTTTATCTACCACATTTTCCCCATGCTGACGATATGGACAGTCTGTCTCCTGTCAGACGCCTCATCCCTCCCGATGAGCTGTCCTGCTATAGGATGATACAGCTGACATTTGTATAGCACTTTGCAATTTAGTGTTTTCAAGTGTGTGAGGTCATTTCAGACTGTTAAACAGGCATTGCCGGCTCCGCTTTACATTTACAAACTGGGGCTCAGAGAGGTTCCATAATGTACCTACAGCCACGGGACTCTAATTCAGGTGTTCTGGTTCCAAGTCCAATGTTCTGCCCCTCCACCTCGCCCCCTGCTCAGACCCCAAGCACCCTGCCCACCACGGAGGTGGCTCCCGTAATCTGCATCACCTTACCACCTCTCACCCCAATCCTACTGGCCTCCATATTAGTGCAACTGAAGGGCAGAAATCCAGCAGTAGGGGGACTGGGGTTTGGGGGAACAGAAAGTCCAGGATCAGGCTCTACTTACCTTTTCCGAGTCCGTGCAAACTTGGATGGCATTGGGAATGAGGCGGGCTGTTTTTTCTTTAGTCATGGAGCAGATGTCTTTCAAACGAACGGTCAGCTGGCATCCGCACAGAAACAGAGAATGCGTAACAAGCAAGAAGAGGCATATTAATAGAGTCAGGCAAAGAGTGTTCACAGGGCACCAGTTCAGACAGAGGAAATCAGATCACAGGCTGCATACTTCTAAACCTGGAAGGGACCTCCTTAGAGATCACCTGGTTTGGCCCCTTATTTCAGACGCCACGCGGCGAGCCTCGCCCAAGGTTCTCTTGATTCTTGGTCCGACGAGCTTTGCTTTCTCATTTCTACACAGCCTGATAAATGTGCAGAGGTCCCATCACGATTTGCCACTTACAGAAACACAGAACACTGGCACTGGATGGGACCTTAGAGTCATCTAGTCTGTCTTTTCTCACTTTATTTTATAGGATTAGGAAACAAGGCAAATAAAGGACTAGCCTAAAATCACAGAGCTACTGGCTGCAGAACCAGAAAGTACAAGCCCGTTCTCTTGAGTCCCAAGGCCGGTGCCCGTTTTACCCTACACTTCTGCCTCCGTGGTGACTCCTGCCAAATATTTACCTGCACTTCCCCCAAATCAAATGCTCACCCGAGGAGGAGGAGGGAGGGGAAGGCATGGTAGAGAGATCCATCCTTCAAGATTCAGGCACGTGCTTTTGTGAATCATGCAAAGGCTTGGGCAGAATTTGAAACCAACCAAAGGACAAAAGTGAGGGCAGCTTCCGCAGCCACAGCCCAGGGGGACAGCCCCGGGGAGCAAGCCCCAGGTCTTTACCAGAGTTTCCCAGCGGAAGATGTTGCTGTAGAAGCAGATCCAGTTTTCAGAGAGGTAGAGTCGGCCCTGAAGAAGAATGTCTCTTTGGAGCGCACAGGAGTAATCTGTGGTAGAATGGGGGACGGAGCTCAGGGACAGGGAGCGTTCCCGGCAAACCAGTGCAATCAGGCAAGCCATCCCCCAACAGCCCCGGGAAGCCCAACCGCCCACCATGGACTAAGTGTGTGAAACACTAGTCTAGCAGCCAAGGGAGTCCCTGGCATCTCCTGATCAGGCAGGAGAAGGATGTAAACTACGTCAGAGGACGAAAAGGCCGAAATAATTCAACCAACGCCCCTCCCCCTCCACAACTTCCCCAGCCCCTCCTCCGCCGGGCCATCTGCAGGGACAAGAGTGGCAGCGACGCCTCCCAGGCCGGGCTCTCTGGAGGCCATCACGCAAGTGGGGCTCAGCCCTGAGTCCCCACCGCTGGGGCCAGCTCCCTGGACATCCTCGCTCCCTATTCCCAGACAGATGCTCTTGCTTGGGGAACCTGTACTCAGAAGCAGCCTGATTGCCTTCCTGCCCCCACACGCAGGTCACCCAGCTCACCAACGATGAGGCGCTCCGTGTCTGGAAGTTGCTTAAAGAGCTTTCTGAAGTCTTCATTTCTCTGCTTGTAAGTGGGGCTTAACACCTGCGTGACAATGGCCAAGGTTAGCAGGATGTTCCCAGGTTCACGGGCTGGGGAGGAAGGTGTGGGAGGAGGACCTGCTTGCATGTTTCAAGGCAAAGCTGAGGCTCTGTTGCGCCAGAGACCCCAGGAGTCAGGCAAAGGGGGCTTGGTATGGAAAAACATGGTGGAAAGAATTTGATGCTGCAGAAGGCTTTATACCCAGTGTCCATCAGTGAGAAAATGTCAAACATACTAAGCAGGGCCCATACAACATCCCAAGCGGACAAAGGGAAGAGGGACAGCCCTGGGCTATTGCTGTTCTGCCTCTGACAGCAGGAAGCACCACGGTGACAGTGAAGCAGGCCCAAGGGGACTAAGGGGACCAAGGGGACCAAGGGGACCCCCACCCCCACCCCCCGGCAGGACCCAGGATATGACGGTGCCCAGTGTAGCCCTCAGAAGAAGCTGTCATTACGAGTAACACAGTTAGCACTTGGCTGTGTCTGAACTTCATGACTGGAAAAAAGAAATCATGAAACATAAGACTAGTACAATGTTATGTCAATTATAGCTCAATAAAACTGGTGGGGGTGGAGCGAGGAGTTACACCTTTACAAAGAGTGGACGAAAAAACCCCATAAAACTAGTACTAGGGCTTCCCTGGTGGCGCAGCGGATGAGAGTCCGCCTGCCGATGCAGGGGACGCGGGTTCGTGCCCCGGTCTGGGAAGATCCCACATGCCACGGAGCGGCTGGGCCCGTGAGCCATGGCCGCTGAGCCTGCGCGTCCGGAGCCTGTGCTCCGCAACGGGAGAGGCCACAGCAGTGAGAGGCCCGCGTACCGCAAAACAAACAAACAAACTAGTACTAAAAAAAAAAAGCACACAAGTAGGGAACTTAAAAGCGTATCTTGCAGGCTTCCCTGGTGGTGCAGTGGTTAAGAATCCGCCTGCCAATGTAGGGAACACGGGTTCAAGCCCTGGTCCAGGAAGATCCCACATGCCACGGAGCAACTAAGCCCGTGCACCACAGCTACTGAGCCTGCACTCTAGAGCCCACGAGCCACAACTACTGAACCCACGTGCCACAACTACTGAAGCCCGCGCGCCTAGAGCCCGTGCTCCGCAACAAGAGAAGCCACCACAATGAGAAGCCCGCGCACCACAACGAAGAGTAGCCCCCGCTCGCCGCAACTAGAGAAAGCCCGCGCGTAGCAACGAAGACCCAAAGCAGCCAAAAATAAATAAATAAATAAATAAAAACACTTGAGGTACCCAAACTTCACTCCCTCACCATCCCTTAGAAGACTGTCTAATCCAAACCTTACGTTACCAATGAGGAAACTAAGCCTGGAGAGAAGTCCCTGCCCAAAGTCCTCTGGCTGGTCAGTTAGCAGAAGTCTCGATCCGTGGTTCTGTGCTCACCTCCCACCATCACCTGTGTGCTGCCAGACACCCCTGAACCCACACCTAGCGTTTCGGTGCCTCAGTGAAAACTCAAACCCATCAACTGCCTTAATGAATCCTTCTTGGAAATTCCATGAACCAGTTGAACAGACAGGAATCCTGCTCTTTCCAAGCTTACAATCAATCGTGTGCCCGTAAGTGAAAGGCACCCAAGGATGATACACGAAGACAAGCGCACGACCCGGGAAGGGCCAGGCCTCGTGACAGAGACACGTGCACTCCACCTAGGTGACTTGTTGACCTACTTATGCCAGGAACACACGCAGGTAGACAAACCGTCCTGCTGTTGCTGACAGATGGGTGTTGGCCACTTACGCTTTCTCGCCCACTTCCCTGGGAATCCACTGGCATACAGCTGGAGTTCACAATGGAGTGAACTCTGCACTGTTCGTTTCTTGGCTTTCTGCAAAGCTAACGGCCCGTGAGACAGCTGAGGCTGCGGCCTGACCACCCTGGCAGCAGGCACTGACTACCTCAGCTCGGTGAATACCTGTGCCAGAGGGAACAGGAGGATTTCAGGAAGTTGGAGGAGAGAATACAGCATGACTTCAGTTTGGGGGCGGTTTTCCAGGTAAGAGAGAAAGAAGAGGAGTGCTTTCAACGACTTTGTCCACAGTTAATTTGACATTTAAACTCTTGTTTTGGCTTATTTATTTATAAAATGAGTTTTGTATGTGCAAGTGGACCCTCTGCTACCTTCCCCAAAGCAACAGATATGCTGTAGAATCCCAAACTTCAGAACTCACCAACCATATGTTTGAACCAAGTATCGGGGTCATTGGGAGGGAATGTCTGGAAGCCAGCCCAGCCCGTGACTTCTACGGCTAGAAAAGACCGCAGAAGACAACATTCCTCGGACCCATCAAACTGATACTGAGGTATCCAATCTCAGTGGCCCCCTGGCCTCACAGAACAGAGTCCACACACTGAAAACCCTTGCCTGAGCACCTGACTGTCAGGAAGTTCCTAATTATGTCTAACCGACCTTGCAGAGCTAACATGGAGTGAGATATGACCCTGCCTCAAACACTATCATAAGCCCTTCACAACATCCTCTCACCTGACCACAGGGTCGTTTTTACGATCCCGTTTTAGACGCGAGGAAGCTGAGGCGCAGAGAGGTTAAGCAACTTCCCCAAGGCACGTGGTTACTAAATGCGAGTGTGGAATATGAACCGGGCGGGCAGTGTGGTCCACAGCTCTGGGTCTGAGCCATCACTCTGCACTGCCTCAGGATCCTTGCGCCAAGAAGGAAACAACAGGGATGCCCCAGCTGAGCACACCCTCTTGTGGATGAGGTGTTCACTTATGCGTGGGGCCCCCACTAGCCTTCCATGCCTGCAACTGGGGCTTTTTTGGGGCGGGGGTATAGTTTCAGTTTTGCAAGTTCTGGAAATTGGGTGTACGACAATGCGAACATACTTAACACTACTGAAATATATATTTAGAAATACCTAAGATGGTAAATTTTATGTTATGTGTATTTTACCATACTTCTTTCTTTTTTTTTTGGCCACGCCATGTGGTTTACGGTATCTTAGTTCCCCGACCAGGGATCAAACCCAGGCCTTGGCAGAGTGAAAGCGCACAGCCCTAACCACTGGACCGCCGGGGAAACCCCACAATTTTTTAAAAAGCTGTATCAGTCAAGTCGGTCTTAAAGTTCCAGTGTCAGCCTGAGGACCAGCCTACCAGGTGGCCCCAGACCCCCTTCAGTTGAAAGTGGACATCAGGCATCCAATTGCCTGCAGCCTGGAAGTCCTCCCCTTTCTAAATGTTCCCTCTGTGGTGCTCTGTCACCCCTGCTCCTCTCACATCCAGTGAGGACTCAGACATGGACAGAGATGCAGGCGCAGGGAGGCTGGCCCTCATCTCCAACCCAGAGGCAAACGGAGGGAGCCGCCTCTCCTCCCCTCGGAACAAAGCCGTGGCTATGGGGAGGGGAGGGCCCATCCAGCCCTGACCTCAGAAGTCAGCCAGTTCTGCGAGGGCTGCCTCGGCGGGGTGTAGGAACTCCTTAACCCAGGCCCGCAAGTCACTGCCCTGATTCGAGCAGGCTGCCAGTGTGGAAGGTAGGTAGGCTCGCCTCCTAGAGTCTAAAGTCCAGAGATCTTAGTTGGCCCCGCCACCATCTACCTTCTTGTCCCGGGAGACTGTGACCCTCTCTCCCTGGCGCCCTCGTGCTCTTAAAGCCGTCTCCTCCGAAAGGGAGGCACGGCTCACCTATTTTCATTTTAAATGGCCAAAGACTTCTGGTCCAAGGCTTGTCAAACCCGGGGCCCTCTCAGGGAGCAGGGCCAGGTGGAGAACGACAAGGGCGCAGCAGACCTGTCACACGGCGCAGAGAAGTGAGGATGCGCACTCACGGCTGGGATTTCCTCAGACCCGGGCCGGCAGCAGAGTTCCGCGCCGGCAGGTCCATCCGTCAGTTTCTCCAGGCGCCGCTGCAGGGGCTGGCTGTCCTGCTCCAGCAGGAGGCTCCAGAGGACCCCCGATTCCGTGAGAGATTCCATCCCGGTCCTCGAACTCCGACCCCCCCCCCCCACCGTCCCCACAGGATGAACCAGTCAGTCTCGCCGGGGCTGGACGCAGAGAGGTGGCCTCTGGCTCCTCGGCAGCGGGTCTGTGTGACCCTCGCTGGCCCCCCTGGTGCCCCTAGAGCCCGGTTCCCGGCGCAGAGCCTCACGGGCGGGAGGGTGCGGTCAGCGAGGTTCTCAGGCGGGCTGGCCAGAGTCTCCAGGGGCTGGGCTCTGCCTCATCGCACTCGGCTCCCAGCGTGGCAGGTCTCCAGGCTGCGGGGGACCCAGATGGGACGTGAGGGGGCCCCTCCTCTGGGTCAGCGTGGACAGCCGCTCCGAGGGGCCAGCTGCGGCCAGGACGTGGAGGACGGGGCAGGTGCACAGGGCCGCCAGAGTCCCGCCCCACCGTTACTCACACACAGTAAGTACAGTGGCTCACGGCTGGTCTGAAACTCCAGGGAGGACAGACGCCCAACTCCCCAGCTCTGTCTGGCCCGTCCCGTAAGGCAGCCTGTTCAACGTGCAGTCGCTGCTCTGGGCGGGCGCTGGTCGCTGTGACTCACGGTCCTCACCCAGGCAGCGTGGCCACCGCTGGCTGGGGCACCAGGGCCTGCTCCCCCCCACACCCCCTTTCCTCCCAGACGCGCTCCTCTCGGCTGACCAGCAAACAACTTCTTTGTTAGAATCGCCCGTGGCAGGAGGGAGGGGGGGGAGGCAGGGCGGGTGGGCGGGCAGGGCCGGAGCCCTACACACGCTTCGAGTTACAGGATCTGGGTGATGGTACCGGCCAACGTCCTCCAGTAACCCCCGGCCTAGCCTGGCCTCCCCAGCAGATGTTTCCTGCAATGGAAAGTAGCTGGCCAAGGCTCTGCGTCGGGGAAGGGAGGGGAGGAGGTGCCAGGGGCACTGCTGTTGTGATGAAATCTGAAATGTGAGACCTGAACAGCCAGGGACTTCTTGGAGACACGCTCTCCCTCACTGGCCCATCCATCCACCAACTCCCCCGTAGCAGCAGCAGCAACAGGAGACTTGGAAGTTTAACTCATCCTGTTTCAGATGTGCCGGTGGGGAGAAGCTGAGGCCAACAGCTCCCAGGTGTGTGGGCGGCATCGCCTTCCTTCCCAGGGACGCCGGGAGGGCACCCACTCAGCCTCTCAGACCTTGAGGGCCAAGGAACCATGCTAAGAGCAGAGAATCTGGGCCAGCTCCAAAGGAGACAGACAGGCTGCAAGGAAGCTGAGCCCTCTGGAGAGGAAAGAGAACCAGGCCAATGAGGGCAAGAAGGGCTCTAGAAAGAGAAGCTGGGGCAGAGGTCAGACAGCACTGGGGCCGGGAAGATTGGATTCCCAGGAAATGTCAGACTCTGGAGACAAACGGGGCACCTCCCTCGCCCTCCCCAGTTCTGCCCGCCTTGCCAGGAGGGTCTCCAGGCTGCACAAGAGGGAGAACGTTGCCTTTGTCCTAGGAGTCTCAGCTACCGGTATTTGACGCAGTAACGTTCAAACTGTACCGTACTTAAAAATGATCTAACCATCGTATTAAAAGTATAGATTCCTGACTCCCAACACCCAAAATTGTGCTTCAGAGGAACCTGGGGTCTCCCAGTTAAGTCGTGTTGGAGGGAGAGCCTGAGTCCTCCCCAGAACTCCTGTTCGCGTCTCACTGTGCACACCTCGGACGCAGCCACCTCCTCCGCCCATCCATCGCGCAGGGTGATTCCTCTCTCAGACTACCATCTTCTCCAGGAAGCAGCTAACGCTCCCAACTATCTTCTCCAGCACCTGGTATGGTGGGTTTCAAGTCTCCGCCGCTCAGAAACTATTTAGCACATGAATGCATTCCTTCTGCGCCTCTTACACTGTCCCTATTTACACAGCATCGTGTGTGTACACATCCACACACATCCCCGCTCCTCTAGGCACGGGCCCCTCAGCACCCAGTCCCTGCCAACACTCTCCAAGCCATATATCCGAGCTTCTCTCCGCCCTGCATCAGCCCCACCGTCAGGAATGGGGGAGGAGAAGTCAGCAATTCCGTTTTCCAGGGTGACTGGAATGCTTCTCTCCTGGGCCTAGGCAGTGCCAGGACCCAAGAGGGCTGAATCCTTACAGAAATTCCCTAGAAACACTTGAGTATTGCTGCGGCCAGATAAGGGGATGACTGTTTGGGGTCCGATGCAGTGAGTCAGGGGCAGGACACACCCAGAAAGATAAGCCCTGGAGATGAGTCTCAGTGCTCTCAGCCTTTGTCTCCTACGCCCCTCACCGGGCAGGGCAGCGGGCAACTTCCGGCCTGGGGAGAGGGAACTGGCCCCAGGCTAAACATTAACTCCAAGGCAAACACTGGGAGCTGGGACCAAGTGGTACCCCTCCCTAGATAGAGCAGCGGGAGGGAGAGGGTGGAGGAGTCCAGGAAAAAAACAGATGGATCTTGGTGACACATTGGCCTCACCTAGGAAGAAACCAATGGAGACCCTCAAAGGAGACGCTGGACTTTCAACCAGATCTGGGTAGGGAGGAGCCAGATGTGGGATAAGGGGCAGTGGAGACGGGGGAGGTGACCCAGCAAAGGAAGGAGAGAGGTGAGTGGGAGAGAGCGTACATAACAGAGAAAGGCGGAGCGGAGCGGGACAGGAAGTGGTCTCACCTGGAGACGGGGCCGCTCTGGAGACAGTTAAGATGGGGGCACGGGGGTCCATGGGTAAATAACAGAGGGAAGCTGGACGGAGGCAGAGGAAGCAGAGGCCGTCCCCGAAAACAAACAAACGAACAAAAAAAAACAGGCTGCCAAGCTGTCCTCAGCGATGCCTGTCAGGGCTCTCTCCCACTTTCCTCATTGTCCCCCATCATTTGAATTTCATTCCTACAAAGCTTCGTCCTCTTGTTCAATAGTATGTCTGCCAGCCCTGCCTGGTCATTCCACAGGGCCGGCACCATCCCTCTTCCCCACTGGACGGCCAGCATTCCCAACGGGGACCAGCAGGCCACTTGGGCCCTAAAGTCTCAGGGCAGCCGCCAGCGTCTGGGCTCCCATCCTCTGACCTCAGAAACCTTCCTTTCCCTAGGTTGCCACGGAGATGACTGACCCTCCAGGAAAGAGGTGAGGCAGGTGAGGAAGCACCTTTGTCCACCTGGAGCACCGGGGAAAAGTCTTCTGTGACTTGCCTTCATCCAGGATGCGAGAGCCCGCTGTGTCCAGTGGGGCCATCTTTGGGGGGCAGATTGCACCCCTCTGGCCCCTAACTCTCCCCTTGGTCCGCTGTTTCTGCTCATCCTTCCACCTGTGTATCCCCCAAGCTGGGGGCCTTGACTAATAAAACTGGGGTAGTCAAAGGGGAGGTTCAGGGGCAGTAGATGTGATGAGGCCTGGCAGGGACTCAGGCAGATGGCGCGGCCTTCAAACCCCACTCTTGACTTGAATATCCCTGCCTGGAGACCAGAGGCTCTTGCCTCAGTCCTTCCACGTGTCCCTGGGGTCCAGCCACCTCCCTCCGTGGAACCCACGCTTTATAAAGGCCAAGATGGTTTGTCATCATGGTGACAGTTCCTCCCTGGCTAAATAGGTAAAAGTAAAATGCAGAAGAGAGGCAGGTGGAGGGGGAGGCTGGGGCGGTACAGGGCGGGGCTGGGGGGCTTCCTCTCACATCAGAGCCAGGCCACTCCAGTGGGCCTGAGATGTTCTCGCAACAGTCGGCAAGCACGTGCTGACCCTCCCTGTCCTGAATCCGGCCAGGCATTTCTAACTGTCCCTAGGGCTGGGGAGACAGAGCCTTTGCTTATCGGAAGGATGCCCAGTGCCAGCGATGGAGCCTCAGGCAGCAGCACAGCTGGAGAGCCACCAGCGGATCAGAGAGGGCTGTCGCAGAGCTGAGAAGGAGACACGGGGTAGCCTTCCTGATGGTCAAAGTCCAGCCCCCTAGGCCAACGCAGGGGTGAGGTAGGAGGACCGAGCAGATCGAGGGAAAACAGAGAACCAGGTCGCAGCAACTGGGGCAGGGCAAGGGCCTCCTGAGAAACCAGGAATGGACTGGGGGGGCAGTGCTAGGGAGCGCGGGCGATGAACTGAAGTTTCCTGATGGGGCCTCTGCGCACGAGCGCTGACACACACACACACACACACACAGCATACCGCAGGAGCGCAGGCCCCCGAGGACGGGGGTACCACACACCCGTGGGCATGGACTCAGGTGGTTCTGAGCTCAGGCAGGGGAACTCCCAGGACCTGGCTTCCCAGTGGAGTCAGAGCATCTAGCCTAGGAGTGCAGCCATGCTCAGGCGGTGCCCACGGAGAAGCGCACTGGTACCATCAGAGTGGGCGTCCACGGGGGTGCCACTGTGTGAACACACAGCATCTTGTTTCCTCCACAGACACCCGGGGGTGGACCAGCCCAGAGCTGGGGCACCAGCCTCAGGACGAGAGCAGGGTTTTACTTGGAAGAGGGGGGTCCTGGTGCTGCTTGAAGCCGGCCTCTCTAGAGCTCTACCCACTGTGGCAGCTGATGACCCTCCGGACGTGAATACACGTAAAGAAAAAATGCCGAGATGCACTAGACACAGCCCCTGACATCTGTGGCTCAGGCCGGCTGGAGACCCCTGTGCCTCGCAGCTTCCCTCCCATCTGCTCAGCTTCTGCCGCTGCCTCCCAAGGCCCACCCGCCACTTCTCTCTCCCTCCCCGACACTGGTCCATTCTGCTCCCTGTTCCGCCCACAAGTCGGGATGTCCACAGTGGAAGTCTGGCAGGACCAGGAAGAATGCAGCACCCCGGGGCCGGGTGGCAGACACAAGGGGCCACATGTGCCTGGCAACCCTGAATCGGGGAGCAGGGGAAGCAAGAGGGCAGCAGGAACACACTTGTGGATGGGCCCCATGTCTGGTATGGCTGAGCTCCCAGAAGAAGCCCCAGTGTGAGAGCGGGAGGCCAGGAGGGGATCTCTGAACGCCGCTCAGCAGAGCCCCTTGTGCACTTGGCCTCTGTGAGTTAATGATTTGTGCTGGGTGGAGAGTCAGTGTCTCTGGAATCCATCTGGGGTGAGGGGTGGAGGGTGAAGGGAGACAGCCTAGGATTAATGGAGGGTGAGGGCAGGAAAGGCCTGGGAACCGGGTGGGCTCTGGAGGACGACTGTATAAGGAGATTTACGGAGCGAGTGAGGGCGGGCTGTTCCAGCACGTCTCCGCTGCAGATGGAATCCACCAGGAAGCAGCGCTCGGCCATGCCGGGCTCCTCTGTCTGTCACTTATCTGCCATCAGAACGCCTGGCCTCTGGCCCCATGTGGCAGCTGGCCTACCACCACCGTCCAGCCAAGCGGCAGCATCTATTTCTAGCCTGTTGCTCTGCTGAGGGCTCAGACGCCAGTTCTCCTCTGTGGGGCTGAGGGAGAAATTAGGAGTGAAAGGAGGGGAAAAGTGGGCTGGGGGCGGGGGGGCAGTAAACCTGCTAGAACCAGAGAGGGAGAGAAAGCCAGCCCGGAGAAGGAAAGTTAGAAAGGAGAGCAGCAAACGGAGGTGGAGAAAAGAAAACGGGGGAGTCAGCGAGGAAAGGGTAGGCAAGGATTCAAGGGAAGGAAACGTGAGACGGAACAGAAAAGCTTGCTGGAAAGAGGAAAGGAGAGAAAGGAGTAGATAAGAGGGAGAGGGTGGAGACGGGCAGCAAGGCTGAGGACCTGCCCGTCCAAATCTGGTCGATTTAATTGTCCCCTGGGTCTGCAGCCACGTGTTCCCTGTTCCCCTTTGAGGCACTGATTTTACAGTACCCCTCGGGAGGGTGGAAGATTTCGTGACGGAAAGGATGCTGGAGGCCCCACCCACTCCCAGGAAAGCATTCTCCATCCCCTCTACGTCCTCCCACACAGGAGCTCCTCTCCCCTCCAGGATGTCAGCTCTAAGCCACGGGGAGGCCACAAGCCCAGGTGAAGACCACTGTGGGTCCGAGGGGGGCTGAGGGGCTGAAGTCCGGCTTCTCCCACCCACAGGCCACCTAAGCCCTCAACTCCCCTCCTGCCAGCACAGCCCACCAACCTCTGCCTTGCCTGTGCTGGGTGAGGCTAAGGCTGGGATCCATCAACCCTACCTCTGCTTGGTCCCCTGAGCAGCAGAAGGTGGGAAGCCACGGGGCTGATGGACATGTGCTTGACTGTGGGGAACCGCTGAGCCCTGTGAGAAAGCACCCTCCACACAGCAATTCCGGCCCAAGTCCCTGCGTTAAACCCAAGCCCCTCCCCCCTCCTCCTGCCGCTCCCCCTCGCCAGAGCGTCCTCAATGCCCGTCTCCCAGGCGCCCGCTCCGGCACCTTCTCCAAGTCCACGCGACCTGCTGCAGCAGGGCCTGGTGTTAGGGGAGCGGGGAGGATGCGTCCACGTGACCATCAGGGTCAAGCACAGGCAACAGCAAGCTCAGGGATGAAAGACAGTGACCTGAGACCGGGCCACGGCTGCCCGCCCATCCACCGTGCAGCCGCAGAGGCCGGCGCACGACCGGGCAGGCCGCTGAGACTTCAGCCAGCTGCTCTTCACGGGAAAAGTTCAAAACCCTGTGGCCCCGGCTCTGTGACCCAGAGGATGTGGCCTCTGCAGGGACCACTTACTCCACGACCGGCTTCCGCGTAGGAGCGCCTGGCTGGACACCGCAGGGACGACCCCAGAGCCGGGGATGTGTTCTGGGAGGAGTGTGCCCGTGGGGCTACTGGGGGGACCCAGGGACAGAAGTCACATTCTGTTACATGAGACACAGCCTCGCTACAAACGGGCAACTTGTCTGACTGCTTTTCCCCCAAAATGTCTCGGTTAAGGGGAGGAAACCTCGGCCCTAAGTTTAGGCCCCAGGACTGTCCCGTCCCAGAGTTCTGTCTGGCCTTGGAATGCCTCCCCAGCCCGGTCTCCTCCGTCAGGGCTGGAGGGCCCTTGTCAGGGATTCTAGCGGGGGGATGAGGCAGCCCATCCCTGCTTGGTCTCCGGGAATCGAACCCTCCCTCACCAGCAGTCCTGTCCTGCTACAGAAGAGAACCATGGTGTCTGGTTTTTGAGGGAGGGGGTCTGGTCAGGGGAAAAGCCCACCTTGCTAGGCCCCTAAGTTTGCCTGAGCCCACAGGGAAGCCACGCTGCGCCCCCCATGCCTCCATCCCCCGAGCACGGCCACCCCCCTACCCGCCTTGCACGAAGCCAACAAGCAGAGAAAAGGGATACTTACGTTATACCAGCTCTGGCTTTTCTGAAAAAACAAAGTAAGAGAAGCAACGTTAGTCAGCGAGACACGGCGGGAACGGCCAGCGCATTCCTGGCTCCGGAGGGAAGGTTACACAGACAGCAGAGGGCGGGCGGGGAGGAGGAACCCCAAGGCAGCTGAAGGCTCCCCGTGTTGTTGCTCGGGGTGGGGGTCCTCCTTTCTCAAGACAGCTCCCGAAAGGAGGCCCAGGGAGCGGTCCATGCTGGAAGCCCCCGCAGCTGGGATGGCAGGCAGCGCAGCACCAGCTAGAGCTCGGCCGGAAGGGAGCAGGCCCCATCACAAGGCTCTTCTGATGGGGGCGAGGGATGCACTGCAGGCATCCGAGACCCAGTCCCCAATGGGCCCTGATCAGAAGCAAAGTACCCACGGAGACCAACGCAGCCGTCCACCCAAGTCGGCCCCCCTGCAAGGCAGGGTGGGACCCTCTGGTGTCTGGGAGTCAAGGGACTGCCTAGAAACTTCCCTCCAACTCAGTAAATTCCTCCTTCTGCCCAACTGGCTGATCACGTAAGTGACAGTGGCCAAGGAGTGGTTGGGGGCTGTGTGTTGGGGGGAAGGCTGAAGCACATAATTGCTAAAGGTCCTTCCCGACTTCATGGGGTTAAAATTCAATACCAACAAACCCTGGTCCGTCCCGACTCCAGAATTCAGGTGCTCTCCATTCCCAGCCCTGAGCAAAGGTAACAAAGTTTTTTAGGGAAAGAGGAGGGATGGCTAAGAGGAAGGATGGCCTAGTCTATCTCCCATCTCACTGGCCAGGAGTCCTTTATACATACACATCCCACTTGGAAGACAGACAGAAAGACAAGCAGATAGAGACAGACACACACACACACACACGCACTCGCATACGCACACGCACACGCACACCCCTGCCCCATCCCTTCAGGGGCTGACCCAACAGGTTTAGATTGGGTAGACTGGGGCTGGGGTATTTTCAGTTTTAAAATGCTTGCCAAGGGTGTGTAATTCAGGAGGAGAATCACTGGGTAGAAGGAAGCTTTGCCTATGGGTCCACATCTTAACTGTAGGCACACCTCGTTTTACTACGCTTCATAGATATTGCATTTTTTACAAACTGCAGGTTTATGGCAATAGGGTGTCAAGCAAGTCTACTGACACCATTTTCCCAAGAGCATCCATTATTTTTCACTCAAAATTGTATTTTTAATGATAATTTAAGTGTATACTGCTTTTTGTAGACATAATGCTATTGTATACTCAGACTACAGCACAGTGTGAACGTGACTTTCACGTGCTCTGGGAAATCAAAATATCCACGTGACTTGGTTTACTGTAACGTCTGCTTCGCTGTGGTGGCCTGGAACCCAAGGGCAGGCTCTCCAAGCCATGGCTGCATACGCAGAGGTGTGGATCGTGGGCACACCTGGCAACCTTTATCCCGCCCACCTGGTCTTACAGGGTCCCTACTCCTAAGGGAAGAAGGCAGGCGTGCTCTCAGGAGGTGTGCTGTGCGGTGTCTGGAGAGGGTGAGGGTGACTGCCGTGGTGAAGGCCTGGGCGTGCGAGCGCCCCCCTCGCTGGCTCTCCCGTCCGGAAGAATTCTGTAGAGACCTTCACCTTCACTCTGAAGAGGAAGCGTCAGCAGGCGAAGGACAGGCGTGGGTGGTGCCGCCTCTGAGTGGCTTTGTTGCAACCTCACACCCTATCTCACTGGCCAGGGGGCAGGTGGCAAGGCAGGTGCTCAGTCCTCCTCTGCAAGACGCTCTCCTTGGTCGTTCCCCAACAAAGGCTGTCACCACGGCCCCACCCGGAAGTCACATATTCCCACCACAGCCTCATCTTCTCCTCTAATCCAGAGGGCCTAGCAGGTAAGGGGCCAAATCCAAATATTCAAAGCCAACTATCCCACCACTGAGGGAGAATGGGAATCGTGGACTGCAAGTTAGCCTCTAGTCATTCTGGAGGAGCTGGATGGGGCAAGGAGGCTGCAGCGGACTCTACCCTGCGCCTTAGAACGTCTTAACTCTTGGGTCCTCGTTCTGAGATCACAGGGCACGAGGCTGCACAGGTATCCATGAAAACACCTCTCTCAAGAGTGGAAAAGCACGCTCTAGAAGCTGCCGGCCTCAAGCACCCGCAGTTCGCCTGCGTGTCATCAAACCAAAGCCAGGTCATCAGACACCTGCTTCACGGCTGAGAAGTCTCTCTGTACCCGCCCCCAGCTGCTCGCCTCACCGTCCTGGCCTCCACGTGAGACCCTCGGAGGAAAGGGGGCAGCAGGAATTTGATCCTTTACTTAGGCTCCCCTTCCTAACTCGAGTGAATGGAAGAAGGAGAGTTTCGTGCACTGCCGCACAGATGCACGGCCCTTCTGGATCTGTCTGGAAAAAGAGCTTCAGAGTGACAAAGAGCCTGCATCAGGGAACCTGGGCCCACCTCTGACTAGCTGTGTGATACCTTTGTGTGGGTTACTTGCTTGTGTAAATACGTGTTCACAAGTACTGCAATGTCAGACACACAGAGCGAGGACTTCTGTCCCTCAGCCTGAGACTCTGCCCCGATCCAGCGTTCTGTGGGCAGCTTGTTACCCATCACCACTGAGGGTGTCCAGCCCTCCGGCCAAATCCACGGCAGCCCCTGGGAACAGCCATGTGGGTGTGAGTCTCCCTGAACTCAGTTTGATCTCCGTGGCTCCGCTTTCCAGGACTGAGCCCTGGAGGAGCTGCTGGACCGGAAGGGCCCAGCTCACGGGGCAGGGAGGCCAAGGAGCGGTGGCCCTGGAGGGTGAGAGGGGTGTCCAGTGGCACTCGTGAAGTCTCTGTCCTGGTGGGTTCTCGAAAATGTCCTCCTGTGCAGAGAGGGCCAGAGGCAAGGGAAGAACAGAACGAGGGAGTGGGGCGAGGGCTTTCTGACAGGTGATAAGTGGATTTGGGCAAAGCGGGAGGACGGAGTCAGGAAAACCGCCCAAAGGCAGAGCTGCTGGGACAGGGCTGAGCTGAGCAGGTTTCTAAACTCCTCGCCGAGGTCTGAGGAGCAAGCACCTATGGGACTCCAAGGCCCCTGGAAACAGACAAGTTCCTTACACATCCCCCCAGTGCAAAGGCCCGGGAGTCTGGAAGATGGGATGTGGGCAGAGGAGGGACGGAGGAGCGCTAGTTAGAGGAGTTGGGGGGAAAGAACAATTTCTTACTTTGATCAGGTTAAGTCTGTCATACTGGAAAGGAAACCACAAAAATTAGGATTGAACAACAGGGAGAGAGTCAAAGGTGAAAAGGCGTGCCAGAGCCACAGAGCCCACGACACCGTACACCCAGCGCGGGGAGGCACAACGCGGGGGCCAAGCAAGGACCTGCCTGGGCTCCCGGCACCGCAGCGCCCGGTTCCAGAGCTGGCGGAGCAGGAAACGGCTGCGGGCTCCCCCTGGCGGCCATAAGCCAGCACTACAGAGCGGAAGCTGGGCGGTGGCACAAACTAAGGGGTCCTGGAATAGACCTGGGCCTTGACGTCTAGCCCAGGGCTCTCGGCAGGGCTGGCCGGGGTTAGGGCCCGCCTCAGCAGGACAGCTGCAGAGTCACAGGAGCGGGGCCTCACCAGCTACCTCGTCCAACCCCAGTGGACTAACACACGAGGAAATGGGGGCGCAAGAGAAGGGCAGGCAGACACTGTGAGCGAGGCCTGGCTTCAGGGAGAAGTGGCGGCACTCTCCAGCCGGCCTGAAAAATATGAGGTCACCTCCTCTAGCGCACAGGATGCAGGGAGCAAGGTGGCCTGGCTGTGAGAACAGTGGCAGTAGCTCTGGCCACCAGACCCCTCGCTGCGGTTGCATTCGGTCAACCTGAGAAAAGGCTCTACCGGGGGAGGGGTATCCCCACCACAAGACTCCCCTCCCTCTGCTCACCTCACCCCTGCAGCTCTCCCTCGCTCCCTGCTCCGGACCCTGACCGCGCAGAGCCTAATTCCTACATTGGTCCTCGTGTGTCTTCTCTGTCCCGCACGCACACTTCCCAGACCAACCACGGCTGCCACCACGTCCGCCTGGGGTGGCAGGCCGCCCTCCCCGCCACAAGTCAGTCCTTGTTAACTGCTGTGCTGTCGGTCGGTGACGATGGTCACGGCTGGGGAGAGGATGGGACCTCAGTCTGTGGCTGATGGGTTCAGGCACCGCCTCACCCAAGCTCTTCGTGGGGAAAGAAAACCTGGACCCCGCCAGTCACCTCCCTCTTCAGCTCCTTAGCAAAGGGGCTGAGGTGCACTCTGGGCTCACACTCAGCTCTTGGTCTCTTCCTGATGCCTCGTTCTGCCCCTCCACAATCCCACTGGGAGTTCCAGCCTGGTTCCGTGCACCCGCTCCCCGCCTCCGACGTGAGCTCTCCCGCCTCCGACTTCATCCGAGCATCCCAACTGCTCGTGTGGTTCTGAAGGTCAGGTTAGGTTTGTGGATAATCTGGACACAAATAATCAGGATAATCTGTGTTTCTTATCTCCCTTCCCAGACTAGACGCTGCCTGGGGGTGGGAACCTGGTCTTCATACTCCTTTCTTAAGGAAGACCTACCATTTAGAGTTTTTTAAAAATCCTCACCATTGGCTACTCCCCTCAACCCATCACCTGACCAAAAGAGGCGCTCCGTTGTTAAGTGCTGACTTCCGTGCTGTAGACCATAGATAAGTATTGCTCTGCTCACTGAGGGCCTTGCTAGGCACAGGGGTAAGAGTGTAAGGAAGCTTAGGGCTTGACCTTAGGATGGAAAAGTGCGTAAACACTGTGGGCAGAGGCAGAGACATGGAATAACTGGATGCCCTGTCCCGCCGCATCTGCCCTCTCCCCAGCCAGAGGCATGAGGGGCTCAGGAGGGGCTGACGGAGGTCATCTCCAAACCCCGTCCCCAAAAGGCCTGCACCTGCCGAGCCCCCCGAACCCACAGGGGACTCCTGGGGGCCTCCTCGGGGCAGGCAGAGCTCCTCCTGCCCTGCCCACAGCCAGCAGCTGGTGGTTTAAAATCCTCAGAGCTAAGATGAGTTTTTAGCCTGAAGGTCACAGACTGTAGGATTAGCCCTGTAGCCACTCGCTCATCCCTCAGTAACCAGAACAGCTGTTGAACCCTGCTCCTCCCCAAAACCCTTACAGAGGCTTGAGACTATGATTAAGTCACCCCCCAGCTCTCTCTTCTTCAGGCTGTAGCCACCCCCTTCCCGCGTGGGTATCATTTCCTGAGCCCCGCTACTGTTGTAAAACACCTATTATTCACCCTCCATTCCCTCCAAGTTCTCCTCAGGCCTCTGAAATCCTGGGGTCCTGGGCAGACTCTGGCACGGGCTCCCTGACCTGGTTGCATCTGTGCAGGGCCTGAGCAGGGACAGCTCTCAACGTCCACGACCTCCCGGGGCTGCTGCCACGCCCTGTGAGAGAAGACTTCTCCTCTGGTCACCAGCCAGGATCCTAAGAACACCACGAGCCCCAGGCTGGATGGCGGGTGGAAGCATTAAGGGGCGCTCAGGCTGAGCAGCTCTCAGCGGGCAAGCGGAGGGAAGGAGCGGGCCAGGGCGAGCTCCTGGGGTCGCTCTACTGCACCAGGGAACTCGTGTAAGGGAATTCGTGACCCTCAATCAGCTCGCCTGGGGAATCAGGAATCACCCACCAGAGCAGGTACAAGGGGGTATCAGGACCTGCAGCCCCACCAGATCACAGGGTGGGGGGCGGGGGGGCTCCCTTCCCCAAAGGAATGAGACTAAGCCCTGGCAGGACTCTGCTTCTAGATGGTACCAGGAAAGTAGGGAACAGACGCCCAGCCGAGGCAGTGTTTGGGGCGCAGGCAGAGACACGGGGGTGGGGGGGCGGGTCTGGTCTCCGACTCCGGGTGCAGTGGGAATGGTCCGCTCAGTGACCTCAGCCAGCCTGCCAGGGGCAGTGGGGCCGGCCCTTCTGGGAAAGGGGCCAAGCGAGACGCATGGGCCAAGATGGGCGAGGGAAGAGGGAGGGGTGCGGAGCACTACAGACAGTCCAACACCGGAGGGGAGACCAAAGACAGAGACAAAAGATGGCTTACTTTTGAGAGGCGCTTGTGAGACTAAGACCATGCATGCAAAGAAGGTATTTGGGAGATGGGGGGGGGGGGAGAAGAGGAAGAACAAGAAATCAAACGACAAATTCAGGTGGGAAGCCAGCTCCCGAGCCTCCCGGGGTCCCCTCCCCTTCCCAGGGCCTGTGAGTCCAGCAGGTAAGAGAAGCTCTTAAAGGAGCATCTAGGCAAAGACATCTCCTGCTTCCCAAAGGACTAAGGGGCTGGGGGAGAAGAAAGTCTCTGGGAACCGTAAGTAGCCAGGTACCCAGGGCTTATTTTAGGCCCCTCCTTAGGCAAAGGCCCGGGGCTCAGGTGGCAACTCTGACACACTTGGGAGGGATGGAGAGCCCTGTCACCGTCCTCTTGGCCAGATGAGTACCAAGTAGGTTATTACCAAAGGTCAGGCAGGGTGATGGCCAGGGCGGAGGTTAAAACGGCATTCCGCAACCTTCCCTGAGGACTCCCTTCCTGGCACTACAGTTGTCCCAAATAAAGTTCCCTTCCACCCCAAATTTGGAAAAGGTAGCAGGGCTAAACAGATGACCCCTCCTGACCCCCAGAGCACCTCTCCACCAAGTCTCAAGGCCCGTGAGGCCCCCTAGCCCCTAAAGAGAGATAACGGTCATTGCGGAGTCATTTTTCCAGCTCCCGGGGCCCTCTCGGAGTGCTTAGCTGAGACGATACAATTTAACTAGGGTCTCTCTCCCCTGCCGGCCCCGCCTCGCCTCACTGAATCAAGGCTATCTCTGGGACACTAGGGGCCGGCCAATCACGTCAGGTCCCTGGATGACGGGGTTCTCTGCCTCACTGTCCCCCCAATGCCAGCTTCCCTGCAGCCAGCCAATGAGCAAGGACAGAGTCCCCGGTGGGGTCTGGCTCACCTTGGAGTTCTTGCCACCGCTGCGGCCGGACTGCGAGGGGCAGCTGCGCTGCACGCCCTGCTCCGGCGTGGACGGGGACTTGTCCGAGGAGTGGTCTGAGCCCTTCTCCACCATGCTGTCTCCGTCCGGGTTCTGAGGGGGTGGCGAGCGAGACCGCTTCCGGAGGATGGGGGAGCAGGCCGGCGTGCTGCGGTTGGAGTTACTGGCAGTGCTGCAGGGGCAGACAGAGAGAGGGGGCGGGGTGGAGAGGGAGGGGGAGGAAAGACAAGCAGTCAGTGACTGAAGGCCAAAGATGGGTCCCAACGAGCCAGCTCAGGGAGCCAGGGTTCGGGGCTGGGGAGAAATAGGGAGCAAAGGGCCCAGCTATGGACTTGCTGCACCATAATACTGCTGCTGGCCAGGAGGGGGCGGTGGTGTCCACGTGAAATGGAAATAGCAATAGGAAGGGGTAAGTAGGGCAATTAGACATGGAGAGATTCGTTCACCCAGCCATCCATCCGACCATCTGTCTGTCCATCCATCCATCAGATACTGTCAGGACACCCCCGCCCCCTCATTATATGCCAAGAACTGTCTAGGGAACACGGAATTTAAGATCTGAAAGGCTCATCAGAGGTGATATCAGTACTATCAGCTCATTTTATACACGCTGCAAAATCCAGTTTCTGCATTTGGTTTTGGAGATATTTGCCCATAAAAATAACAAAAATAATCCCACTTTCCAAAGCATTCACAACATATTATTTCACTGGGTCCTTAAATCATTCCATCAAGGTAGTAATGACGAGTGCCATAAGACCAGCGCGTGGCAGAGAGAATCAAGCGTCCTCTGATCACAGAGGGCTTGGAATTCACTTGCAAAAGGTACCTCATACATCCCACCGTACCAAATCCCCTCACGTCAAGGCTTATAAAACTGTGTAAATATTTAGCTTGTGTTCTTAATGGACTAGAGGAGATGAAGAAAGGAAGAGGAGAGGAAAATTAAGTGCAGTTAAGTTCTAACAGGTGTTTGCTTTGCTCTGAGAGAATGGAGGAAGGAAAGAGACGGGGGAAGGAAAGGTTATGGAGGAAAGAGACGGGAAACAGGAAGGAAAGCCCACGTGAGACTGGAAAGCCAAAGCAGCATGCGGGGAGGGGGTGAAAAGCCCAAGGCCTGGCACAGGGCAGTCAGGGCAGGCTTGGGGCTCTGGGCACAGCCGGATGGATGCGAGGCTGTCAGGGCCCCAGGAAGCACCCTGGGAAGCTGCATCCCCACCTTCCCTCAGCGAGTGGAGTGCAGGGCAGGGAACACTACCATTTGCATGAAGATCCAGCTGCAACCTCAGATGTCCCACTGGACCCATCTGCAATGAAAACCACGCCCCTTTCAGCAGAAGCTTCCACCTGGGGATCCTTGGCAGAGAGAAAAGGAAGGAAGCCCAAAGGCCCAAACCAGCAAGTGCGGGAGGAGGGCAGCAGTGGGGCGAGGGCAGGGCTCTGACTTTTGGAAGGAAATGGATGGAGAGAAGAAACAAAAGGAGACCAGAGTAAAGGAAGCCAAATGTGACCAGAGGGCGTATGGGGACACTAAGGCCGAATGTTTTGCTTCATCCCCAAACAGAATTTGAATTTGGAAACTCAGTTATAATACCAACAACAACTGTGATTCAGAAAGCGGCTCTTCAAGTTCTCACCCCACCGCCAACATCCTCATCGTCTCCGACTTCTGAACTCACCTACTACCATCTCCAGCCAAACCCTGGACAAAGGAAACTACGTTCTTCTCCCTCGGTTGGAAGAGCTGGGCCTTCGAAGAGCAGCAAGTGGCTCCTGGGACCTGTCCGGGGGTGGGGGCTGGGGGCCTCGGGATGGGCCGAGGAACAGAATCAGGCGCTCACCTCTCTGGGGGCAGCCCCGCCCCCTCTCTCGGGCCAATCGCAACCCACGGCCAAACACTCCAGGGCTGAAGCCGTCTCCTGGCACTGCCTCACTGGAAGGACAGCCAGGACCTCTGCCCCTCACCTCAACTAGTTTGCTCCGAGAAGCGAGAGCAAGGGTGTGGATGACACCAAGTGCACGCCTGTCTCGGACACGCGAACACACAGCTGGGCTCCTGTCTTTTCCCGAGATAAGGGACATCCTCACACATGGTGATTCCAGACCCAGGAATAGAAAGGAGCTCCCTTTATCCTTCCTCAAACTCTGAATCCCTGAGAAAACTGCCTGTTGAGGAAAGATTCGAGCAAAGGGTAGGCAAAAAATTCCAACCGGGAGGAAACTCACTGCAACTATCCAAAACCACGTGAATCTGGGCGCTCGTGGTCGACGTGGCTAGATGTTCTCCCCGCCTAGTGACCCCACATCAGCTGACCCTCCATGTGCCACCCGACGGGCACCAAAAACTCTGCTTTCAACACTTCAGTCAACAGACAACTTATACTACCACGTGCCATTTTCCTCTCTGTGCTTATAAGGCTGTAGATTTGTGTTGCTTTTGAAAATCTCTCCCCTTCTCCCTGATGACGCACACCTCTCTCTTCTATTCCTCTTGCTGTCTCAGCAGCTGGCTCCTCCCTTGTACCTCCACCTGAAATTTAGTCCTTCCCCAAAGGTGGGCCCTTCACCACCTGAGCCGTTTCCTGTTTTCCATGACTTCAACTATGCCTGGAAGCAGAGGACTCCTCTACCTGCTTCTGGTCCTGTTAGCTTCAGCCCAGCAACCTGTTGTGACCGTGACACTTCCTCCAAACGTGTCTCACGAGCACCTCAGGTGCTCCAAACTGAGTTTGCCGTCTTTCCTCCCAAGCCGCCTCCCACTACTGCCCAATCTCCGTGGCATCCTCATTTCCTAGTCTCTCAAGCTGCAAGCCCATCTCTTGCATCTCACCCCACAAAAAGTGAGCCACTGAATCCCATCAATTCCATTTCCCTAAAGCTCCCATAACCCATCCTTCCCTTCCACCCCCAGGGCTCGGGTTCAAGCTCTCAATGCCTCCGGCCTAGACTTTTCTAATAACCTTCTAAGTAGTTTTCTCCTCTCCTTTCCTCTTTCATGCCCATTCACACCTTTGTCCTTGAATCTTTCTAAATAAAAGCCTGATACTATCTTTCTGCCCCCTATTAGCGTTCCTATTAAAGTCCAAAATCCTCAGAATAGAATTCAAAGCTCTCTACTGAAAATAATTTGACACTTCCCTAGATCTCAATACTTTCTCCTTGTACTCGCCCAAAGGGTGCCCATCTTCTCCTCCTACTTATCTTCCCCTGGTTTTCTTAATACACATTCTTCTTCCCCTGCCCCCTCCCTTCCCAACGGCTCACCACTTGTGCGTGAAGCGCTCTCTCCCTTCATATGTACCCAGTGGAGTCCTGTTCATCCTTTAAGACCCATTTCAAACCCCACCTTCTCCAAAAAGCTTCTGTAAACCTCCACCACTGAACTGACCAAAGCATTTAACACTTTGGTGTTTAACACTTCACTGGTGTTAAAGTGAAGACCTTCACGCTCCTGGGCGCACACCTCTGAGCCTCCTCCCTGCTCAACGGGACACTCTGTAAGTAGTATGAGCTCAGCTAACGCCCGAAGCGAGTCTCATTCTAGTGCACACCCACGGCTTTAACAACCCCCAGGATCACGACAGCTCCCAAATCTGCACCTCCAACCTGCTAATATTAATACAAACAGCTAAAAGTTTAGCAGTGCTTATGAATTCCTGGCACAGTGGCAAGCATTTATTAAGGCATTCTCTCATTTAATCTTCCCAACCAACCTGTGAAGTATTAATGGATATTACCAGTCCTGTTTTTCAGGTGCTAAATTGAACGACTGACAGATTAAGTAGTTTGCCCAGAGTCACACACATGGGTAAGTGGCTGGAGAGGCCTAATCAAACGTAGGCCTATCTGATTATAGAGCTTGTTCCCAGAACCAAGCGCTCAGTAATGTCTGTTTGCTGGGTGACGAGACAGGAGGATAGAGGAACAGGATTGATGGGGAGCTGAACGGATGGAAAGAAAGAAGGAATCAACTTTCGGCCTCTAGCCTTCAATCCATTCTCTATTTCACTGTCAAAATGAACTTTCCACAAAAAGTAAATGGGTCATTTTTGGCCCTCCTCTGCCCCTGGTTAAAGCTCTCTATGCTTTTCTATCTCCCTGGAATAAAATCTGAACTCCAAACTATGATACAGAAGTTCCCCAACCGTCAACTCCAAGCTGCCTTTGAAAGCTCCGGCTTGGCTACGTCTCCCAGGACACACTCGGACTCCGCCATCCATCAAGGCCTATTCACGGACCCCCTGCCACGCTCCGTCACTCCTCCACGTTTTATCAGTCTTTCCCACCCAACACTTACACTCAAGAGTAAGCCCAAGTATTGCCCTCACGCCCCACCCCATGCTCCACCTCCCCTCTGATCCTTCGCTAAACAAGAAGAAATGTTAGGAGCTACTACAGTCCTAACTCGGCAGAATCACAGCTAGACTCGTTCGAGTCCTAAAACTCTTACTTTTACTAAGCTTTCTTATTTATTATTTTTTCCTTTGGCCACGCTGTGCGGCTTGTGGGATCTTAGTTCCCTGACCAGGGATGGAACCCGGCCCGCGGCAGTAAAAGTGCCAAGTACTAACCACTGGACCGCCAGGGAATTCCCCCTAAAACTCTTTTAAAAGGCACTCCATCATCCTACAGATTCGGACGTCCTGCTGAGCAAATAAAACCAATTCTTATGAATCTCATAACCTGTAACACTGTTTTTTCAACAAACTCTACAATGTGTGCCATTAATCTGATCCTGCCACCCTTATTAACAATAGTATTACATTATATTTCAAAATCCTTGGATTTTAAAGCTAAAAGTGACCTTAGGTTTGCTGTAGAAAGAAAGGAAGACACGGATTTTGGAAGGGCTATTGGAGTAAGACCGCCCTCACTTCAGATTTCAGAATTAACATAGCCAACTCTTAACTTCACATATAAGAAACCTGAGAAATAGAGGTTAAAGGTTAAGTGCCTGGCCAAGGGGATAGGACTGCACATCTGGATCTTCTGTTCCACAAACATTTACTGAGCACCTGGCATAATACTAGGCGTTCAAGTTCATACTGATGAGTCAAAAGTATCCTTGTGCTTAGGACATTATCATCTGGAAGAGCTAGACACGTATTCCCCTCATTTTAATATAAGCAACAAGTGGTGTGACAGGAGAGAGGAAAGGAATCTCAGTCAGAGGTCAAGAAAGACTTCCTTGAAGATACGGCCCTTGAGACTTAAGCTGGGTCCTGAAAAATGTGTCAGAGTGAGCCAGGTGAAGGGCGTGGTAGTAGGAGGGAAGAGACAGTTCCTGAAAAAAAAACAGACAACCCACAAAAACCAAAACAACAGCATGAACAAAGGTATGAAGGCCTAAAACAGCATGGAGTACACAGAGCAGTACAAGGAACTGTGTGTTTTTGAAACATAACATACTTGAGCGAATGTTTAAGAGATTCTTGTCCTCATCAACTCTCCCCAGTAACAGGTCAGCTGAAACGCCCCCAACCACCTTCAACCCACTGCAAGGGGCCCAGAGGTCATTCACTAACTTCCCGTCTCTCCTATTTTATTTTATTACTATTATTTTTTTTGATACGGACCTTTTTTTTTTTTTTTATAAATTTGTTTTTGGCTGCGTTGGGTCTTCGTTGCTGCGCACGGGCTTTCTCTAGTTGCGGCGAGCGGGGGCTACTCTTCACTGTGGTGCGCGGGCTTCTCATTGCAGTGGCTTCTCTTGTTGCAGAGCAGGGGCTCGAGGCACGGGCTTCAGTAGTTGTGGCACGCGGGCTCAGTAGTTGTGGCTCACGGGCTCTAGAGCACAGGCTCAGTAGTTGTGGCGCACGGGCTTAGTTGCTCTGCGGCATGTGGGATCTTCCCGGACCAGGGCTGGAACCCGTGTCCCCTGCATCGGCAGGCAGATTCTTAACCACTGCGCTACCGGGGAAGTCCGACACGGACCATTTTTAAAGTCTTTATTGAATTTGTTACAATGTTGCTTCTGTTTTATGTTTTTTGGTTTTTTTGGCCACGAGGCACGTACGATCTTAGCTTCCCGACCAGGGATCAAACCCGCACCCCCCGCAGTGGAATGCGAAGTCTTAACCACTGGACCGCCAGGGAAGTCCTCCATCTCTCCTATTTTAAAACCTCCATTAAAGACTATGTCACTCCTCCCCTGGTTACTTTGCTAACAAACAGTGCTTCCTTAATTCTGGCCATAGTATCTCATGCTACACTTTGATCCTGCTTCCCATAGTTAGGTCTGGCTGAAGTCCCTGAGAAACAGGGGCACATGGAAAGAGGACCAAGGCTCTTGGGCTTTCTGTGGCGACCCTCCTGGCCGCATCTCCCACCCCCACTCGAGACGTGGGAGCCACGGCCCCGGTCTGCTTGGCCTTCTGTTCCCATCCTTCTGCCTGTGTAGTCCTGCAAGCCAGCTCCCTGATCAGCCACCCACACAGTTTCAGACCCCCGAGCAGAGCTGGATAGTCAGCTGGTGTCCCAGTGCTCTTCATTTTTTTTTTAAATAAAATTTATTTATTTATTTATTTTTGGTTCTGTGCCGGGTCTTTGTTGCTGCGTGCAGGCATTCTCTAGTTGTGGCGAGCGGGGGTTACTCTTCGTTGTGGTGCGCGGGCTTCTCATTGCGGTGGCTTCTCTTGCTGTGGAGCACGGGCTCTAGGCGCATGGGCTTCAGTAGTTGTGGCACGTGGGGCTCAGTAGTTGTGGCTTGTGGGCTCTAGGCACGCAGACTCAGTAGCTGTGGCTTGCGGGCTTAGTTGCTCCGTGGCATGTGGGATCTTCCCAGACCGGGGCATGAACCCGTGTCCCCTGCATTGGCAGGCGGATTCTTAACCACTGCGCCACCAGGGAAGCCCTCCAGTGCTCCTCATTTAAGTTAACTTGTTTGCTTGCAGCAAAGTTAACTGTTTCTGCCCCAGGGATTTCAAGATATGTACCTGTCGCTCCACCCCCAGAGGCTCCTTTCTGGCTCTCAGGCCACTGTGGGTTCCGGCCCTGGCTCATTCCCAATCAGACCCCCTCCTTCCTACCCCTGGACACTTCATGTTCACTCTATGGTTCGCCCTGAGCCCAGCTCTGCCATGACCTGGATGATCAAACGTACGGCTGTCACAACTTCAGTGCCCCATACTGGTAATTTTTTAAAGACTGCCTAATACATTCCAGTACACCCCACCCCAATAGAAAGAGCATTTAATTAGAAATGTAGAAAGCCAGTTTCAAATGAAACGTTTGTTTGCTGAAGGCCTGCTTGGGCCCTGCAAGGTCAGGATTAATTGCTAGTGTGCAGTGTAAGCAAGCTCAGCGTTGAGTCCCAGCTTTGCCACTTGCTGTGTGACCCCGACCTCTAAGCCTTATTTTTCTCATCAGACAAATGAGAGATAATAATACCTACCTCAGAGGATTGTTGTGTTAAGTGAAATAACGTAAGTGAAATCTTCAGCGCGGTGCCCGATACATAATGAATGATCAATAACTATTTCTGAGCTGCTCTTATTAAGAAGGTTTTTGTTCCTCTCTGTAAAAAGTGGAATAATTATCCTTGCCCTTCTTCCTCAGACGGTTATATGGACATGCTTTGAATGCTCCCAAACATTACTTCCCATAGGAGGGACCAAATCTACATGGGGTGCTCTCTTGAAGTGCAAAATCCCAGCTCCACCCCCACTCAATAAATGACAATCTCCAGGGGATGGTCTTACGAATCCACATTTTAAACAAGAGCCATAGCTCATTCTGATGCACCCCAAAATTTAAGAACCAGTGTTCCCAAGGACTAAACCATATAAGGATCAAGGGATCAGTGACCGTATCTGCCCCAGATGACAGAAACCTGCTTATAACTCTCTTGAGCGCATCAGCTATTCAGTGTCCGCCGGGTGGGTGGACTCGCTGTAACAGAAAGTCAGTTGAGCTTGTCAGAGGAAGCGCCAATGGAAGAGACCCCCGGGTTGCTGGGGAGGGGGCTTGAAGGTGTGGTTCTCAATGTAATACTACGACTCAGCACACCTTCTTTTGGTGCAGGAGCCTGACAATTAGCATTAGATCCCACGCCCACAGCCATATTACAGACACCGCTCCCCTCCCTGCCTTTAGTAGCATCTAGTTAAAGCGGATTCCGATATCGAGCGCTTCCTAATTCCTAACAGCTGACTATTCTGTTATCTAGCTATGCCCGCCCCCATCCCCATGCCAATTCTGAAGTTTCATCAGTAATCCTCCTCAGCTCTTTATAATAGCACTGTAAATATCCATGCAGATTAGCCAGCTCCACTTTGAATTTTCCCACAGCACATGTTCCGGTGTCTGAGATAGGATGGCCATAGGTGTATTTGCATAATAGTTGCATGAAATTTACATGCTTCCTGCAAATGCCTCCATTAGATCTGTCCACCTAAACTGGTTCCAAATTCAGAGTTGACGAGGATTCCCTGAAGATGGTTGTTTCTCAATCCCTTTCTGTATTCCTGCTTGTCACTTAGTGTCTCTGTACCCATAAATCCACAGCACGGTAGATGGGAAGGGCAGACCCAACCAGAACTTTGCAGAGGAGGAAAAATAGCCCAGATCACAAATCCCAGCTGGGCCCCAAATTCCCCTTGGGCCCTCCTCCTTGGAGAGCAAAATACCAAGTCATTTAGAAAAAAAATTTCCCAGGCCTGCTTCAGTTCTTGTTATGATGTCCCGGAGCTCCAGGTCTTGGCCCCCTTTACCCATGAAAATAAAACCACAGTCTCAGGTCCCCAAGGGATGATTGTTGCAGAGAAAGAGTCAGAGTCCTCGTACTGTTATGGATGGAAGCACAGGCCCAGGGAGATGATGTGTGTCCACCAAGGGGTTAACAGGCAGCTGGACAGAGTGCTCAGCAGTGTAAGTCTCAGGAGCTTTTTTCCCCCATGCTTTTTAGGATACTGGATGGGGTGGGGTTTTGAAAGGATGGAAAAATGTACTATTGTTCCTCCTAAGAGGAGCTCCTGGTGACCATGTATAGAACTCACTCTTTGAGAGCCTATCACTTAGAATCTAAACCTGGCAACCACTCTGCCATTGGGTCCAATTCCTTCTCTTAGGGAGAAAAAGCCAACTGTGCTTTTTCTGTCAAACTGTGATTACCTGGTTGAAGAAAGGGGCCAGACAGCTTCTGAAGAGATGCCTTTTTGTTGTTGCTGGGGTTTTTTGTCGGTTTGTTTATGGCATAGAGGTTCTCTTCCCAACTTATGCTAAAGCAGGCCTCCCTCAGCCTGGTCCCAGCATGCCACACTTTGGCCTGGATGTAGCATCGTGTTGCATTTCAGCAAAGGGCAGGGAAGGAGAGGAATCCTGGGATAATGCCTTTCTTTCCTAACACAGTTCATACAGTGCAACTGCAGAGCCTGACACTGAGCAGGCCTCCCTCCACTGCTGAAAGAGCAAGATTTAGACAGAGATGAACATCTCGCTCCCTCTCTTCTGTTCTAGTAACTTGCTGAAATGCCCCAGCGGCTTTCCAAGTTGGGCCTTTGGGTGAAATACACAGTGTTCAGGGAAAGGTTCTGTCTGAAATTTGGAACCAAGAAGGTGGAACTAGACTGTTGCCAGGTCAGACCATGGGCAGAGACACCTTACAAATGGAAGCCTGACAATTCTCCAGACTCACTATCTGGCCACTGGTCATCCAAACACTGGTTCACAGGGTCCATGTGGCCCAGGCCCCACCCTCTCTCTGCACTGTGCCCCTCATTGGTCTCCATCTCTGTAGATAATTCAGGGCACTTCTTATGGCCAGTAAGTTCCACGGACCCATTCTTCCTTCCCTGTCTTGTTCAAGTACCTATGGAAAGCTAATTTTTTTAAATCTTACAAAGGGAATGAAAGGTGGCAGAGCCCATCCAAAACATCTGCAGCCAGCTTCTAGGTACACCTTCTAGGTACATTCTAGATACATTCTCATTAGGGAGCTACTTACATACTAGATACATTCTAGATACATTCTCATTCTAGATACATTCTCATTCCCGGAAGGAATTACTTGTGGGGAAAGTCTTAGCAGTGACTTCAGTTGTTGATGAACTTATTAACTGAGCAATTCATGAAAGGGCAAGGTACATGGAAAGCGTCTGGCCAAGGAGAAAGGCAGAAGAACATCAGTTACCCTACTATTGGTGTTCTTGGTCCAGAGAGGTGATGGGTGAAGACAGGGCTGGAGAATGGGCAAAGGTTGTCTGCCTTTCCAACACAAGCCAAGGAGAGATCGCTCATCACAATGGCTGCAGCCTCCATGCACCCTACTCCCCCACTCCCTGGCTTTCCTACAGCTTCTGTTCAGCCCAGAGTTTGGAATTCAATCCAGGAACAGGCATGACAAACACTATTTTTCATTTCCATGGAGACCAGGGCCTGCAATAGAACCAAGACTCCATGCCTGAAATGCCAAAACAGCCTGACCCACTTTTCCTCCTTCCTACAAAAACAAAATAAGTTTGTTTGGGTCCTGCCAGAGCTGAGGGAGAAGCCAGGGCTCCAGTTATCTCTATGGACATTTCAAAGAGGAACAAATGATGATAACCTTTGAAAACTCTGATGACGCTGCAGAACCAGTGTCAGAAGTCAGAGGCAGACATGAATTGTTCTGCACAAAGGTTCACAGGCCGCACCCAATCCATCCTGTGTCCTTGTCCTAACCTTCTGGAGGGATGGACTTAATGACTAGCAATCCAATTCCTGGGATCCAAACTCAGGGATCTGTTTCCTCAACTTTCTCTTGTACCACTTCCTCCCTCACTCTGTTCTGGCCTCCTTGGACCTTTCTGTTCCTCCAACACACCAAGTTCACCCCTGCCACAGAACTCTCACTCTAGAGTTTTGAATTTTGATTCCTTTTCAACTTTTAGATCGAAGTTCAAATGTCACCTCCCCCAAGCAGCCTGTCTCAAAGGGCTACTGCATCTAACGCAGCCTCCCTGTCTCCAGGCCATCACGATCACGTCGTGCCATTTCCCACCTTCACGGCACTTATCCGGAGCTGAAGCAGTCTTATTTTTTGTTGTTGAGTTGCTTACACTAGATTGAACACTCCATGGGGGCCGGGGCCTTGTCTGTTGTGTGGTTCCCCAGTGCCTCTAGCTCAGTGCCTGGGGATCACAGATATGTACTGCATGAATAAAGGAAGGCACTCATTTTAAAGCCCCTGTTCAGCCACTCTGTTAGATATTGCTTTCTTAAGCCTGCCCCAAATCTGCCTTCTTATAACAGCCCAATGGTTCTTGTTCTGACTTCTGTATCCATGAAAACTAAAATTTGACATCACTTCCAGACTTTGCTGGCCTGATCACTTTGTCTAGACGTAAGTGTACATATTTGAGTTTAAATACTGAGCTGTTTTGTGCCCTTGAGAAAAGTCACTTTATCCTTCTGTACACCTGTGTTCCTTGCCTACTGGAGGCTCACAACCTAGCTTACTAGGGTGACTGGAAGAAGCTAAAAACAAACAAACAAAAAACCCCAACTAATTAGACAGTGCATCCCCAAAGTAAAGGGCTTCCTATAATCTGCTCATGGTGGGAAAAAGGGGGTTAGAAGTAGGAAGTCAGTTTCCAGCTAAGGAACTGCATCCTGTTTCTAAATTCTGTCCTGTCCACGAGGCAAAGACAAGGGATGAGAATACAAATTGCTGGTATCCACATCTTCAGCTAGTCCCCACTTCCACAGGGCTAGGAGGATAAAGACTTAACATGAAGCTGAAGATGCTGAAATTAAACACAGGAACTTACTGGTGGTGAACAAATTCCTTTCTCTGAGTTTGTTCACAACGGGATAAACACCTAACGTTTGGGAAACAGTCCTGCCGGATTCACAGGCAGTGTTGACCGAACTGCTCTCTGACAGTCTGCAGTCTGGAAGGGGACTTAGTGGTCATGTAATCTCACCTCCCACTGGACACAGGAATTTCCTCTTTGAGGCCCTGTCAACAGCCACGTCCCCCCACCCCCACTTCAGGCTTCCTAGGAGAGAGCACCCATCAGGTGGCCGCACATGTGTTGGAACAGCTCCAAAGGGACTTAATTTTAAGCGCCATCGTCCTTACTTCTCCACGATTCTCCGTGCTCATTCTCCATCCAGCTCTCTCTGAGCTACACAGTTAAGCTGACCTTGTGGATTGGATGTCATTAAACAAGCATCTACTGAACACCTAGCATGTGTCTCCTACTGTGTGATACGTATTCATCCTGAGGGCCCCACAGGGCAGCGACTGTGTCGTGGTTCTTTGTAGATACGCAAGGATTACATACACAGTACTAAACATGCTGGGCACACAATAGGGTCTTTATGCTGTTACACTTTTACACTATCAATCTCAGTCAAATCTAAGTACAATCTACCCAAAGTATTTCAGAAGCCTCAACACTCAGGAGAACGGGACCTTGTGAACGTGGAAAGGTGCCAAGCTATTCCAGGCAGCCCCTTCCTTGAAGGAGATTTCCAATCCATTGGGGGGCCACAAATCACCAGAACAAGGCAGGGAGGAGTTCAACTGAATAGAACGTCCAGCTGCTTCTAAGTTTGCTCCACAAGGACCCCCTCCCCCATCCCGCGCAAGAGAAATGTTACTACTAGAACTGAAAGGAACTCGTGCAGGATCCATCCGTCCGTCCAACCATCCATCCATCTAACAAACAGCTGAAGAGAACATGCTCCAGATAACGCTCTAGGCATTAGGGAAACAGGCTCTACCTCTAAGGAACCCACCGTCTATGAGAGAGACAGACATGTAATTAACCCTGCGGTTAAGACCTACTTGGATTCAGTCAAACAGTTCCCCTCATCACCTGTCAAGGGAGCTAGGCAGTCCGACTCGGCCCCTTCGCTGTGTATGATCTGGGGGCAAACCCCTCCTCCCTGAGCTTCGGCTTTCGTTATGCAAGAAGGGTGAGTGTGAATATATCTTAAGCCCCCCACAGAGACAGAGACGTGAGAGGGGGTGACAAAGAGCGTATAAGGGACACACCGCGAACTACTGAGAAGAGCGGCTTCTCTGAGACACAGGGACCCAGATCTACATCTGGCAAAGGATCCAGGAACAAGATCCAGGCTGTCTGGGCCCCTGGTTAACTCAGCATCAGCAGCTTTCCCTCTCGTCAGGGCCACGCCATCTCAGGCGCCAGAGCCCGCTGCCGTGCCGTCAGGAGAAAGTTCCCAGCCGGGCAGGCAGGCTAAGGGGTGTGCAGTATATACAGGTGGATGGGGGTAAAGAGAAGCATTGGGTGCACCCTTCCTTCCCTTCTCTCCTCCCCAACCAAGCTGTTTGAGCCAAGGGTATGGCTCATCCCCTCCAGAACCTATGGATTCAAATCCAGTTCTGACTCACTTTCTGCCAGAGATCAAACAGAAACAGGCTGAAGAATAAACATTATGTTAAAATCATAGAAATTTTAGAACAAAGAGGTCTGTAAGAGGGGTCGGCCAATCTGCCCGGTTGCAAGCAGATACCTATGTCACCCAAGAGAGGCTGTATGCTCATTTAAAATATATTCAGAGGACAAAATTCCAGGGCTTCCACCTCTGATCCTTCTGACTGGCTTCTGCTACCATCAGCAAGTTCTTTATGATTAAAAAAGAAAAAAAAAAAAAAAACCTGTTAGAATTCCTTTGGGTGGAATGAATCTAATGCCTCCAACCTATTTTTAGAAGTTTAAAATCATTTCTCCTACATCTCCACCTAATCTTTGTTTAGCGTCTACCTCAAGTGACAGAGAGATAATTAAATGATGATGTAACTCACTTCACCTTAGGACAACTCTTCTTATTTTAAGCTCAATCTGTTTCCTGTGGCTTCCCACCAAAGGTCCTATATCTATCTACCCGCTTGGCAGGTGTAGAATAAATCTCACTCCTCTTCCACATGGCGCTTTTGACGTGGCTCTCAGGCTCCCTCAGTCTTTTCTTCTCTAGACTTGCTGGTCCCTCTGGCCATCCCTCACACAGCACGACTATGGACCCCTTGGCCACTGGGTTCGCTCTCCTCTGAACGAATTCCAGTTCATCTCAATCCCCCTTAAACTGTGGAGCCCAGAAATGGCCGTAGGACAGAAAAGAAGTGCTCTGATGACCTCAGAATAGAGCAGAACCATCACTCCATGTGCTCTGGAAATCAGAGTGCAAACACAGATTTTTGGAGTCATATTCTGAATCAGAGGAATCTGGAATTAGTCACTCTTCTCTTATGAGTCTCTGGCTACAGCCTCCAGGCTAAGGAGGGCGCGTGCCCGTGTAACGTATGTATGCGTCCCTACGAGGGACACTCCCCGACCCCACCATTCCTTCCCCCAACCAGACACACCCACGTTCCAGTGGGATGAAGAAGAACCCACTCAGTCCTCAGCCCAACTCAGGTGATACTACAATTCGGACGTTTATATGCATATTTCCAGGCCAGATACAAAACCACAGCCCTTAAGAGATTCTGGAGATGTCACGTCCTTAGCAAATGTTTTCCCGCCTTCTAGTCCAAACATTTGCTCCTTGGACCCTTACTGCCTGACTTACAGAGATGAGGTTTCGCCTGGCTGGCTGAGAGCAATACTGTGAGGTTCTGTCTGAGGCCATTAGGAAAACTGAATCCAGCCCTGTCTCATCTGTCACCGGAATAGAAGGGTGCGTGTGTGCGAACACGTGCACAGTGAAGGCTGCTCACGCCCTTCACACTTTCCTAAGGAGGTCTCAGGTAATTATCAGGCCGCTCAAATCAGGACTAACTCATGGGTCAGCAAACTACAACCCACAGGCCAAATCCGGCCTACCACACGTTTTTGTGTGACCCACAAGCTAAAAATGGTTCTTACATTTTTAAACGGTTGGGGAAAAAAAAAAAAAAAAGAATGTCTTGTGACATGTGAAAATTATATGAAAGGGAAATTTCAGAGTCCATAAATAAAGTTTAATTGGGAAAACAGCCACGTGCGTTCATCCTTATACGTCTGTGGCTGCTTCCACTGTACAAAGCATTACGAGAGAGATGGCCTGGCCCACAAAGCCCAAAGTATTCACTCTCTGGCCCCTTACAGAAACAGCTAGCAAGCCCTAGTCCCACAAAATGTGTGACCTTGAAAGGTCTGTCCTGTGAGTCTGCCTCTCCTCCGTCAAGTTGAAGAGGAGGGTACCTGTGTCCCACCGACAAGGCACCTGTGCTTGACGACTCCACAGTGGAAGGAAGGGGCTGCAGGCTGCCTGCCGCCTGCAGAAGAAATTTGTAGGGCCAGGAAAGAGAGGAGGGGTTTTTTTCCAGGTAGGGTGACAGAAGCTCCCACTCCTTCATTCTCTCCCAGTGGGGTACCCAATGGGGTACGACCGTCCATGGCCTTGACACTGACACTCTCCTGCCAACGGCAGCTCCCCAAAACGTCCCTTTCTCTTCCCTTCTTCCAAAGCCAGCTCTTTCCAGCCCATCCCGAACTTCGCTAACCTATGGAGTGCTGTCCAAGGCAAAGGAGGAAAGCATGCCCACCTTAAGGCTGCCGGGAGAGGAGTGGCGGGAAGCAGAGGGGCCAGGCGGTGTCCACAGAAGCGATCTGCTAACAAGTGTCAGAGAAAGTAAAGAGGCAAAGATCCCTTTCCCCAGCCCTGGCTGGGCGCTTGGCTGAGTCCCCAGGGAGACAGAGCTTCAAGTCCTCCCCTACCCTCCACTTACCTAAATTAAGCAAATAACTAACAATACAAGGAGGCGTGGGGGAGTAAGGCCCCCCACCCCACCACTGGGTATCTATTTTCTGAAAACACACGGCAAATCTCTGAGCCAAATGCTGGCTAAGCCAAAGAATAAACAAATCTCTTTATTCCCCTGAGATGGGAGCTATTGACTTCCCCTCTGGTGCCCGCCTCCTGCTAGCTGGACCCATCCACCGGTCCCAGGGCTCTTCCCTGCAGGAGGAGCCGGATCTGTCTACATCTGAGAGGGTGGCCTGCCTTCTAACCCTCCAGCCCGCCTCTCCTCCCTTGCTAACCACTGCTCTGGTCACCTCTCCCCCACCAGAGGCACCCCAGAGCTAAGTCAGTGGGTGGAGAACAGGAGCACATGGCCTGTCCACACCTCCCCCAGAAGCTCCGGCCAGCTCTCCGTGACGCACCGCTAATGCAATCCTCTGCCCTCTTTTCTCCAAGTTCAGGGACCCTGAATAAGTCTTGCTGGCCAAGGGGACCCCACCAGCCTCAACCCAAGCCCTCCCTCCACCAGCCCCAGGCCCACCCCTCAGTGCTCCAAAGCTCAGCTCGGGCAGTGCTACTCTGAGGGCAGGGCTACTATGACGGAGGTGAGGAAGGGGGGGAGAAAAAAGCCAGGGAGGAAAAAGAATGTGGCATCTCTGCAGCATGATGTCACGCTGGCTGCTTTCAGATCCCCCAACACAGAACAGAAGCAAACAACATGGACTCCAGATTTACTGAGCCGGGAAAGGTTTGTGTTCTCAGCAGCTCCAGCCGCCTGCGCCAGCTGGAAAAAGCACACAGCCAGATAAGACAGGTCCCCCACCCGACCCCTGCATAGGCGCCCCTTCCAAAAAAATGCCTGGAGAAAACAAAGATGGACTGACATATACACACACACAAGCGTCAGCACGAGTGAGCACTAACCTGGCAGCCATTGGGAAGGTAGTGGAGAGCAGGGCAGAGCTCATTCATTCATGCACTGGGCAGTGGGGGGAGGGGGCGGGGAGCGGGGGGCCCTGAGGATGCCGGAGGGCACGCACCTCCATGACCATCCCACAGCCCTGTGGCTAACGGCGGGGGCAGGGCTCTCACAAGCTGGGGGAGCTTCCTTTCTCTGCTGTTTCGAAACGCTCTGGAATTGTTACGCGTGACTCCCCTTGAATTTCTTCCCCCCACCTCCTCTGCGGCCGGTGCCTGGTGTGGTCGTGCGGCCACGCCGAGCCCCTCTCTCCCGGCCCTCACTCCCTTTCTCTCTCTCCCTCGGACTCCCTCCCAGACAGCTGTCCCCGAGCTCCTGCACGCACGCGCATAGCGCACAGACACACTCAGACACGCACCCCTCTGGCGCGCAGACACACTCGCACACACGCACGCAGACACGCGCACGCACACCCCGCCGCCTGCCGCTTTACATAATGCAACTCTCTGGTGCACAGTCAGCTTGCCAGCTCTCAATTATTCATGCCGTCCTGGAGGACAGGGCCGCTGGGGCAAGAGCGTTATTTCCTCTCCATCCCCGAATCTGACAAAACACAGGATGATGCCCCTGAGAGATTCTGCTCCCTTCGCCGCCACCAGTTATTTCCCAGGTGTTGCCTATTAGGTCAACCTGTATCACGGAGATGATGCCAAATCAAAACACAGGTGCCTGGCGCAGAACAGAGCCTTGCACCTTTCAAAGGATGACAGCTGCGCTTACTGCCTGAGCCTCAGGAACAGAGGAAAGGAGGAAGGCGGCACCGGAGACCACAGTCTTTAAAAGAAAATGGCAACGGCCTCTTCAGGGCAGCCTCCCCGACTTCCAAGGCAGCAGGCCGTGATACCTGCAGGTCAGACCCTTAACAAGTAAAACACTTACATTCATGACAAAGCACAGTCATCTGAGTTTTCAAACGCTAAGCAGCACCTCCAACAATTGTTTTTTTTCTCCTGTCCATTCACTGGAATGTAGCACTAGTACTGCAACAGCCCCCAGATGAATGTTCTTTCAGATGAGGCGTATTCTATTCAGCAAGGATATTAATGAGTACTTTGAAAGTCATTCGCGGCTTACAAAGCACTTTCACTCACATTAATTCATTTGATTTCCACAACAATCATATACATAGGCCTTGTGACGACAACTAACATAAGGATGCTGAGCCCTGGAAAGGTGGAGCGTCCCCACAGCAAGAAAGGTCGAGCTGGGAATCCAGATCACCTGACCTGAAATCCCATGACACCACAAGTATGACTGTGAGAATTCTGAGTACCACCGTCATCTTTTGAGGGGAGGAGCAGAGGAACCCCAAACCTGGGCCCAAAGCAACAAAAACAATGGTGACGGTTAGCTCAGTGTTTCTCGAATTTTAATCAGTTGAGGGTCTTGTTAAACCACAGCTTCTGATGTAGTATCTGTGGGAGGGATAGAGGGCCCAAGAGGCAGCCTTTCTATCAAACTCCCAGGTGACGTCCATGTTGCCATTCCATGGACCACACCTTGAGTAGCAAAGTGTTGGTTTGCGCATTCTCACTCTTTGGATGTCCCTAAAGGGCAGAGTTTTGTCTGCCTGCTGCAGCTGCACAGGGTAACATGCTGAAGGTGGATAGTAACTACAATTCATCAGTGCCACCTGTGTCCTGCTCACCAGACTCAGGCTGGGAGTTCATACTTCTTGGGCATCTGTTGGCAAAAAGTCTCACCCTATGATCGCCAAGCCCTACAGGCTCATCAAGAAAGGTCTTTCTAGGATTGTTTCTACCTGTAACCAGTTGAGAGAACAGCAGCTTCATGGTGTTTAGGAAGCACCTAGGTTTGGTAACTGTCCCACCTCAGTTACATAGAGGAATTTCAGCGCCACAGAAAGGTGTGCTGGCAGTGCCCTGGGATGCAAGCACTGCCCCAGTTCTACCCGCTCCCACTTGCTGGTCAAGTCCCACCTCTTCTGAAATGATAATCTCGTTGTGGACCACCCACCCACCTCCCCTTCGGTTACTCCAGGGAAAGATCTCGGACTTCGGGGGTCAGATCTGCATTCAAAGCTATGCTTTGCTGCTTTCTGGCTCTGTGGCTCCAAGTTGCCCTGCCACCCCCTTCTCAGATGCAGTTTGTTCATCTGAAAAAGCCAAAAATAGGTATTTCCTCTCTTACAGGGCTGAAAAAAATGGAAGACTAAAATAAAGGTATGAAAAAGCACCCAGGAGAAGCTGGCTACATCCTCCACCTCTGAGCTTCTGACTGTACTACAAAATTTAGAACTTAATTGTAGATTCTGTTGTTCATTCTGTTGGTTTTATCTCCCTACCTAGGAAGATTGTAGGCAACTTCCTTCATGTCCCTCCAACTCTTAGGAGTACTGGGTACAGCACAGGTATCTGTAAATATCCTTGCACTGACTGTCCCGTCCTCCATTAAGACAGTAAACAAAAGGGTTGGTTGTCTTGCCTTCTCCATTCACTTACTCTGTGATTTTGGACAAATCATACTGACTTTTTGGAGGCTCTGCTTCTTCCGCTATAAAATGCACAGATTTCACCTTTCTTCTGAAACAGCTCTACATAGCCCGATAGTATCAGTACCTTTATGATTTAGATTGACGGCAATGGGTTAAAAGGGCAGACACAGAGATCAGAAAAACCTGACTTCAAAAGCTAGTTCTCTCAATTACACTAAGTCCCCTACATACGAACCTTCAAGTTGTGAACTTTTAAAGGTGCAAAACGTGCCCATGTATGCTAGCTGTTGTACTGTACTATGGTACTTTTCAAGGTACTGTACTGTTAAGATTAAAAATGTTTTCATTGTTGTGTTTGTTTTTTATGTATTATTTGTGTGAAAAGTAGTATAAACATATTACAGTACAGTACTATATAGCCGATTGCGTTAGCTGGGTACCTAGGCTAACTTTGTTGGACTTACGAACAAATTGGACTTAGGAACACGCTCTCGCAACAGAACTCGTTTATATGTAGGGGACTTACTGTACTAATTTTGTGACCCTTGAAGTTAGCCTCTGGCTTCAGACTTTAAATTCTTTAAGTAGTCACAAAAATAACAATATTACTGGATTGTGTGAGGATTAAGAGAGGTATATACAAATAACAAGCTTTTCATTGTGTCTGACACAGTGTCTATCCAATAAATGAAAATTATTATCAGTACTGATTTAAAAAATAGCTATTTTTAAAAAACACAACGAAAGATATCTTCTAGTGGTGAGACAGGCATTCAGAAGCCTTCAGTTGAATCTGGATCTAAGAAAGATCTCAGTTCCTAAAGATGCATGTGGTATGTGCATGATATTTCCTCAGTTTCCAAAATGTTCTTTGCCTGCTCCTCCCAAATTGGACCTCATTAAATAATAAGAAAGTTACAGGGGGCTTCCCTGGTGGCGCAGTGGTTAAGAATCCGCCTGCAAAAGCAGGGGACACGGGTTCGAGCCCTGGTCCGGGAAGATCCCACATGCCTCGGAGCAACTAAGCCCGTGTGCCACAACTACTGAGCCTGCGCTCTAGAGCCCATGAGCCACAACCACTGAAGCCCGCGCGCCTAGAGCCCGTGCTCCGCAACAAGAGAAGCCACCACAATGAGAAGCCCACGCACCGCAACGAAGAGTAGCCCCGGCTCGCCGCAACTAGAGAAAGCCCGCGCCCGGCAACGAAGGCCCAATGCAGCCAAAAATTAAACACAAAAAAACAAACAAAAAACAGAAATAGAGTACTTTCTACACGCAGTGCAATTCGCTAAGTCTCTGATGTGAATGGTCTCATTTAATTCTACCAGCAACGGTAAGAAACAGGTACTCACCATCCCCGCTTTTCTGATGAACGAAAATCATGAGAAAGAGGGTTTAATAAACTTCCTATAGTATATGGTTAATAAACAGTAGAGCATGTTTCTGAAACCCAGACCCCCTTAGCCGAGTCCTACTCTTAACCATTAATTGTATATGAAAAGAAGGCTACTGACTCCTCATGAGGAGGGAAGGGGCCTTTTCAAACTCACAGTGTTTATAGATTGCACTGTTCACCTCATCCTTCCTGAAAGTCACAGCGCAAACTCCGAAGAGGCTGGCTGAGCCTCAGAGCGCTCGCTGTGGCCAGAACAGAGCTGACCGGGCAGGTGGGACTCCTGGTCCCGGACTCAATCTCCGCGTTCCAGTGGCTGGGCTATCTGTTGCCTAAATCCCCAAGCTGCTTTTCTGTAAATGAATTTAGGAAATTGAGGTCAAAGTAGTTATCTTTTTCTGAATTAAACCTTTGCCGTAGAGATATGGAAAACTGACATCAGTTTCTATTTTTTAAAGGAAAAGAGGTTTCTGAGAGTCTTGTACAGTATCAAAAGCACTTTCCAAAGAGCACCCTGGAGGACTTGGGGAAGAAAAAGAAGTTAATGTATGCCTGCAAATCCAATTGAACCAAGTGGTCCCATTCAACCCAATCCCATTCGATCACAAGCTATAAAAAGAAGGTCGGTGTCTACACAGCATCTTGTTCACCTCAAGTGCTTAACAAGTGTTGTGGACAAGAATGGGAGGTAGGGAGGATAAAAGATAAGGTCTTATCTTTGAATCCTACTCCCATCCCGACAAAAACAAAAGAATTTTTACATAGCAAATACTTCAAAGATTTTAACTACTGAATTTGTTGAATTATGGGGAATGATAGGCAAAAGTGAACCTGACTCTATCACGACCACCAGTCAAAGCACAGGTGCTTTTCTGAAGCATAAGCATCCTGAAGATTCCCGAAGTGTGTGGGGTAAGTCAAAGGAACAAAGCTCTAACGCCTACTGAGACTCGACCATGTGCTAGTCACGTAGTTTACTTTATTCTATATTTACTTGTAAAACTTTTATTTAATCAAATAAATGAAGAAACTGAGTAGAGAAGCCTCTCCTTACCCAAGGTCACACTAGTATTTCTAAAATCCGTGTTTGCACCACACCACGCTATTTCCATAAATAAACACCTACTAAGGAAAAAGGCACTTCCCAGGTCACTGGCACTTAATCATAACCAGTTGCTATCATAATACCGCATTTAGTCCTCAACACAACCCTGCAAGGTAAGTTCTATCCTTCCTATTTACTCAGGCCGGCTATCCATTTATTGCCCCTCAGCTCCAAATCCACCCTTCTTTGCCTCGCCTTGTGATGCTGGAGCTGTGCCCTGTGAGCGGTTCACCAGCCTCCCGGGAGCATCACTGGCGTCCCGTGGGTGGTTTTCGGTTTATGTGCCCCACCCTGCAGCGTCTCAGGAACCTTCTGTGCCATATACTGGGCAACAGCCACTGCCCTCCAGAATGAGCTCTAAGTCTTAGCCCTGTGTAAGGGGCCACCCTTACAAATTTGTTCCTAGACGTAGTGGCTGCTCCCTACCTCTGTTATTCCTGTATTCCTTAGAGTCTGCTGCACTCGTTTATACTTGTTAATGATTCTTCCTATTAAACTTTCCCTGTTCAACTTATTGGTGTGGTGTCAATCTCCTGACTGATGCTCCCTGATATATTACTACTCTACAGGGATGAGCAAAAAGCAGCTTAGAGGAGTAATACACCATCCTTGCCCTTGAGTTATTCAGTAAGAAGAAAATGGCTAAAAGCATCTAGAGCACTCTATGAGCCAGACAGACTTTATACATTTAATATGCACTCCCTCATTTAATCCTCACCTCAACCCTCCTTTACAGATGAGGAAACAGAGATATCTCAGAGATTAAATAATTTCCCCAGATCACACAGTGGACAGAGAAACCAGAGTTTCTGACCCCACAGTCCATTCTCAGCCATGCCATGCTACAACGCTGCCACCACCAGCTGGCTGCAGTCAAAGAGGGAAAGGGGTGCAAGGAGGCAGGAGTGGGACACAGAAACACAACAGTCTTTCACGAAGTTTGGAAGAGCAAAAAGAAGTTAAATTGTTGTCCAGAGAGGTCCACCTGTCTCCGAAGAATTTAAAATATGAGAAGGGACCATTTAAGGTCTTTTAAGTCAGTCTCTTAGTGTAAGAGACTTGGTGTACCCTGGTCATCAGGTACTCGGGAGACCCTATTAAATATCTCTTTCACAATTAATGCTTGTCCATGTTTTATGAACCATTAATGTAGAAGAACTGATGGTCCACAGATTTCCACTCTGCCATCTCTGAGGTCCCAAACCCAGACTTTAATCCATGGAACCTGGGTCAGGGGTTCCGAATAGGTATATTGATTGCCTCTGACCCAGCTGTAACCCAAGACATCTCATGAATACTGCAACTCTCACATGAGGAGCAGTGATGTCTACATAATTAAAACCTGAAGCAAGAAATGGCCGGAAGGGTGGGGAGAGAGGGGTGAGGATTCAGATAGCTCTAACACCAATCCCACCCTATGGTAAACCAACACTGCCACTAAAACAATGCCCACCCGTTAGGTCAAACTTCAGTAGGACAAAACCTTTCTCTAGAGCCAAATGCAGCCCACTAGGATAAAAAGACCTATCCCCTAGCCCACTGGGAAGAGAATTCGCCGGGGATGGGGATCCTTCTGTATATTAGTCAAAGCCCGCATCACCACGCCTGCCAACACTCTCTACCAATTTTCTTATAACCCCATCCAAACAGAATAACTAACTCCTGAGTATCTCCTTTTTCAAAAATGTTCCTGACCATCAGCCCTAGATTTTCAGCCAGGATCAATTATAAACCCACTGAACGGTCTATGCCAGTGATTGCCAAACTTTACTACACCTAGTAGTTTTTACATATCTCAATGCCTGGTCACACCCTGTACTCGATTAAATCAGAGTGTCTGGTGGGGGCGGGGTGTGGGTGTGGGTGAGAGCTAGGCTTCGGTAAATTGTTTTTTAAACATTTATTTATTTATTTTTGGTTGTGTTGGGTCTTCGTTTCTGCGCGCAGGCTTTCTCTAGTTGCAGCAAGCGGGGGCTACTCTTTGTTGCGGTGCGCGGGCTTCTCATCGTGGTGACTTCTCTTTGTTGCAGAGCATGCGCTCGAGGCGCACGGGCTTCAGTAGTTGTGGCATGTGGGCTCAGTAGTTGTGGTGCACGGGCTTAGTTGCTCCGCGGCATGTGGGATCTTAGTTTCCCCGACCGGGGATCAAACCCACGGCCCCTGCAGTGGAAGCGCAGAGTCTTAACCACTGAACCGCCAGGGAAGTCCCTCATTTAATCTTATTATTCCAGTTTCACAGAAGAGAAATTAAGTCAAGAGACTATAAGCGCATCTACAAGTTTATTCAGGACACCTGTGAGACTTCAACAACTCTGAAAAGATCAAGTCATCCCATGTTATCTTTTCCCTGATCTTTGGGTTTTAATTTAACCCAATTACCTTTGCTCTATTCTTTTGATTTAGAAAACTGTTCTCTCTACATGAAAAGACAATGTCATGTACGTGTTTGGTAACATTCTGAAACACACGGAAAAACAGAATGAAAATCCCTCCATTTCCTAGATCTTCAGAATGAGAGTGAGTACTCAGTGGCCATGACAAAAATCTACACAAGAAAGCAGGCACTAGAGACTCGTTCAAGATGGCGGAGTAGAAGGACGTGGTCTCACCCCCTCTTGCAAGAACACCAGAATCACAACTAACTGCTGAACAATCATCGACAGGAAGACACTGGAACTCACCAAAAGATACCCCACATCCAAGACAAAGGAGAAGCCACAGTGAGATGGTAGGAGGGGCGCAATCACAATAAAATCAAATCCCATAACTGCTGGGTGGGTGACTCACAAACTGGAGAACACTTATACCACAGAAGTCCACCCACTGGAGTGAAGGTTCTGAGCCCCATGTCAGGCTTCCAAACCTGGGGGTCCGGCAACGGGAGGAGGAATTCCTAGAGAATCAGACTTTGAAGGCTAGCGGGATTTGATTGCAGGACTTCGACAGGACTGGGGGAAACAGAGACTCCACTCTTGGAGGGCACACACAAAGTAGTGTGTGCGTCGGGACCCGGGGGAAGGAACAGTGACCCCATAGGAGACTGAACCAGACCTACCTGCTATGTTGGAGGGTCTCCTGCAGAGGCGGGGGTGGCTGTGTGTCACCGAGAGGACAAGGACACTGGCAGCATAAGTTCTGGGAAGTACTCCTTGGCGTGAGCCCTCCCAGAGTCTGCCATTAGCCCCACCAAAGAGCCCAGGTAGGCCCCAGTGTTGGGTCGCCTCAGGCCAAACTACCAACAGGGAGGGAACCCAGCGCCACCCATCAGCAGACAAGTGGATTAAAGTTTTACTGAGCTCTGCCCACCAAAGCAACAACCAGCTCTACCCACCACCAGTCCCTCCAATCAGGAAACTTGCACAACAAGCCTCTTAGATAGCCTCATCCACCAGAGGGCAGACAGCAGAAGCAAGAAGAACTACAATTCTGCAGCCTGTGGAACAAAAACCACATTCACAGAAAGAGAGACAAGATGAAAAGGCAGAGGGCTATGTACCAGATGAAGGAACAATATAAAACCCCAGAAAACAACTAAAGGAAGTGGAGATAGGCAACCTTCCAGAAAAAGAATTCAGAATAACGATAGTGAAGATGATCCAGGACCTCGGAAAAAGAATGAAGGCAAAGATCAAGAAGACGGAAGAAATGTCTAACAAAGATCCAGAAGAATTAAAGAGCAAACAAACAGAGAAGAACAACACAATAACTGAAATGAAAAATATACCAGAAGGAATCAATAGCGGAATAACTGAGGCAGAAGAAGGGATAAGTGACCTGGAAGACAGAATGGTGGAATTCACTGCTGTGGAACAGAAAAAAGAATGAAAAGAAAATGAAGACAGCCTAAGGGACCTCTGGGACAACATTAAAAACAACAACATTCACATTATAGGGGTCCCAGGAGGAGAAGAGAGACAGAAAGAACCCAAGAAAATATTTGAGAAGATTACAGTTGAGAATTTCCCTAACATGGGAAACGAAATAGCCACCCAAGTCCAGGAAGCGCAGAGAGTCCCATACAGGATAAACCCAAGGAGAAACATGCCGAGACACATAGTAATCAAATTGGCAAAAATTAAAGACAAAGAAAAATTAATGAAAGCAGCAAGGGAAAAACGACAAATAACATACAAAGGAACTCCCATAAGGTTAACAGCTGATTTCTCAGCAGAAATTCTACAAGCCGGAAGGGAGTGGCATGATAAAGTGATGAAAGGGAAGAACCTACAACCAAGATTACTCTACCTGGCAAGGATCTCATTCAGATTCGATGGAGAAATCAAAAGCTCTACAGACAAGCAAAAGCTAAGAGAATTCAGCACCACCAAACCAGCTCTACAACAAATGCTAAAGGAACTTCTCTACTGGGAAACACAAGAGAAGAAAAGGACCTACAAAAACAAACCCAAGGGCTTCCCTGGTGGCACAGTGGTTGAGAGTCCGCCTGCCGATGGCAGGGGACACGGGTTCGTGCCCCAGTCCGGGAAGATCCCACATGCCACGGAGCGGCTGGGCCTGTGAGCCATGGCCGCTGAGCCTGCGCCTCTGGAGCCTGTGCTCCGCAACGGTGAGAGGCCCGTGTACCGAAAAAAAAAAAAAAAAAACGAAAAAAACCTCAAGACAATTAAGAAAATGATCATAGGAACATACATATCGATAATTACCTTAAACGTGAATGGATTTAATGCTCCAACTAAAAGACACAGGCTCCCAGAATGGATACAAAAACAAGACCCATATATATGCTGTCTACAAGAGACCCACTTCAGACCTAGGGACACATACAGACTGAAAGTGAGGGGACGGAAAAAGATATTCCAGCAAGTGGAAATCAAAAGAAAGCTGGAGTAGCAATACTCATATCAGATAAAATAGACTTTAAAACAAAGAATGTTACAAGAGACAAGGAAGGACACTACATAATGATCAAGGGATCAATCCAGGAAGAAGATATAACAATTATAAATATATGCACCCAACATAGGAGCACCTCAATACATAAGGCAACTGCTAACAGCTATAAAATAGGATATTCACAGTAACGCAATAATAGTGCGGGACCTTAACACCTCACTTACACCAATGGACAGATAACCCAAACAGAAAATTAACAAGGAAACACAAGCTTTAGATGACACAATAGACCAGACAGATTTAATTCATATTTATAGGACATTCCATCCAAAAACAGCAGACTACACTTTCTTCTCAAGTGAGCATGGAACATTCTCCAGGATAGATCACATCTTGTGTCACAAATCAAGCCTCAGTAAATTTAAGAAAATTGAAATCATAATATCAAGCATCTTTTCTGACCACAATGCTATGAGATTAGAAATCAATTACAGGGGAAAAAAAGTAAAAAAACCAAACACATGGAGGCTAAACAACACGTTACTAAATAACCAAGAGATCATTGAAGAAATCAAAGAGGAAATCAAAAAATACCTAGAGACAAATGACAATGAAAACACGATGATCCAAAACCTACAGGATGCAGCAAAAGCAGTTCTAAGAGGGAAGTTTATAGCTATACAAGCCTACCTCAAGAAACAAGAAACATCTCAAATAAACAATCTAACCTTAACACCTAAAGGAACTAGAGAAAGAAGAACAAACAAAACCCAAAGTTAGCAGAAGGAAAGAAATCATACAGATCAGAGCAGAAATAAATGAAATAGAAACAAAGAAAACAGTAACAAAGATCAATAAAACTAAAAGCTGGTTCTTTGAGAAGATAAACAAAACTGATAAACCTTTAGCCAGACTCATCAAGAAAAAGAGGGAGAGAACTCAAATCAATAAAATTAGAAATGAAAAAGGAGAAGTTACAACAGACACCGCAGGAATACAAAGCATCATAAAAGACTACTACAAGCAACTCTATGCCAATAAAATGGACAACCTGGGAGAAGTGGACAAATTCTTAGAAAGGTATAACCTTCTAAGACTGAACCAGGAAGAAACAGAAAATATGAACAGACCAATCACAAGTAATGAAATTGAAACTGTGATTAAAAATCTTCCAACAAACAAAAGTCCAGGACCAGATGGCTTCCCAGGTGAATTCTATCAAACATTTAGAGAAGAGCTAACACCCATCCTTCTCAAACTCTTCCAAAAAACTGCAGAGGAAGGAACACTCCCAAACTCATTCTATGAGGCCACCATCACACTGATACCAAAACCAGACAAAGATACTACAAAAAAAGAAAATTACAGACCAATATCACTGATGAATGTAGATGCAAAAATCCTCAACAAAATACTAGCAAACATTAAAAGGATCATACACCATGATCAAGTGGGATTTATACGAGGGATGCAAGGATTCTTCAATATACGCAAATCAATCAATGTGATACACCATATTAACAAATTGAAGAGGAAAAACCGTATGATCATCTCAATAGATTGAGAAAAAGCTTTTGACAAAATTCAACATCCATTTACTATAAAAACTCTCCAGAAAGTGGGCATAGAGGGAACCTACCTCAACATAATAAAGGCCATATAGGACAAACCCACAGCAAACATCATTCTTAATGGTGAAAACCTCAAAGCACTTCCTCTAAGATCAGGAACAAGACAAGGATGTCCACTCTCGCCACTATTATTCAACAGAGTTTTGGAAGTCCTAGCCACGGCAATCAGAGAAGAAAAAGAAATAAAAGGAATACAAATTGGAAAAGAAGAAGTAAAACGGTCACTGTTTGCAGATGACATGATACTATACACAGAGAATCCTAAAGATGCCAACAGAAAACTACTAGAGCTAATCAATGAATTTGGTAAAGTTGCAGGATACAGAATTAATGCACAGAAATCTCTTGCATTCCTATACACTAATGATGAAAAAACTGAAAGAGAAATTAAGGAAACACTCCCATTTACCATTGCAACAAAAAGAATAAAATAGCTAGGAATAAACCTACCTAGGGAGACAAAAGACCTGTATGCAGAAAACTATAAGACACTGTTGAAAGAAATTAAAGATGATACCAACAGCTGGAGAGATACACCATGTTCTTGGATTGGAAGAATCAATATTGTGAAAATGACTCTACTACACCAAGCAATCTACAGATTCAGTGCAATCCCTATCAAATTATCAATGGCATTTTTTTTACAGAATTAGAACCAAAAAATCTTAAAATTTGTATGGAGACACAAAAGACCCCGAATAGCCAAAGCAGTCTTGAGGGAAAAAAACGGAGCTGGAGGAATCAGACTCCCTGACTTCAGACTATACTACCAAGCTACAGTAATCAAGACAATATAGTATTGGCACAAAAACAGGAATACAGATCAATGGAACAGGATAGAAAGCCCAGAGATAAATCCATGCACCCGTGGTCAACCAATCTATGACAGAGGAGGCAAGGATATATAATGGAGAAAAGACAGCCTCTTCAATAAGTGGTGCTGGGAAAACTGGACAGCTAACATGTAAAAGAATGAAATTAGAACACTCCCTAACACCATACACACACAAAAAAACCCTCAAAATTGATTAGAGACCTAAATGTAAGACCAGACACTATAAAACTCTTAGAGGAAAACACAGGAAGAACACTCTGACAAAACTCACAGCAAGATCTTTTTTGACCCACCTCCTAGAGAAATGGAAATAAAAACAAAAATAAACAAATGGGACCTAATGAAACTTAAAAGCTTTTGAAAAGCAAAGGAAACTACAAACAAGACGAAAAGGCAACCCTCAGAATGGGAGAAAATATTTGCAAACGAATCAACAGACAAAGGATTAATGTCCAAAATATAGAAACAGCTCATGCAGCTCAATATTAAAAAAACAAACAACCCAATCAAAAAATGGGCAGAAGACCTAAATAGACATTTCTCCAAAAAGGATGTACAGATGGCCAAGAAGCCCATGAAAAGCTGGTCTACATCACTAATTTTAGAGAAATGCAAATCCAAACACAATGAGGTATCACCTCACACCAGTTAGAATGGGCATCATCAGGAAATCTACAAACAACAAATGCTGGAGAGGGTGTGGAGAAGAGCGAACCCTCTTGCACTGTTGGTGGGAATGTAAATTGATACAGCCATTGTGGAGAACAGTACGGAGGGTCCTTAAAAAACTAAAAATAGAATTACCATATGACCCAGCAATCCCACTCACTACTGGGCATATACACAGAGAAAACCATAATTCAAAAAAACACACGCACCCCAATGTTCATTGCAGCACTATTTACAATAGCCAGGTCATGGAAGCAACCTAAATGCCCGTTGACAGACGAATAGATAAAGAAGATGTGGTACATATATACAGTGGAATATTACTCAGCCATAAAAAGGAACGAAATTGGGTCATATGTAGAGATGTGGATGGATCTAGAGACTGTCATACAGAGTGAAGTTAAGTCAGAAAGAAAAAAACAAATATCGTATATTAATGCATATATGTGGAACGTAGAAAAATGGTACAGATGAACCGGTTTGCAGGGCAGAAATAGAGACACAGATGTAGAGAACAAACGTATGGACACCAGGGGTGGAAAGCGGTGTGTGTGTGTGTGTGTGTGTGTGTGTGTGTGTGTGTGTGTGTGTG
>NW_020837990.1:1392121-1521593 GCF_003676395.1 Aethalodelphis obliquidens
GTGTGTGTGTGTGTGTGTGTGTGTGTGTGTGTGTGTGTGTGTGTGTGTGTGATGAATTGGGAGATTGGGATTCACATATATACACTGATGTGTATAAAATGGATGACTAATAAGAACCTGCTGTATAAAAAAAGAAAGAAGATAAAATTCAAAAAACAAAAGAAGGCAGGCACTAAAGTGCTCTACCCCAGAGAGAAAGCCCAGACCCCAACATGTTCCAGAACATTACACCTCATATGTGGAGAGGATCGGGGTCAAGGACCTGGAGTTGATGCCTGGGAGGAAAAAATGGGATTGAGGAAAATGAAGATAATCTACGGTCATGATTCCGTGGGGGAAGCAGGTGGTAAGAGGAGTCTGTGTGGAGCCCAGGGAGCACTGAGGAGTTAAAGTAGAAGAAGAAAAAGTGAGGAGGCTGACAAATGGGATACGCAGCGCAAGGGAAGGACTCAGGCTCACTGACAAGGGACCATCCTAAGGCAAGTCTGTCCTCTCTCCAGGCCATCCTAGCTGCCCAAGCAGGAAGGCCCTGAATGGAGAAACTGCCAGCAGGGTAGCTACAAGTGGGGCTGGAGACCTTTAAAACCTGGGCACAGAGCTAAGCGAATGACTTCATCATGCAAATGAAAGTAGTTTAACTTGCCCACAACCCCAGCATTAACATGGAAGAGGATTATATAATAATACACCTGCTCTATGAGAGGGTGATTGTGAGGAAGAAGAGATGTAAGGCCAAGTGCAACGTCCTTGACTCTGAGACATGTGCAAGGACATTATAGTGAAGCAGTTACCTCAGTGCGCTGCTCCCTTCCATAGAGAGGTGCTCATCTCCCTGTAGTAAGAGCTGCTGGTGGGTCACACCCTAGCTCCTCTTGGGGCCCTGCCCTTGACCAAAGAGAGCAGCCTCACAGGAGAGTATGCCCCCTCCCTGAGGACAGACCACCCCTAATGGCTAGTCCCTTGGGAATACGAAACCTGCCCCTTTGGGGATAACTTTTTTGGGAACCTTGCCTCAATTTGGGATAACTCTGCAGGGCCATCCAGAACCAGAGCTGTCCATGGAATTGGCCCAAGTGCATCAAAGTTTAACTTCTCCCTCTGCCCAATCCTGATTCCCTCACTCACTTCCAGGCTTGTTCCCAAGAAGCACTTCCCCATAAACCTCCTGCAGGCGAATCCGTGCCCACGTCTTTCCCAGGGTCTCCTTCCAACCTACGACACACACCAATTACCATGAAGGAGTGTGTGAATAGGGGGGTGACAGGACACACTGCTGAAGTGTAAGAAAAACGCCAAATTTCAGCCTCAAGAAATCAGTACCAGCCTGGAATTTCTAAAGAGACACCTGGTCCCCTGGGACAGGTGGATGACCATGCTATGGCTTCTACCTCTGTCCACCTCCGGGTATTAGGGGAGACTAAGCCCCGCTCCGAAGAGGTAACTGACCTCTCCTTAACCCTGGATTAAGGTCTTAGAGAGGGACGGCTGCTTGCTGGTGCCCCAGTTAAGATGCTGACACACTGTATGTACTTAAGGACAGACTTCAAGCCCTTCCGGCCACTGGCCTGAGGCTTGGCCGCATGACTACCCCCTCCATCTCCCTCTACCCCCTGCCCACTCTTCCTTTAACGGAGAGAGAAGCAGCCAGCTGTGGCAGCTAACAGAGCTCACGTCATGAAAACACTATGGTGAGGCCCCTGCACCGCACTGGAGCTGGTGAGGAAGAGAGGGGATCGTGACGAGGGAGTTAGGAAGGATCCTCGTCACAGCAATGACCCTGCCCCAGCTGGGGGTCCCCGGTGTGTTCCGGGGAGGCTGCTGTTGCCTCCTGGCCCCACTGCACACACCCCCGCGTCTCAGGAGTTTAGTTGGTCAGTGGAGCCGGGACAGAAAACCCAGGTAGAAAGAAAGCACCAGAGCTCACTGGTCACGCACACCCTGACCCAGCTCTTCTTTAATTCACCCCAGACTCTGCGGAGGGCTACCGGGAGTGCTCTCACACGGGCACCGACAGACCTTCCACCATCTATCTCTCTTTCCTTAGGATGGCACAGTGGCCTGGACCCTGTAAGTGCTGCCTCGAGCCTGGCTTCTGCAGACGTGTCCAAGCTGCTCTGTGAGGCTGCCAGACCCTGTCTGGGCTCCCCTGTGATGTGAGTTGCTCATTTTACGAACATCTTTTCGCAGTGTCCATTTCTCCATACATGGCCATGGCAGTTAGTCTGCTCAGCCACCCTTCCCAAGGGCAGCACCTGGGCTGCTTTGGACATTGTCCCCAAGACAGGCCTCCTCCTAGTTGGGGACAGAGTATACACTTGACTCTCGAGGAGGACGATGCAGGCTATGGAAGGAGTTACTAACAAGCTCCAGTCCCAAACTCACTATATAAGACAGCGTCCACCTTCATGAGGTACAGGCACCCAGAGGACACTGGTGGTGACCTTGGATGTGTCCCACCTTTTCTCCAGGCCTCAGTTTCCCCCTCTTTTATAAGAAGGGGTTGGTCTAGATGACCCCCATGAAGACCTGTGAGCATTCTTCACCCTCACACATCTCCAAGTGCTAATAATAAGGAAAAAACAAAAAAAGAGCTCTGTGGCCACAGACTGAGGCAGAACGAAGCAGCAATGCTGACCACAGGCGACGGGGCCAGGGCCCGGCCATGAGGCTGCTCTCTTTACACTTTCTCTCTTCTGAACACATCGTTGCCTTGGACTACCTGCCTCTCCTCTCCCTTCCTCTGTATCTCCTGTCTCTCCAGAGAAGAAGAGCTAAAACGCTGTGGGGGCGGTTGTGCTGGGCATCTGGGAGCCAATGCTCATTAAAGAGTTTGCGCCTGGCCTGACTCTCCATTCCAAACCTGACGGGGGCTGAAAAGGAACAGGTAGGGACAGATGCGACTAAGGAAGTAAGTAGCCATGTGGCAAGCTGGGGACACCAACTCACCACGTGCGTATGCTGTGACACCCTGGCGGTACCATGCCCTCCAACCAAAATCAAATCTAAGCAAAACCAACTTCCTTTCTTACAGTTCACATGCTGTTAACCATTCAGCCACGCACCCCAGATGCTGGAGGCTCCCCGATGCAGAATAAGCCCCGACTTACGGTAAGGGCCTGTTTTCTACAAAGCCTGAAGGAATATAAAGGTAGAGTGGGCAAAGATCACAATGCTCGGCACGGACCAAAACTACATGTGGCTGTGAGAGTAACGAAAATACACCTGGGCCTCGTCGACAGAAGCAAGTAAAGGGAGGCAATAAACCCCCTGCAAATCATACCTAGGAAGGGCACCACTCTTTACTAGGTCTATTGCTCAGATAAGAGAGATAAGACAGCGTGGGTCTGGACAGCCTGCCCTACGCAAAACTGTAAAGCAACTGGGAATGCTTAGACTAAAGGAGAAATGCCTTAAAGTAAGCAGGATATCAGGTAATTGAAAAGAGGAAGAGAGAGAGAAAGCCAAAGGAGAGAAGAGTCCTTGTTTTGTTTCTCTAGAGAGAAGTTATCAGATTACATAATCGGGTTTGAAGTAACGTGGAATATTCTAAAAGTTTAGGGTGCGCTTCTAGCCAAGAGGCTGGCTTCACATCCCGATCTCCAGGCTGGTCCGGATGATCTTACAAAACCTCCCGACTCTGAGACATCCCCTGTGCTGAGCAGCGCCCAGTCACAGATGACACCCAGTGAGCCTACAGGGTAGGAATGAGCACAGGGCCTCCTGATTTTCGCACTGGAAACCAGTAGGGAATCTCCACCTGCTCCTATTCTATGGATCCTTCTTCTCTAGATTGAGAGGGAAGGGCTTCCCTCTATTGTTAGGGGCCAGAGATACATCCACAGACTCCACGAATCTCCAAAGTGGAAAGGCCTTTTGATCTCACTCAGCCTAATTTTTCACCCAAAGCAGTGCTTTCCTCTGCAGCTTCCCTGGAGGAGAAGGAAAAGAAACCAAAGGACCTCTTCCATTAGCTTCCAAAATAATGAATCAATATTAACTAACGGGGCAGGTTAGCCAAACCCTTCTCCCAAGAGAGGTTGATACATGGCCCTCAATCCACTGAGGTCCTCCTTCTGCCCATCACTGTGGGTCTCAGAACCACCAGAAGTACCAAAATCCCCCCCCCCACCAAGAACAGAAATGCGCCTGTGAAGCTTCCTGGAGATCTTGTGAAATGTGCTCCAGTGGGAGTGAGTGGATGAGGAAAGCTCTGCCCACTGCTGGGTTCCCTGTGTGCTGACATTTGTGATCAAGATGGAAAATATCCACGAGACGTGCCCTGGAGACTGGATCGTTTTCTTCTAAATCATCTTGCATTCGACTCACCAAAAACTCTTGTAACAGTATCTATAAAATACCACCGTACGGCATTAGAATGCTCTACTAGGCCAATGGCCTTTTGTCCAGCCTTGATTATTTCCCAGAACACCCTGGGGGGAAGGCAGAAAGGAAGAGCTCAATCCTCCCAGGTTGGGTGTCTCTCTCCCACCCTCCTCCAGCCGCATGCCAGGCCCATAGCAGCCGAATCAATGTGACTCCTGAGTAACGAATGCAAAGAAAAATTAGAAGGCACAGGAAGAAAAAGAAGCCTTGAGCTGGATACTAAACATGGAAAATTTTAGTCCAACAGAATCGTTTTCAGAAAAGTAGTGGTTGAGCAAAACCAAAAGCTTATAATAAAAACTTGGATGCGTGCTGAACCGTAGCAGTGCCCACTCTGGCTCAGCGGCACTCCTGAGGGTAGCACCACCCACATACCCCGGGTTACACACACCCCCCGAGCCCCCATGGATGCTTGCGTGCTTGTGTCCCTTCTCCTTCCCTGAGGTCAGGAAGGCTAGGCAGAGGGCTCAATTTAACTCAGGGGATGGAGCTGGGTGTGGGTAGTAATTAGGATACCTTGTATTTATGTCTAGCTATTTCTGGCCTGCGGCTTGTTTTCTCCTCCTTCAATTCCCTCTGAAGAGGTCAGTCAGCCTTACAGATGTGGATTCTGGCCTTCCTGTGCCAGCGATCCAGTGCTCATCAGCATCACCTCGCCCAGAGGTGGAAATTAGGCCAGGATTTTTGTCCTCGCTCTACTGGCCAAGTGACAGGGAGAGCAGATGTTAGGGACACCTTCTCCGAGCGAGTCACACAGACATACCTGAGAATTGCTGCTCATTTACTAAAGCATATAAGGCTTCCCTTCCCAAGGCCAGCTTAGCCAGGGCACACCGCCACTAACAGACTATTCAAATCGTGATCTCCTGGATGAAACCTGGATGACCAGGTTACCAAAAAAAAAAGGTTTCACAAAAAAGTCTACAGTACTACTGATGTGTTAGCTCTGTTGTGCTAACTTTATAAATATCAGCTTTCATCCTCATAACCACCCTATATACTGTAGGGACTAAATTATCCCTATTTTAACGGGTGAGACAACTGAGGCACACAGAGGTTGAGAAACTTACCCAAGATCACAGAGATAGTAGCTGGTGGGGCCAGGATTCAAGCCCAGCGGACCAGCCCCGGGGTATACGCTCGAAACCACTGAAGAGAAGCCGCCTTGCTTAAATTCGTGGGCCCCGCGCAGTTACTCTGATTCAGCACATGATCCTGAGGACCAACCAGGTTTGCAGATCGCTAATGAAGTCGGTGGCTCTCAAACTACCTATGGTGTGCTTGTGGGTATTCAGATTCCTGGGCCTCAGAAGTTCTAGAATTGGAACCAAGGATCTATTGTTTTAACAGGAGCCTAAGATGAGGCCAGTGCAGGTGGTTCACAGAAGGCCCGTGCAGAGAACTAGTTCCATCACCTAACCCAGCTCACCTGGGACAAGTAAACAGCTCACTGGGGCACCTCAGGGCTGCCTGCGTTGACTGTCCCTTCTTCACTGGAGCAGCCCTGGGGGAAGGGGAACTGGTGGCTGTGTGAGGGCTGCTCTGTTCTTTGGCCTTGGTGACAGGCTGCGTTCAGACGGTGGAGGAGGGGGAGGGGGGGACTGAAGGGAGCTCACCGTCCCTCCACCCTCGACAGGCTGCAGCACATCAGAGCGGCACACGCAGTGGGGAACGGGAAAAGGAGAAAAGACTGGGCGGCCTGGGCCCCCATCTCCCGTCACCGGAACAATGGCCTCTTCAAATCCCTGGCATCTGAACTGGCAGTCGGCCACCAGGGAAGAAAAAAGCCTGCTGTCCCTTTAAGGACGCCCTCTCTCCACAAAGGTCAGAAACGCCAGCTCAGCCTGCCCAGCGGCTGCCATTTTGCCACTTTGGTGCCCTGGGGCCCTGGGCTGTGAGCCCCGTTCCAGCTGGTTCTCCGGGCACCTGCTGTCTTCGGGAGAAGGCACAGCACCTGCGTGACAGCTGCGGCTCCAGGAGAGGTTCAGAGATCAGGCAGGAGGCGCCGGTGCAGAGGAAACCCAAGACCTCATTTGTTTCTCAAACTCATCCTCCTAGGGAGAGTTAGCCCCAAGGAAGTGGGACTTGGCGGGGGAGGGGGGGCAGGTCAAAGATGACCGCGGGAGGGGTGGGGGTCAAAAAGAAAACGGACCAAGGAATGGGCGCTCCAAGAGAAACATTTCATCCGAGAGAGCAAAGGCTGACATGACAGATCCAGAAATCACAAAGACAACAGGGCAGGGAGTGGAGGTTGGCAGGAAATACAGGGGAGTGGTCAGGGTTTTCTCCCACAGACTGAGTTCAAATCCTGCCACTTTATGTAATCTGGGGCACCATTCCTAACTTCGCTGAGCCGCAGTTCCTCTGCAATATTGGCATATATTGAGCAGTGAATAAACATTAGAAACTAATACTGTCTATTATTAGAGTACTAGCCGCTCAGTGTGTTCCTCAAGAGGCCTGAATCCCAGAACACACCACTGGTTCCAGTAAGTCATCCTGCAAATATGTGCCATGAGGAAAGGGGGAAACTAGGAAACTACATGGTGAGGCAAATCATGATTCTCCTGAGAAAACAACTGAAAGTTAGTCACCTATTCATAATATAATGCAAGGGTTGGTGGACTCTTTCTGTAAAGAGCCAGGCAGTAAGACCATACAGTCTGACCATCCTACTGAACTCTGCTGCTGCAGGGTTAAAGCAGCCATAGACAACGTGTGCGTGAAAGAACATGGCTGTGTCCCAGTAAAACTTTATTGACAGAACAGGCAGCAGGCTGAAGCTGGCTGACCCCTGAAATAAAGGATGGCATTAATAGAGGACATGCTGAGTCCTTACGGTGGCAGAGGCCCATTTCCTGCTCTTCTCATGGGACTGAGAGTATTTTACCCAATTACTTGACATCCAGGAAGAGATTTTAGCCAACACCAGCTACCTGCAATGACCCCTGGATGCTGGTCTCCTCAGCATCTATGTCTGCAGTTTGCTCGGTACCTCTCTGCACTTCGCAGCGTTCTTTTCCTTGTTCTTCTGCACTTCCTCTAATGCTTGACATTGGGAGCTCACAGGGCAGGGTCTCCTCCTCCTCCAGCAAGCACGGTGAGAAACTGGCTGAACTGGCCACCCCTCAAGATGTCCTCCTTGAAATCCCTCATTGCAAAAATGCCCGCCCCTCACCCACCTTCCCAGGCCACAGTGGGTTGGATCCTACAAGTCTGTTCTTCATCAGCTTCCTGAACAGCTGCGCATCTCAGGGAACCCAGGCAGATTTTCACTCATTCACTGATTTATGTAAATAGGGGAGTGCCCACTGTGTGCTAGGTAAACCTTAGAAAACACAAATTTCCCCTCCGCTTTGAGTGGAGTTGGAGAGAGGCTGCTATGGCCGGAATCTTCTCAAAAGGCTGCTGTGAAGCCTATTTATTTCCTGCTCCCTGGTGTCTTTCTACCCGAGAGCTCAAACACTTCAAAAACAACCTTCTCAGCAGTACTAACAACTTTTAACATGATGATTTCTAAATGGCACTAAAAGCAGGAAGGGGCTTCCCTGGTGGCGCAGTGGTTAACAATCCGCCTGCCAATGCAGGAGACACGGGTTTGAGCCCTGGTCCGGGAAGATCCCACGTGCCGCGAAGCAACTAAGCCCGAGTGCCACAACTACTGAGCCTGCGCTCTCGAGCCCGCGAGCCACAACTACTGAACCCGCGTGCCACAACTACTGAAGCCCGCACACCTAGAGCCTGTGCTCCACAACAAGAGAAGCCACCACAATGAGAAGCCTGCACACCTCAACAAAAGAGTAGCCCCGCTCGCCGCAACTAGAGAAAGCCCGCGCACAGCAATGAAGACCCAACACAGCCAAAAATAAATAAATAATATAAATAAATAAACAAATAAATAAATAAAAATAAAAGCAGGAAGGATAAGAAAAGCTGAGAATGAGGAAACGGTGAGATTCAAAGCAACGAGGGTAGAAAGGAAGGCAAAAAATAAAAATAAATCATTATTTCAAATTAAAAAAATATATATATTGCTTACTTATATCATTCTCTCTGCATCAAATGACCTCATTCCACAAGTCCAACTTGCATGGTCCCAGCCTTCCTTCAAAGCTCTGCTCCCAATGCATCTTCCCCAGGGAGATTTCCCTGATAAACTCCCCCCAAATCTCAAACTCTCCAGCGTCCCTTGGAATTCTCCAGCACACCTCCCACTTGTTTATGCACCTTAAGTGTGGTGTATGAGAGCCTATGGGCTCTGTCTTAACCCTTGGACTATCACCTTCTCAGAACCCCTATCAGGATTTTTCCTTCTTCCACATTCCCTATGGCACACTGTAATTGGCAAATGCTCTCCCTACACTGTTGCTTGGCCAAGGCCCTGCTTCAACGGAAGAGCTGCTGCTATCTTACAGTATCCTCAGCGACCTGCCATCACTTCTCATACCACCATTTACTCATTCATTCATTCAGCCATTCACTCAACAAAACTGATGCAGACTGTTCGTGTGCCAAGCAGTGTGCTGTAGGTTGTCTTATATCTCATTTGCAAATTGATTTAATCCTCAAACCAGCCTACTTAGATAGATATTATTAATATGTAACTGGCACACAATAACACAGGTGATTTCAGAACGGATGACGGAAAGTGTGGGCAACTGATGGGAAGGGGTAGGCTATCATACTCTGGAAAAGAGGTACCCATCTACCTGGGCTGCTGCTCTGATGCTAGGAAAATGAACATGACGTATGATAGTCCCTTCTCGTCCCATGGCTGAAAATGTAGTCACCTGAGTTTTATAAAAGTATCAACTGATACAATTTTATACGAAATGGACCAATGCATTAAATTTAAAAACAAACCACAGAAGAACTCAAAGCTTAAGTGAATATGTATACTGTTAAGGTTGGGAGGAACTTTCTATGACTAATACACAACAGGGGAAGGGAGACTGACCTGATCACATTCAAACAAACAAGCTGAAAATCAGCCTGACATTAAAAGACAAAAAATCCAGGGAAAGTACTTACAACATGTATGACTAAGGGTTACTAGCCTTATTACGTTGAAGAGTTGTGAGCAAGGAGAAAGACGAACGCCTCAACGGGAAGGTGGGCAAAGAACAAAAAAGGCAATTCACAGAAGAAATATACATGGGTAATAAGGAAATTAAAAGCATGTAGTCAATGATCAAAGAAATGCAAATTAATGCAACTCTGAGACACCACTTGTGGAGTATCAGATTGGCAAAGACTAAAAAGAATGGTAATGCCAGGCAGGCAAAAGACAAGGGGAACAAACACTCTCATAACTTGGGGGTGGGCGGGTAAACTGGAACAACCTTCAAGGACAACTTGGCACATGTGTTAAAAGCTGTTGACCTAGAAATCTGGCTTCTAAATTTTTATCTGAAGAACGTTAGTATGACATTATTTTTAATCTTGAAGAATTAGAAATAAGCTAAGTGTCAAATAAGAGGAGACAGGACAAATACTTGCATATTTGCACTGCTACCCTTAAAAGTAATTAGGTAAGTCAATGTTAGTTGATTACAGAGAGATCAGATATTAAAGCACTTAAGAACAGCATATAGAATGAATGATCAATTTCAGCTATTTCTATCTTCCTATGAAAAAATAGCTCAAAGGATATAAAGTAAAATGTTAATAGTGATTATCTCTGAAGGGTGGTATTATGACTGATTTTTTAAAAAATATTTTCTAATTTTTCTACAATGCCCACAATTTTTGCTGCAAAAAAAAAAATCAAACAAGTTTAAAGTTCTGATAATTTTTTTCTTCAAAAATGTCTTTAATTTTTATTTTCAAAAGACAAGAAATCTATAAAAGAACTTTGAAAAGCAAAATATAAGAATACAATCAATTATCCAGCAAATATTTCTTTGAGCACCAACTGTGGGTAAAGCCCTGAAGAAAGTACAATGAGGGGACTTCCCTGGTGGTGCAGTGGTTAAGACTCGATGCTCCCAGTGAAGGGGACCTGGGTTCGGTCCTTGGTCAGGGAACTAGATTCCACATGCATGCCGCAACTAAAGAGCCCACAAGCTGCAACTAAGACCCAGCACAACTAAATAAATAAATATTAAAAATAAATAAAGTCTTAAAAAAAAAACAAAGTACAGTGAGAATCAACAAGGACCTACTGTATAACACAGGGAACTCTACTCAGTATTCTGTAATAACCTATATGGGAAAAGAATCTGAAAAAGAATGGATATGTGTATGTGTATAACTGAATCACTTTGCTGTACACCTGAAACTAATACAACATTGTAAATCAACTATACTCCAATATAAAATAAAAATTAAATTAAGGGACTTCCCTGGTGGTCCACTGGGTAGGACTCCGAGCTCCCAGTGCAGGGGGCCCTGGTTCGATCCCGGGTCAGTAAACTAGATCCCACACATATGGTGCAACTAAGCAGTCCGCATGCCACAACTAAAGATCCCGTGTGCCGCAACTAAGACCTGGTACAGCCTAAATAAATAGTAAATAGTAAAAAAAATTAAATTATAAAAAGAAAGTACAATGAGAAAATAAAACAAAAATTAGAATAAATCTCTACTCTCAGAGAAGGCTTAATGTTATAAAGACAGAATGACACCTAATCCAACACAATGTAATTATGGGAATCCAAGCAAAGTGCTCCTATTTGGGGGATAAGATAAATCTGGGAAGACTTTTTCAAGGCGGTGACAGTAAAGCTAAATTTTGAAGATAGATAGGATTTCCATAGGCAGAGAAGAGAGAAGCATGAACAAAAGAGCAGTGTTTAACTCTGACTGTAGTTCTAGGAAAAGGTATGTGAGATGCTCTGCAGAGGATAGGTCTGTTAGGGTGGCGGGGACAGCAGATGGAGTGGATGACGAGGCTGGACAGTCAGGATGGATGGAGCCAGACTGGAGAAGGCCCTGAGTGACACGCCAGGGTGTCAACTGCATTTTGTAGGCGACACGAAGCCAAATTCAGGTTTTGAAGAAGGGCTGGAAATCTGACCTACGTGACAGCTGAATGAAAAATGGACCCAAGAGTTACGGAAGAGATTAGATTATTCAGCCACAAAAAAGAAATGAAGTACTGATACATGCTACAACTTGGATGAACCTTAAAAACATAATACTAAGTGGAAGAAACCAGTCACCAAAGTATATGCATGTGTGTGTGCATATGTATACACACGTATATTTCATAAATGGAAAATATGTATGTATATATGTATATGCATGTGTGTATGTATATATACACATGCATATATTACATGAAGTCCAGATTAGGGCAATCTATAGAGACAGAAAGTAGATTAGTAACTGCCCAGGGTTGGGCTGGGAGGGTTGGAATGTGCCAGCTAAAAGGTATAGGGTCTCTTTTTGAGTGAAGAAAATGTTCTAAAATTGGCTGTCGTGATGATTGTGCATATCTGTGAATATACTAAAAACTGAATGGTACACTTTACTTATTTATTTTTGGCCGCATTGGGTCTTAGTTGCGGCATGTGGGATCTTTCGTTGCAGCGCAGGGGCTCAGTAGTTGCAGTGCTCGGGCTTAGTTGCCCCGCGGTATATGGGATCTTAGTTCCCCAACCAGGGATCAAACCCGTGTCCCCTGCACTGGAAGGCAGATTCTCAACCACTGGACCACCAGGGAAGTCCCTGAATGGTACACTTCAAATGAGTTAATTGTATGGTATGCGAATTAGGTCTCAATAAAACTGTTCCAAAAAAAAAAAAAAAAAGAGGGAGGAGATCAGCCAGGTGGCTCTTGCAACAGGCCAAGTAAGACATTCAAAGGTTATGAATTAAATCAGTGGCAGTAGTCATGGGAAAGAGTGGAGGATGATCAAGACACTGCAACGACGGAAGTAACCATGTGGGGAGTGAGGAAGAACAAGTGAAAAAAAAACAGCTCAGAAGTTTCCAATGTGAATGACTAAGAGAGGATGTGAGGGGAAGGCTGGATGGGAGACTATTATAAATTTGCTTTTTACGTGAAAAAGCAAAAGTGAGTTTGAGCAGCTTAAGACCATTCCCGGAAGTAAGGGAACAGAGAGAGAGGTGCAGAGCTGGAGTCGACAGCCCTTCTCCTGCCAGTGGAGACTAAGAGTCTTTTGTGACTGGTGACGACAATTATTAATTATATTTAGCACTAATGACCAGTTTAAAGTGGTCCTAACTTATGCCTAGAAATATGCTTAGGAGAATTTAGCCAGAGAAAGGAGTTAAGATTGCGGCAAGCAAGGAAAACCAATTCTATAGCTGCACACAATATTCCAAGCATTGAAAGGAGCTGAGTATTTACTGCTCCAAGTAGGGATTTTTGTAAAAAGGAGTATTATCATTGCAGCTATAAATGTAATGGTTTATACAAAGACTGCTCAATAGCTGAATGGCAGTAGTTGCTCCTGTTACTAGAGGGCCTCACAGGAGCACAAATTTTGCTTGTTTATATCAAAGAAGGAAAGAACATGCAGTAGAAACCTCGGTTCATAAAATCAGAGTTAAAAAAAAAATCATTTACACCAAAAAGATGACTAAGGAAAATAAGGTGCAATGAGCAAAGCAGATCACCTTCAAAAGCCCAATGGTCACAGTTCCCAGAATTTTTATCCCGAGGCTTGTCGAGTTAAGCCTCCGGGAAAACAAAGGGGTTTTGCATGTCATGTCATAATGCCACCGGATATACACCATGACCATTCATTCAGTCAGGATAAAAAGTTGAGGTCGCTGCAGGGAAGCTATTATGAAACAATGAAGCTCCCAGTCTCAGGAGAAAGGGTCCAAAAAAAGATCTTAACTGAAAGATAAATCTATTTGCACTACAGCAGGAGAGGCATCTGAGTCCCTCTGTGGAATTTTCCTATACTATGCAGCATCAGTGAGACCCTACAGGGAAGGGAGTCCAATTCCGGCTCCCCCTCTACTGAAGCCTCACTCCAAGGCAAGGACCAGTTCTTCTCATCTTTGTGTTCCTACCACCTAGTCCAGTGGGCGCACAAGAAACGTTCATCCACTAAACAGAGGAATAAATGAATTAAAGGGAAGATAGGAAGAATCCAGTAGGAACTTGGGAAGAATATTAAAGGGTCTTGTACTCCAGAGATCCCAGCCCGAAGTCCACGGGGATCCAAAAGAGATAAAATCTGCTGCTCTAATCTCGCCTATCGTCTTAGAGACGAGAGCACTGGTGCCTTGCCCAAGGTCACACAACCAGTGAGCGGTAGGACAAGTTCTAGCTCCCAGTTAAGTAACCAAGTGACCATATCCATGTGGCACAGGAGACAGAAGAGCTCCAGCAATGCGACTCAAACATATGATATTGGAGGCTGTTAACTTGAAAGGAGGGGTGAAACTGACTGATCGTGGCCTAAGTCTACTGTCCCTGGCTATCAGGGAAGAGAAGGATCAGAATTCTCGGTATCCAGCTAGGGCATGAGAAACAATTTTGGATTTTAGGTGTGGAGAGCGAGGACCATGACCATGCTCTCTCTGAATGATGCCAAACATAAAACAATAAAGATTTTAACAGCAGCTTAACATTTTATGAGGTGGTTACAATGTGCCAGGTCTCCTCCTAAACGCATTAACAGGAATGATCTCATTTAATCCTCCCAATCTTTACAACAGCCCTCCAAGGTAGGTGTGATTAGCCCCATTTTATAGATGAGAAAATCAAGGCTTGGGGAGAGTAAGTACCTTGCCTAGAGTCATACAACTAGAAAGCAGCAGAACCATCTGCATCCGTCCCCTGGGGTCCACATTTACGGAGCAGCCATTTATGCCAGTGTTAGAACAAAGAGGTACCTGCTGAGAAGCAGAGCCTGCTTCCTCTAGGAAGGCAAGTCCCAAACCCAGATTCAGGAAAGCAGTCAGTGCTCAGCTCCCAAGATTTGCATTTTCTGAGGCTTGACCTCCCAGCCTTTGAATATTTCCATAAATCTTACAAAAGAAACACATAAAAACGGAATGACTTTCAAAGGTTTAGGTAATGTTCTAAGCTTAACTGGATGGTGACAATGTTTAGGTATGCTTCTTTAAGCTGTACAGATACATTGTATACTTTCTTTTGCATGCATGATACACTTCATAAATTTAAATAAATTTTTTTTTTAAATAAACCCTGATGCAGCCCTGAAGTGACAGCCACCAGAACATCGATGACTAGGGTCATGGCTCACCATGGCGGGGGTGAGTGCACTGGAAAAACTATTCTACTGTATGACTGAAGGACAAAGGGAGCACCACTGCCCAGAAAGGTCGCCCCACCTCCTCAGCAAACCTCTGCTGAAATGCAAAGTTTAAGGCATTTCTACCAAATAAACACTCTTCACACTGTACGCAAGAACTAGAGTACACAGGTTAAGGGCACAGGGCTAAACATCTTCGGTTTTATCCCAGTTCTGCCACTTACCACACGGTCTCAGGCCTGTTACTTAAACCTCTTTGAGACTCAGTTTCCTTACCTGTAAAATGGGATGAATACCACCTTTCCTGTAGGGTTGCGTGAGGGTTATATGAGATTTTTTTTTTCCCATGGAAAGCTCAGAGAAGCATTGTTATTATAATTTCTAACGCTATTCTTCACACATGCTCCCAAACTAATTCCAGTTCTCAGTCCCAGAGCAGCTTGCCCTCCAAGTTGGGAAATGCATCCCCACGCTCTTCAGTCATCCTGCGCCTGAGGGCTTCTCATGGCTGAGCTGAGCAAGCCCACAGCCTCTGCCTCACTTTGGATGCTGTCGGCAGGTGAGCCCCGACTTGCCTCTGAACTTTCTGCTCTGTTCTGAGCTCTGCATCCACCAGGCCCTCATCTGGTTTCTGTGGCTCAGTTCTTGCTTCTTCCCTGCCTGAGAGACCCACTAAATCCTCCTGACACCTCAGTGGCCTCCACCCTTCAAGGATCAGCCCACATCCCACCTCCTCCATTCAGCCCTTCTCCATTGATTTTTGCCCATTACCGCTCTTCCCCTGTCTCTGTTCTTGCACATCGTTGGTGCTTATAATTCATATCATTAAACGTCTTCATAAATTACCTTAGAATATTTCTCTAACTTTTCACAGGTATCAGTCTTCTCCCTTTTCATGGGCAAAGACCTGTCTTCCAACTGCTTTGTAACTGTAGTGGTTACGAGCACGGGCTCTGGAGTCAGACTGCCAGTGTGAACAATTCTGGGCTGTGTGATCTTGGGCCAATCACTAAACCTCTCGGTGCCTTAGTTACTAATTTGTAAAACCTACATAATAATGGTACAGAGCCCAAATAACTGCTGTGAGTTAATATACAGAAAACATTTATAATATGTCAGATAGTCAATTGTTATGAAGTACTAGCTATAATTATTACTATCTTTACCGTCATCACTATTACTATGAAGGTGCCTAGAACAAGACTCCCAGCTAGGAGGTGGCCAGGAAAAGCATATCCCTTTGTTGCACTTGAGAGGCATCTCTATTTGCCTAAACTAGGGGGCAGCAAACTTTGTGTAAAGGGCCAGACAACGATTATTTTATCTTTGGGGGCCAAAGCTCTCTGTCACAACTACTCCCCTCTGATGCCGTGGCATGAAAGCAGCCACACACAATGCGTAAACAAAACTTTATTCATGGATGCTGAAATCTGAATTTCATACCATTTTTACATGTCATGAAACAGGACTCGATTTTTTTCCAACCATTTAAAAATGTAAAGAAAAAAACATTCTTAGCTTGCCACCTGTGTAAAAACAGGCGGCAAGCTGCACAGAGCCCTCAGCTGAGCGTGCTGACACCTGGACTAAGGTCACACAAGGTCCCCCCTGATATCACAAATTAAGGCCCTTGTTCTCCAGGCGGTAAGAATACATTGTGGGATTTTAAGTAGGGGAGTGCGCCCTCGCCCACACCTCCATAAAAGCAGCTGTGGTGGGCATTACTGGTGCTCAACAATACTTCTCTTCCTGCCATCAGAAGTCTACATCTCCCAGCTTTCTGGCTGTCAGGCAGGGCCACGTGACTAGTCCTGGCCAATGTGCTAAAAGGGCAGTGACAGTGTATTTGCTTCCAAGGAGAAGCATTTAAGAGGCATGCTCTCCTCCCGCGGCAATGATGGTGGAGGAGATGCCAGGAGATTCTACAGCCTGGACCACTGAGCTACCACACGGAGGATGGCATCCCTGCAGAGTTTTCCAGAGTCTCAGAGGGACCTGGAGTGGTCAGAAACCAACTTTCAATGAGTTAAGCTGTTGAGTTTGCGGGCGGGGGTCGTCATCACAGCATAAGCTAGCCTATCCAGTTTAATTCAACATCCTTCTGCAAATACAAACCAAATAACAGCGCGAAGGATAAGTGAACACAAAAACATCTAGCCAATACCTAGTTATCATACGCTTTCACCGTAACAACTCATTTAGGAGACCAATGCCCAGCCTTCCGGACAATTTAGCAAGAGATCAGAAGCATTCTTCTCTTCCTCAAGTTCTGTCATGAGAAACCCTAAATCATCCCTTCCAGCAGTAAACTGCAATGACAAGAAGTCTCATAATAGCCAAGAAGCAGCGTTTCTAGCCAGCAGCAAAGAACCTGGAGTGCTCATCATCTCATTTGTTTGACAACATCTCTGCCATCCAGAAGCTTACATTTTTTTTTGCTCTACGTGGGCCTCTCACTGTTGTGGCCCCTCTCGTTGCGGAGCACAGGCTCCGGATGCACAGGCTCAGCGGCCATGGCTCACGGGCCCAGCCGCTCCGCGGCATGTGGGATCTTCCCAGACCGGGGCATGAACCTGTGTCCCCTGCATCGGCAGGCGGACTCTCAACCACTGCGCCAACAGGGAAGCCCCCAGAAGCTTACATTTTAATAAGAGTAAATCTCTTTCTTCTTAAGTAATAATGATGACAACAACAAGAAAGCAAGGCAAATAATGTTTAGCGTTGCTTATTTCAAGCCAGATGCAGTTTCCCAAAGGAGAAAAAAACCTGGGTAAGAGGTAGGAAAGGCCTATCCTTTTAAGAAATCTGCAGAGTCAGAAGATTTGGTCATTGCCCTAAGCTGTCCTGATACTCAAGGGATTTAAATGCTTGGGTGACCAGTACTCAGTGCCCTGGATTTACCAAACCATGGGAAATCGCCAGTTCCCATCCCACCAAGTCATAAAGTAAATCTCACACTGTTAGCAAGAGGTGTGCCTGCTGGGGGATGATGGTAAATGAATATTGACTATTTTCCAATGAAGGTTTATTTTTAGTGTCTCCTGCTGGCTAAAGAAGTGCACCAATGGCCCACATCACAAGGGACCCGCTCTGTCGGGACGGCGGCCTTTGTTTAAACCATTGCTGAAAGGAAAGCTGACAGACCCACTCATCTGCTACCCCACTTTCCAGACGGCTACCACCCAAGGCAAACGGAAGTTACCTAACACGGCCACACGGCAGGTCAAAAGGCGATGACAAGATTCAGACTCACGAGCTGGCTTTCCAGAATCTCGAGCCTTCACCCTAGCTCACCTTCTGGTAAACGTGTGAAGAGCTAGGAAGCTTGGGGCTAAAGGGGTTGTGCAGAGGCCATGCCCAAGGTTTCCTCCTCCTCCAAAGTAAACCTCACAGAAAGGGCCTCGAAAGATAGATACACGTCCTGAGCTTAATGCTCCAGAAAGTCCAAACTCTTTCCTTACGTCTAGTTTAAATCCTCCCTGCTGCAACCCAACCGTTTCTTCTTTCTTGGGTCTAAACCAGAGCTGAAGAAGGAACAGCGCTCCGTTCGTTAACAGATTTAAAGAGAAGAAGTACGCTGGACCAGTGACCTCGTATCAGATAAAATATGGCTGGCCATCAATCTCCATGAAAGATGGAGGTGTGCAAAACGGACTCTTGTCCCAGTTACCCAGTAACAACGTAAGTGACTGGGTTCTCTCGCACGGCGTTCACATTCCTAAAGAAACAGTGTGAAGTTGCACGACTGCTCACTCACCTGCTCCAACACAGAGACAGACTCGAAATTCCTTTCATCTGTGGACCAAGACCTGGCCACAGAAATGCTTCCCCCGCTATGTGTCTTTACTCTGTTTTTTTTCCCACCAAATGAAATTCTTCCAGCATGCTGACTTTCCTGAAGGTCTGTCAGAGCCCCCAACAGACGTGAGGACAGAGAACCGAGACAGATGTCACGACAGGCTGTCAAGTCCTGTGGGGTCGAAACAGTCTGTACAGGGAGCAGCCCCACGGGACCGGAGGCTTCCTAGTGGCTGGGTTTCTGAAGCTCTACGGGAATTAGGGACAGCTTTACATCACACACACATACAAAAAAAAATTAACCATGTAGAAGCTAAGGAGGCCTAGTGAAGTGTCCTTTAAAAAACTTACTTGGCTTCTAAACTACACGCGCCACGCTTCTGCTTGGACACAGCCCTGTCTGCATACGGACCTCCTTCCACGATCTCCTCCCCGCCGCCTTCACCTTGCTCACCAAGTTATCAGGAGATGGAATCACAGAAGCATCTTTTGGGAGAGCCTAAAGCCCCTGATCCAGTGAGGGGGAGGCTGGATTGTGGGGGGAGGATTTCTCGCTCACAATCCAGCCACTTGTCAATCACAGACACGTATCTTGATCAGCTTCATCCAAAAGCATCCCCTGTGGTAACCTTGTAACTCCAAGAGGTGGGGTATTAATGCTGTACACAGTACAGCTTCCACTCACCTAACGCTGTCCAGGCTTCACACCCACCCCTCAAGTGCCAATTACTTCAAGAAGCTTCTCTGCCACCCAAGCGGAAATAAATTCCAACCTCCTCTGGATTTCTAGAGTGCTTGTTGTTCATTGCCCTAGCATTTACTGACTTGTTTTGTGTGTGTGTGTGTGTGGTCGGGTCTCATTCTGCCCGGGAGGCTACCAGTCCCTAGAAGTGGGAGGCAATGTCCTTTACATTTTTTCACCCCCCTCAACGCCTAAGCACAGGGCTGTGAAAACAATAATTACTTGGTCAACATTTGTAGTATGAAGGGATGGATGAATAATGAATTTATAGGGCTTCCCTGGTGGCGCAGTTGTTGATAGTCCGCCTGCCAATGCAGGGGACACGGGTTCGTGCCCCGGTCCGGGAAGATCCCACATGCCGCGGAGCGGCTGGGCCTGTGAGCCATGGCCGCTGAGCCTGCGCGTCCGGAGCCTGTGCTCCGCAACGGGAGAAGCCACAACAGTGAGAGGCCCGCGTACCGCAAAAAATAAAAAAAAATAATAATGAATTTATAGACCTTGACCCTGTCCTGCTCTCTGGAGAAGTATAGGTCTAATCTTGTTGTTGCTGTGATAGTTGCGAAACTGAAATAATGGTCAAGTAATAAAAGTGTGCATCCTGGCCTTCCAGTAACTAGTTGCAAGAATTTAGTCAAAACCCTTTATCACTCTGTAGGTCAGTTTCCCTAGCTCTGAAATGGAGACGCCACTTGATGGAATTATAGTGAGGACTGGGATAACACATTTCCATACACTTTTAAAAGCCTAACTGGACTTCCCTGGTGGCACAGTGATTAAGAATCTGTCAGCCAATGCAGGGACACGGGTTCGAGCCCCGGTCCAGCAAAATCCCACATTGCCGCGGAGCAGCTAAGCCTGTGAGCCACAACTACTGAGCCCTCGTGCCACAACTACTGAAGCCCTCGCACCTAGAGCCTGTGCTCCGCAACAAGAGAAGCCACCGCAACGAGAAGCCTGCGCATGGCAACGGAGAGTAGCCCCCGTTCCCCGCAACTAGAGAAAGCCTGCGCGCAGCAACGAAGACCCAACGCAGCCAAAGATAAAATATAAATAAATTAATTAATTTAAAAATAAATAAAATAAAAGCCTAATCAACTAACAACAAAAAAAGTAAGGCAAAGAGACAGCAAAAAACAAAACAGCCAATATGTACTAGACGTATATATTCACATGTATATACATATAATACAGACGAAAGTAAACAAGTGAATCACTGGGGAAAATTCCCTGCAAACCCAAAGCCAGATTCCTATCTGTACACCTTTAAGCAGGTTACTTAACCTCTCTGTCTGTTTCCTCGCTCTGTAAGGTGGGGACCTTAATCATAACACTGTAGGCACTACGTGACTTAATACATGTAAACGGTGCTCGACACATGGTAAGCACTCAAATGTTCGTTGCCATTATTATTATTGTTATTATCATTATTATTGTCAGCATTTTTTATATCACTAACACATAGCAGGCATTCTGGAAATGTTTCTAGAAATGATTCAAAGGTTAGAAAGTTAATTCATACCATCCACTTCCATACGCAGACAGTTTTATCCAGAACAAAACAGCCAGTGTATTTGTCACCTTGTTTCTAGCAAGTCTCCCTGTTGGGAGAGTAGAGGGTACCCCAACATGGGATCCCACCAAAGGGAGCCGCATTTCCAGTCCAAACATCCACATCACAACTACAAGGTCTGGCCCCTGGGCCAAAATGGACTGATAAATCTGTACCTAATGACATGGTGAATCACGGGATCTGACAGTACCCAGGCAGACCACATACACAATTTCCCCATCCTGGTAGCATTTTACTTGGCTGAAAAGGACAAGGTTACCCCAATTACAGTTCCCAGCCTAACACTGCTCTCCTGTTGAAATGCATCAAGAGGTGCTCAAGGCAGATTTGTAAAGGTAAACATCTCGGCACGTCCCTGAGGGATCAGCCCAGGCTGTGCAGAGAAGCACTCTGCGTTAAAGTGATGTCTCATCCTGCATGACAGCCAAGCACCCCTCAGCTCCAACCCGGGTGCGCTGACAGCAGGGGCGCAGAGGAAGGCTGAGTGACTTCTGATGATGAGGCAGTATCCCCACTCTCCCAGCAGCACCTGGGCTCTCCTTGGAGGCCTCATCCAAGTCACAGACCCAGCTCGGCTCTGCTGAGGAATAAAGGGGCAGCTTTGGATGCTGACCGGGCCTGCTAACAGCTTCCAACCCAGAAGGAACAGGAAAGCTGGACCCAAGAAAGCAAGGGCAGGGATGGCACCATAGTACCTCTGCCACCCTTTCTCAAACTCAGAGGGGGCTTCAGCATAAGAGTCGATACAAGAGGCAGTGATACCAAATCCTAAGCATCAGAAGCTACAGGCTGGGCGGTCACTGACGTCCACCACTGCTGGGGACCTGACAGGTATGAAGAGTTAAGGTTGCAGGAACTAAGCTCCTCCCCTTCCCTTCCACAAAGTATCTTTTCTGAAGCGCCTTTTCACTGAAGGACCCTCTTGCCTAAGGGAGGAGGGCTGGCGTAGACTGATTCTGTCAGGGTTTACCCTGGCGAACCCGGCTTCTGCAAAGCCAGAGGTGGCCGAGAGCCAGGCTAGGACTCCCTGCATTAGAGTGCTCACCCGGACTCTGACAAGCGCCCTCCAATCCGGAAAGGTGACCCAGCTACCACCCCGCCCACGACTGCCGGCGCAGGGAAGGCAGGACGCAGCCCTGCAGGGGGCGCTCTCTCGCTGTTGCCTCCTCCCACCCTCCCCTGCCTTCAAGGAGAGGAAGCTCCATCTCCAGCCCCAGGAGCCTTTCTCCTCCGTGCTGCGCACGCCGCCCTGCAGACACTGGCAAAGTTTTCCAAGCAAAATCTCCAGTTGCTCAAGCAGATAAAACGCCAATTCACCCACCCATCTGATTCAAAGGAGAAGAGGGAGAATACGGGTTTTACTTCTAAAATGGAAGGTAAAAATGTTCTGACGACTTCTGCGGCTACAATACAGATACCCCACACCCCAAGCAAGAGGAAGAGGGGATTGCAAAGCCCAAGGCGCGTCCATGTGGTGGGCAGGGGGGCGGCCCGCTCTCCTTTCCACACCAGGCATGCTAGAGGTTGGAGCCTGGCCCCCCAGGACTCTCTCCTCACAGAGAAGCCTCTAAGAGGTCAGGGACTGCCCACCGGGGGGAGGGTGCCCAAAGCAGCAGGGTGAGGAGGGCCCCTCTGGATGTCTGTCGGGTCAAGAAAGTTCGCACCGCCAGCTTAATGCGGACATGCAGGACCTTGTGAAAGGTTTCTTTCTTTATCCAGTTCCCTCAGTGTTTGGCACCCCTCAGCCCCCTCAGAGTCGGAGCCTCATTTCAGCTGCAGTTTGATTCTCTCCACCGCGGCCCAACTTCCACAAAACCCCTCTCCCAGGAAGATGCTGGCAGAAAAAATACTGCAGCAGTGCAGAAGCTGGGGGGAGCCAGACAGGGCAACCCAACTTTGTAGAGTGTGTGGACCCCGCCTTAACCCCTCGATACCCAGCTAGGGAGAGGGGCCTATCTGAGGGAGACCTCTCTTGAGGATGCTGAGGTGCTGGGGGGCGCACAGGGGTGAAGAAAGACAGCGGCAGGGGAAGGTGCCTTATCCCTTCTCTACTCACCAGGACAGCTTGAATCCTTTCATTAGTACAGTCACGATAATCCACTGACCGTGTCCTTAGCATCCCGGGCACAGCTCCGGAGGACCCAGGACATATTTGAAAAGATGATGAAGTCCCAAAAGAACAGAATCCCATGTAATGTGACTTGAACCCAGAGAGAGAAAGAAAAGAGAGAGAGAGAGAGAGAGAGAGAGAGAGACGGGCAGCCCCAGCCAGAAGAAGTGCTCCGCTGCTTTCCCTCCTTCGCCGTTCCCAGCTGAAAGCTGGGCGAAGAGGCAAAGGACAGCTTCTGCAAACCCAGCCCCGGGCTGGAGCTGCCTGCCTGAGCGGTTGCTGCCACTGCCAGTTTCTGATGAGGATGGGTAACGCTGGCAAGGCTGCAAAACAAGCCCTGGAGTTGCCGTCAACAGGCGGGCTGGCCACCCTACCCTCACCTCACGCCGGCTCAGCGCAGCCTTGGTAAAGGAACCCAGGGAGAGCCCGGCAGGAGAGCAAAAACCTAGCAGAACCTGCACCTCTCCTCCCCCAGGCGGCAGCTCCCGCAGCTCCATATAACCTCCTAATCAATGCAGTACCCAGGCAAAGCGCTGCCAGCCACTTCCGCCCATTTAAAGACACAGCACATGTTTTGTCCCAGGATGGGACAGAAAGTCGGGGAGAGGGTGGGTGAGCAACGTGGGCGCTGGAGAAGGAAGAGGAGAGGGGCAGAAATATCTGAAGACGAGCACTTCCCTGGGCATCGCCAAAGGGTTAAAAATGCCCCACGCCTAGAGGCGGAGGGGAGCCTTGCCCCCAGGCCCTTTGCCAGCCCCGAATCTGAAGCTGTGCCGACCTGAGAGGCCGGATGCCTAGGTGTCCGGAGGCAGGCGAGCTGCGCGGGACCACCTTAAACGGAGTCCTGGCCCTTTTCCCCAGCGAGGCGGGGCGAGCTCGGGGCTGCGGCTGCGAGCTCCCCGGCAGTTCACAGCCCACGGAACACACAGTTCTCCTCCCTGCTGGGGAAGTCGCCTGCCCTGACTTCTGGGGCTGGTGGTGAGGCAGCAGCTTACGGTGGCCCAGCAGTGCCCCCAGTCACCCGGAGCCAGGGAACTCTTAAGCTGGCCACAAAGGCCTGGTGTAGGATTTAAACAACATTTTATCACCAATGCAGGGCGCCGCGAAGATTCAGACCAGGCACAGCACCGAGATTTTCAACATCAGCTCGGAACACGCAGTTCCCAGGAAAAGGGGAAACGGCTCTTCTTACAATCCTCCAAGCTGGGGCCCAGGAGTTCCAGCACCAGCAACTTCCCTGGCTAGGTCATTCCTTTTTGTCCTCCCCTAGATTACTGACTATCTGGGTCAGTAATGCGGATGGGTGAGAATGAACAAAGAGGAGATTAATTATGACGTGGCAACCTTCAACTCAACCATAATAAGCCTTTATACCCTGTAACTTGCCCCAAAGCAATCTAGATATTCATTTGTGTTGTATGCACACCATCTACACTTGACCCTCTAAGGCGATGCTCTTAAGAAAAACTGGAGTGCAGATCCCCGTTGGTAGCACTCATTGTACGTGTAATACTTGTTTATTATCTGCCTTCCTCCTTTTACATGGTCAGCTCCATGAAGGCAGGGGCTGTGTAGGGGTTCAGCTCTATCTCCCTGGTGAGTAGGCAGGCTTGCACAGTAGGGGTCCGATGAGCAAGTGTTTAATTGAAGTGACCTCATTCAAACCTAACTGAAACACTGTAGTCTCTCTCTCTAGTGTCCAGATGGTTCTGCAGAAATACTCTTAAACATATCCTTGGGTGATGGAATTTCCCTCCACCCATAGCCCCCATGCCAGACAACAATGAAATGCTTTCAAGACTTCTGAACACATCTGGAATCATGATTTTACAGCTCCTTGAGCCTGTACCCAGGCCATAGTGTCAGCCTAGGTATTGCAGGGATGGATGCAACAGATTCCAGAAGTGCATAGAGTTCTCCTTTACAACCTAGATAAGTCACCCGAAGGGCTTCCCCAGGACACGTGACCCGGCCCCTAGACTAACGTCACTTAGAGCACTCCAGGTAGATGAGAATATTCTCATTCTGCTCCGTCAACTGCTCTGATCACAAGTGACACGTAAAACCTGGACCAAAGCTTTCCAAGTATTACGTTAGAGACACATTATTGTAATGTTAAAATTCTTTAGCTTTTACCATGTATGTATTTTTTTTGTTTAAACTCTCCTTTGCTTCGCAGCTATCAGTATGAATTTATTGAGGGCAAGCATTATCTCATTTAATCCTCACACACATAATGAAGCAGTTAACTATCGTTACTTTCCAGGTAATGCAGCAGAAAACTAGAGTGTAGTATCTTGATTTGTCTAATGCCAAACAACAAGCTGCAAGCTTGGGATTTGAATGCAGGCACATCCAACTCCAAAATCCACTCTCAGTCATAATGTATGTTTATTAAAAAAAACTTCACTATCAGACAAGCTGATCGTAAGTGCTAACATGCTCCCAGAACAGAAAGAATCCAAGTAACAGGTAAAACAAAGGAGACTAAACCAAGGCAGCTTCCTCTTTCTCATACTGGTGAGTTAGCTGGCTTGCGTGTCACTGTACGTCTGTGATGTGAGAAGCGCCCTGAGCCTCCTCATTTAATATATTTTCCTTGTTTTATCTTCTCATAGAGGACAGTCTGTTTTGTATGGTTTGAAAAGTTCCCTGATCAGTAAATTGTCAGCACTGACATAATTCTACATTACTCTGTATATGATCAGGCAGGTGCATTAGGCTCTCCTGCTTCTGCCTGACTCTGCAGTCTGGCTGGCTGCTCCCTGACATCTGTATTTCAGGAAGGGCAATAATTTAAAAAAAAACTAAATTCAGAAGACTTCCATTTCTGGCAATATGGCAGACTAGATATCCTGATGGTCCTTCCTGTTAACAACAACTAAAAATGCAACATAAAATAAAATATTAACAAAGGGGGGGGGGTAAGATTTTTTTTTTTTTTTTTTTTTTGCGGTACTCGGGCGTCTCACTGTTGTGGCCTCTCCCGTTGCGGAGCACAGGCTCCGGACGCACAGGCTCAGCGGCCATGGCTCACGGGCCCAGCCGCTCCGCGGCATGTGGGATCTTCCCGGAGCGGGGCACGAACCCATGTCCCCTGCATCAGCAGGCGGACTCTCAACCACTGCGCCACCAGGGAAGCCCAAGAAATTCTTTTAAAAAGCTTGATGAACTATCAAAACAGTATGGAATATTTAGAGGCACAAATGTAGTGAGGGCAGAAACCCAGAAAATCAAGGAACGCCTAGAGGATGCATTTTCTAGAAGGCATTTGCAGAAGCTGTGAAATTGGGCTTTGGTTTTTATGGCCTCACAAAGCACAGTGGACAAGAGACGACTTCTCCAAAAAGCCCACTAACGTGAAAGGTCTAAGGGGAGATCTGGTAAAGCAGGCCCTGCTGGCCACACCCTCACCCTAAGGGTGAACTTGAAAGACACAGTAGGGTGGAGGATATAAAAGGAAAACTGTCTGTCTTCAACCCTGACAGTGAGTGAATGAAGAAGGAAGGAAAAACCATCTCCCCTGGTAAGTCATGACTACAAACGGATCCTCACACAGATTGTTGTCTGAGGATTTCCTAAGCAATTCACCAAAAACCATGTCCAGAAAGAAGACTGTAACCACAGTAAAATTAAGAACATCTGATCGTCAACATCGGTCACAGAAAAGACAAGATTTTTCTGGGAGAAGATATGTGTGACGTATGTAACTGGAAAAGGAGCTGTTCACAGAGTTTATCTTAAAAATTTTACAAATCAGTAAGAAAAAGTAACACAACTAGAAAAATAGACAAATGATTTGAACAAGCACTTTCAGAAGAGGAAATGATCAATAAATATATGAAAGGTGCTCAACTTCATTAGTACTTAGGAAAATGCAAAATTAAACTTCAGTGAGATACCATCTCATACCCATCTGATTGGCAAAAATTAAAAAGTCTAACAATATCAAGGTTGGAAGGGAACTAGTGCAGGTGTATATTGGTTTGATTCCCTAAGGAAACTATTTGGTACTACGTAGTCAGGTTGAAGAAATGCATCCCCTCACACCTAACGGTTCTACCCCACTGACTGAAGAAACTCACATTAGAAATTTCACACGGGGGACTTCCCTGGTGGCGCAGTGGTTAAGAATCCGCCTGCCAAGGCAGGGGACACGGGTTCGAGCCCTGGTCCGGGCATGCCATGGAGCAACTGAGCCCGTGAGCCACAACTACTGAAGCCCGCGTGCCTAGAGCCCGTGCTCTGCAACAAGAGAAGCCACCGCAATGAGAAGCCCGCGCACTGCAAAGAAAAGTAGCCCCTGCTCGCCGCAACTAGAGAAAGCCCGCACGCAGCAACGAAGACCTAACGCAGCCAAAAATAAAGAAATAAATTTATTAAAAAAGAAACTTCACACGGTACTGGATGTAATAACATGGTTTGCAGAAACCAACCAAAAAACTGGGGGGGAAAATTTCTATCAATAACAGAAAGGAAAAATACCTGTTGTATTTTCTTAATGTGGGATGGTATATAACAAGAGCATACAGAAGATGTATAAATTACTGTCACATGCAACAAGGTGGATGCATCTCAGAAACAATGTTGAACGGAGGAAGCAAATCAATGAAGAATGCCTACAGTATGATTTTATATGTATTTTATGTGTGTATATAGCTAAAGAACACATAAAATAGATGATATTTTATATCCATACAGATACAGAATCTGTATAGATATTCTGTATCCTTAAAATGAAAAGTCAAGGGAATGACACACTCAGCATTCAGGGAGGTGGTCACGCCTGGAGCGGGGGTAAGACAGTGTGGTCAGCAGGACAGGTAAAAGGTACACCTGTGTTCACCTGGCACCAACCTTCTCCTATGGGTTTTTGTGAGCAGACCTGATGGAAGGGCAGGATGGTGGTGAGGGAAGGATTGACAATGACAATGTTTTGTGTCATCTGCATTTTCAAAACTCTAAGTTCAAAACATTGATCTTCCCAGCCCCACAAACATTCACAAGTTGCTTGTGTTTACAAGGTGTGGCTCACAGAAGGCTGGTTTGTAACTCTAAGCTTCTTGCTACAACGGTTCCTTCCAAACGGGTTTGGCATGAAGGTTGGAAAAAGTTCCTTTCTGATTTTAGCTGCTTTGACTGCCTCCTGGCCCCCAGAAGCCTGAAGGTCTCACTCACCCTGGTGCTGTTCCTTTCTTAGTCCAACAAAACCACGACTGGCCTTCCTTGCCTCATCCGTGAGCAGGGGCCAGACGGTGAGAGAGGTCTTTCAGCCAGAGCACGCTGCCGGTGATGTGTCAGCAGACACCCAAGGCCCCCAGCCAGGGGACACCTAGCAGCTGGGAGCCCCCGGGAGGACTCAGCCCCCGTGACTCCCACCTCCCCACCAGCGGCTCTTCCCAGCACCAGACACCAGAAGCGCACGCCTCCTCATGACCTTGGGAAGTCACGGGGAGCGTATCTGGAGCAGAAAATAGATGGACAACGTGGTCCCTGAGGCTCGCCTTCTCTCTGGTTCTCGGGTATGTGCTGCCCTCCCTCTGTCCCTGCTCCTACGGAGAGGAGAGCCGCAGCGCCAGGGCAGAGCCGCATGCCTCTAGGAGCTGGCGAAACTGGGGCAGAGCAGTGCTGCAGTCACACATTGGGGAATCAAAGCTCCAGGCTCAGGCAGGGGAGTCGACAGGCGCCGGGAGTGTTATATTTAAGGAGCGTTTTGGAGGTCAGGAAGCTAGCGAGAGGAGCAGCCTCCTGAACATTTCAACAACAAGCCTCCTCCTCGGGCTCCAGCCAGAATCCTCTTCCACATTCCAACTGCAGCCGATAGAGGCTGTGTGAGGGGACGGCAGATGGCCGGAGCTGCGCCCATCAGGTGCTCCCCACTACTTCCCTGTCCCCTCCTCCTCCCCCCCCACTCTCCTCTCCCCACCCTCTGCCACAATTAGTCACTGGCTCTGGGGTGACGGCGTGGGCCGCAGGCACTGGCCTTGCCTTCTGACCTGTTCACCTGTGCCAGCACCCAGCCCGGAGCCTCCTGCGCCTGCCCCACCCCTCCTGTGGCAGGACCTGCACACACCCCGCCCTCCAGCCCCACCGGCTACTGCAGGGAGAGGCAGGGAGGGGCGGCACAGGCCACAGAGCCGCTGGGGTTGAGGGGCTTGTGGGGAAAGGAAGGCAGGCTCTGTTCATTTGAAGAATGCTTCCTTCCGCCTCTGTGACCCCACGGATTTGCTTAGGGTACTGGACAGACTTACCTCCCCCATCCTTCTTTGCCTCTCCTTCACAATCTGCTAATCCAGAAGGTTCCTTTGGGCAACCAACAGGACAGACAAGGTCCAAGTCAAGCTCCGGTAGGCTTCATCCTGCCCCCAGGTGCTTCACCGACAGGGTCGACTGGAGAGGGAGGCAGACAGGATGGAGGCAGCCAGGGCTTCCACCGGGTGTCTGTCTGTTCACGCGCGAGTTTAAGCTGGCCTCCCACACGTCGTGTCTGGGATTCTCACAAAAACCCAGTGAGGTGTTACTAAACCACACTGGACGGAAGAAGAAACTGAGGCCCCGGGAGGCCTAGTACTCAGCCGTGAGATAAGGTGGGAGTTGGTGAAAAGAGCGAGAAAGCTACAAAGCAAAGCCCTATGCCCAGGAACCACAAAGTGCCCGCTGCCTCTAGCCCAGGCACCTCCCCCTCCCAGCCAGGCCAGGAGAACTGCCTCCCCTGCCCACCTGGTACAGATGCCAGCTGAGCTCTCCCTCCCTGCCTGCTGAAGCTCTGCTGGACATCCCTTCTCCACGGAGACCCCCTGGCTTGATGCAAGGAGACAGGAATGTCCCAGGCCCCACTCTCTGCGACAGTGGAAATCCCACAGAGGACCCCCTCTCTCTACCCTACCTTTCCCTTCCCTTCCAAAATCACTGCCCGCTTCCCGAACGCCTCTGCCGGACTCAGGTCTCCTTCATTGGTGTGCCCGGGATCACGACTCCTCCTGCCAAAAGACAGAAGGGCGGCCTCCGGACACGAAGCCCTCCTGTCAGGAAAGACAGCACACCTCGGAAAAACACCGCCCAGGAGAGGGAAATGCGGCCCGGTTTCACTCCTCATTCTAATTACATTCGTAATAGAAGAAAACATGTCTCCTGCCAGATGGAAGAAACAAGGCAGATTTCTAATTATGCCCCCTGCTCCTCCTGGTTTATTCTCTAGAGGAATTCGGGGTGACTGATGGTGTCAGGGACCCCAGAGGGTGTTTATAAATTCAGGTTTTCTCAGGAAGGGAGCACCCATATATCCACAGCCAGCTGCTTCCTGCTCTCCTCCCACCAAATGGAGATCTTTCTTTTCTCAACTAAGCTACATATGAGAATTACCATTAACAGACAGCTGAATCGAGTGTTAACTCATGTTCACAGCGGAAGTCTCCAGACCAAGGACAAGACCAGAATCTGTTGTGGGCAGAGAAGCCGTCTGCCGATAGGACAAGCCTAGGAAAGCCGCATTCTTAACTGACAGGGGCCTGACACCAGTCCCAGAGCTGCACTCTGTGACCTAGCACAAGGATTCTGAAACTAGACTTGAGTTCAAATCCGTACTGAACAAGCTGTGTGACCTTGAGCGACTTGCTTCATTTCTCTACGCCTCAGCTCTATCTATAAAAAGGTGATGACAACGATCCCTGAAGCTGTTAAGAGTCAATGACACGACACATGACGTAGTATTGAGTAAGGGCTCAACACCTTTTCACCCTTATTATGATTATTCCCAACCAGTGTCCACAGACCACCACTACCCACTGCAAGAACCAGAGGCTCCGTTTCTACGCTTCCTGGTCTACTTTTTCTCCTTTACCTAAACAAAGTTTCTCATTCTTCCTATTTTGTTGGGGATATTTTTGTATTTTTGTTTTGTGATACTTCTGTCAGGTCAGTCAGCTATTTATTTATTTATTCAACAATAACTATACTTATCGAGTACCTAATGTGTTCATGACCTAGGCAAACCAAGATGCTATTTCAGTGATCCATCCAATATCGTCCTTGATCTCTAGAAGCTTATAATCTAATAAGGAACACAAGGCATGGGCATTAAGTAGTTATATTAAATAATTCTAACATACAGTTTAAAGCAATAAGTCCCATAAGAGAGACACAACTAATCAGAAGGGCAGAGTACTTCTGTTTTCCAAAATGAAGATGGGTTTGTAATCATTATGCCAGTTTTTCAATCAACTAATGAGTAATGGTGAATGTTGTCAGCTAACCTATATTAAAGCTGTGATCATCATTTCTCGATTAGTATGGTCTTAGAAGAGTTAGCCAGAAAAAGGATCCAATATTTGTCATCATCCTTTAAGGAGACCAGAACTTCCTATTTGCATGACAGGTGTCCAGAAATAGTGCCTTTGGAACATACTGCTACAATCACTGCCAATAAACACAGGTTTGTGTGGATGGAGTAGGCTGTATCTAATGGGGTGGATTTTGAAGTTTCATTTCCTCCATCAGGATATCTTCTCATCAGCACCATAAAGCCGCAAACGAAATGCTCAGAGATGTTTCAGGCCCCCATACCCACGATATTCTCTTAATATCACAACGGACATGAGACTGGCATAATCATGAGTAAATGTAAGAGCCCAGGCTCCAGAGCTACTCAGTAAATGCACCTGTGTCCTTCCATATTCAGCCACTGGCTACCGCTGCTGCTTCAGGGGCACCCAAGTGCTGGCGTTACCATGATGAAGTTTTTACGTGGATCCACAGACAAGTGGGGAAAAATAAGGGCAACGTGGTAAGTTTCTAAAAACTAAAGATACTGAACCTTTAATTTTTGATAATTCATCCTTTTAAATTTTGTGTTTAAATATTCTCTAAATACAGACAATGGTGGTGGTAGTTTTATATTTTAGGTCAGTTTAGTTCTGTTGTTACCCTTTATAGGTGCAAAAAATATCTGGCAATTCTGTGTCAGTCCACCAACATTTTTCAATTTCTCTACAAAATCCACAAGTTCAGACTGTCCTATGAAGAAGGCCTTCTCAGTTCCAAGATCTCACATTCTACTATAAGGAGAGCCTCCACCTCTTAACTGCTGTGATGGGAGATCTGAAAAGTTTCTCCTGTCAACTCCCTAGTCCTTGGGTGGCCATCTAGGTCACAGAGGTTCCTAATCTAGTCTTTCTTTTTTTTTTTTTTTACTTGAGATATAATTGACATATAACATTATAGTAATTTCGGGAGTACAGCATACTGATTCCATATATGTATATACTGCAAAATGATCACCAAAATAAGTCTAGTTAACATCCATCCCCACATGATTACAATTTGTTTCTTATAATGACCTAATCTAGTCTTGACTGTTTGAACAACGCCTTGGAGATAAGACTGTGCCTCCCCAATGTATATACATATATATATATACAACTCTGACCACTCCCCTGACCTCAGATACAGATTCGCGATTGTTCCTGAACACCTTCACCTCCATGTCTCATGGGCACCTCAGAGCCAGCACGAATAAATGAAACTCCGCATTGTCCCTCTACCTCTCCTTCTGACCCTGACCTCCCGTGCTTATCCCAATAGATAGCACCACCAACTATGAAGCCACCCAGTCAGACAGCTGGAATTCATCCTACATGCTTCCTCTCCCACCTCCCATTTAATTAGGCACAAAGGCATGTCGACTCTAGCTCCCTAATTATGACTAGCGTTTGTCTCCTGCTATCCGTTATTACCTGCCCTTCAATCCTTATCTTTAGGTTTGCAGTTGTACTTACCCTCTCCTACTTGTTTGTTCATTCACCAAATATTTATCGAGCATCTATCATACACCAAGTAATACGCCAGGTGCTAGGGGTTTTGTGGCTTAAAAAGCAAAAATGCACAATCCCTGCCCTTAAAAAGCTTATAGTCTAGTGGGGGGAAGACAAACGTGAAAAATAAAGTGTCAGAGATGGCGCAAAATGAGGAAAATCTTAACAATCCGTCTACCTTGCAGTCTTGTAGTCAAAAGCAAACCTGAGGATATCTTAAAGTCCTTCAATTGTTCCCAGTATCTACATGGATGAGGCTGTCACAGGGTGTCAACTCCCGCTTCCTTCTCCAGTTTCACCATCTGCCTCTCATCTTCTACACGTGACCCGCGCTCCAATCAGGCCCAAGTACTTGCAGTGACCTGGGCTTTGCCACATGCGTGCTGTCTCCCTCTCCTGCCTCACTAGCGTCCAGTGAACACCTATGATGTGCAGGCATTTTACCTAAGGTATCTCATTTAACCCTCACAACAATCCTATGGGGTGGATGGTATCACCCTCATTTACAAAGGAAGAAACTGAGACTAGGAAAAGCCAGGATAACTCGCTCAGGTTCACTGAGCCAGAAAGCGGCAGTGCCAGCGTTTGAACCCAGACATGCCCAGCTCCAAATCATAACTAGATCACCTCTCTTGCCTCGTCCACCCGATAAACTCCCACCCATGCTTCAACTCAAATGTCACTTCCTTAGAAAGCCCTTATGCCTGCCCAGGTAACATCAAATAGTTCTTTTGTGCTTCCCTGGTGACTCGAACTTCTATTACAACCCTTATTACCTTTGTGCCACCATAATTTGTTTACTCATCTGTCTTCCCCAAGAACCCATGAGCAGCTAACTGCTCACAGGGATCGTGTGTCATTCATTGAAAACCTCCACACTGAATCTCTGCTGGCATGTAAGCGGCATTTAATAAACATTTGTTGAGTGAATGGATTAATGAGTGCTTACCGACCTCTCTTCTCAAGGCTGAAAAAGAAACTCTCAGGACACAATTTATCATGTACTTATCTTAACACAGTTATGTCAGGACATCAGACGGCCCCAGTCTGAAACTGCAACCTTAAAAAAAAAAAGGAGGAGCTCCACAGCAATGCAATAATCCAGACTCCAGGAGGTGAAGTCACACTTCCAAAAGCCCTCCTCCAGGAACTGAACGCAGTCTACATAGGCAGGGCTGTCATCAAGAGTGGCCACACCTCCAACCGAAACTACTTCATTTGGGGGTAACTGAACCCAATACACTGGGGGCTAAAGGGATCCAGGGAATAGGACCTCAGGTATTACAGGGGAAAGATAAGGGAAGGGGGACGCATTTACATGTATTTAGACTTTTAAAAATGATACCCACATCATCTTAAATCAGCTACCAGTGAGTCACATTATGAACTTTTACTCCATGGTTCCTGCCTGTGCACGGCATTCTCCAACGTCACTGTGTCAACCGCAAGGTATAGGTTTTCTTTGTACCTGGGTTGCAAAATGCAAACAGGCTCTTTATGGGAGCATCTTGGTCAGTTAAAGAGTCTTAAACTTTTTTGAGTCATAAGCCCTCTGGAGATCTGATGAGAGCCATGGATACTCTTCCCAGAAAAATACAGAGACAGAAAATTCTGCCTACAAGTGGTAGAGGCTCATGGACCCTCTCCTAAAGTCCATCCCAGGACCTTAATGGTTCACGGGCCCAGACTGAAAACACGTGAACTAAACTCCCTCCAAAAGGTTTGGGCTAGAGAAGGTTAAAGAAAACGAATCCCGGTGCCAGTGTTAAACGTCGCCTGTTTCTGTGACCCATCAGATTCACTCCTGTGGTCAAGGTCCTGATCACAAATGCTGGCCTCAGGAATGGTCCAGCTCCAAGGTCTGATTCTTTGCCTGATTAGATAATCTGCAATCTGGGCGAAGGGATGTCAAGAGCCTGAGAAAAATGAAGCTGACTCTGTTTCTACCTCCATGTGCAAATGGAAACATAAACGCACATCTCCAAACTAACTGCAGAATAACTCCCCGATGCCCCCAAAGCGCACCTTTCCAAGAGCACTCACCACCCCTGGACGGCCAGCTGCTTGGTCCCAAACCACTTACAACTTTAAGAGCTAGTGGACTAGCAGGTTTGTGAGCCTGGCAAGAGGTGACACTTGACATCACGGAGAGAAGATGCGTTACAGCCAGACAGCAAACTGCTTGGAGCAAACTGTTTTGGATCCAAACACAGCTGCAGATGCCTTGCTCCCATGGCTGCCACTGCACACAGCCAAGGGGGGTACAGCACCTTGACCAGCCATGCTCAACGTGGCTCCTCAAATGTTTGTGGAAGGAGGTAGAGAGAGAGGAAGGGTGGGGGGACTGAAGAGTGATGTGTCCAGGAATCCAGGGAGGCCTGTCCTCATTTAGTTTTGCTCTCCCTAGCTCCTTTCTGCAAGGAAAAGGCAGTATTTGACAGACCTAAGCTGGTTAAAACCACATACGCATGTAATTCTCACCACTATACAGACTAGGCAATGAAAGCCCAGAGAGGTTAAGTAACTTGGATCAGATCACACAGCATGTGGGAGTGGGAGAAAGGGGCTGAGAATCCAGTTCTGCGATTCCCAGAGATGTGTCCTAACCACTTTAACACATTACTGCCCGCAGCACGGTTGCTGCTTGGACCTCCTATCTCATTCTCTCTTTCATACACACATGGGGTACTCAACCTGCTCCAGAAGTCTGAGCCTCGTCCAGTCTTCCATCTTTGAGAGAAAGGAGACCCTGCCATCTGGCCAGAGAGGAAGGCCCCCAAACCCAGCACTGAGATATTGTGGAAGGACCACAGGTCTCTCTCCCTGTACACAGGGGCTGCGGCTTACAAACTCAGCCTGCTTGGCTCCCCCATCCACTCTCAATGGCTCTAGCTCCTTGTTTGGAAGAATGCACAGAAAAACAAATTTCAAATTGCAAGCAGGAGTCAGGAGACATCAGAAACCTATCTCAGGGACGCCCTCTAGCGTGCCTACAGGGTGCGTGCAACACAGCACCCGGGCACCGTTCCCTAGAGGTGCCCAGACCCGCACTTCCATTGGGGCTTCAGATGAGCGGTGGGAGGGGACAGCTGCCGCATCTGCCACTCAGAGCCAAATCCCAAGGCCACCTCACCAATCCCAAGGCCAACATCTGCTGCAGGATGAGAGGCAGTCTCTGCTCTCAAGACTGTCCATCCCACACCGACCCCACCCATTCCTTACACAGCAGGCAGAGGGAAAAGAGAAGCAAACAGAGGGTGAAAGTGTGGAGATGGCACAGATGGGTTAAGAGAGCACTGCAGCGTGGGGAAGAGGCAGAGGAAGAAGACAGAGAGGATAAGGGAGGGGGCGGCTGAAAAGAGACACGGTAAAGATAAAGGAAAACCAAGGCAAAGCTATCGAGAAAGACAGACACATGGTCAGCCCAGACAAAGCTACAGGTCACTGCCCCTGCCTACCAGGCTTCCAGGCACACAGAGGTGAGGAGTGTGCCTAGGAGGGCCCGGCCTTCCTCCCCTCCCCTGAGGTCCTCATTCTCGCACCGTTTCCCTCCACTCTGACACAGCCCCTGGATGCTCCGGACTGGTGGGCTGAGGGAGAGGAGGGGAGAGAAAAGTGAACCAAAGGCAGAACTTGCCAAGCGAAGCCACTTACGCACAGTGAGGCCGGCAGCATTTCCATCCTACCTTTGCTGTCGCCATATCAGCCGGCTCCATGATCTCAGCTTGGCCTAAGGAGCAGCGGTACCATCCAGAGAGAAAAGGCAGAGTCACAAAGGTCCACCCGGAAAGAACCAACCACCCCTCTGGAAGATCGGGGGAAACGAGACCTAGTTCTAAGCTTTGGCCCCGGGACCTCCTCTGCTGGGGGGGAGAGCGAAGGGCCTCGGGGTCCCCAGCAAGTCAGGGGCCTGCTTGTGTTCCCACAGATGCCCACATCAGGCTAAGTCAGGGGGCGTCTCCCCTTGCCTGGTACTTCTTCCCAGGAGGCAAGTGCGGGTCTCGCCAGGGCTCCCCCTGCTGGGGGAGAGCGCACAGAGGTGGAGGCCCTGCCCTCCCATCACCGGGTCAAACTGGTACCCACGGGTCAGAGAGAGGGGAGCTTGTGGGAAGAGGCCGGCTGGCGGGTGCTGAGCAAGTGCTGGGGGGGGGGCGCGGGAGGGGAGGAGGCTAGGGGTCGGTGCGGAGGCGGGTGTGAGAACCTCAAGAAGAAGGTACAGGCACTCAGATGGAAGCAGAAGGTGCTGTGCAAGGAGGTGCCGGAGCCACAAAGCCAGAGCCCGCCAGGCAAGGCCGAGAACGCAGAGGGAGAGGAATGCGCCCGGTGAAGCCACTCACCTTGCAATAACATTCAGACTGACTGAGGCCTACACAGGAGCCAGAGCGGGCGGTTCACACCCCCCCACTCCACTCCCAGAGACTCACAGCCTCTGTCTAAAGGTACATGAGAGCAGCCGGCAGCCCGGCTGGATCTGCAGAGGCCCCTGGCTCTCTCGGAGCAGCCTGATTGGAGGACCAGGATGACTTCATCCGGCCCCATTCATCACTCTAGGTTTCCTGCCCAGCGGGGACAGGCCGCTCTGCTGCAGTGACTACCGCTTCCTCTGTGGCCCATTTTACTCGGGCGGCCTGGGATAGGCTGTGGCAGTCGGGGGCGGCCAGGGAGAGGGGTCAGAGTATGTCGGGCCCTAGAAGAAGGCGGGAACAGTCTGCTCACATTTCTAGGGAAGTGCAGAACCTCTACTTAAAGCACAGCGCATACATCCATTCCTCCGTGAGTCTGCCGGTGCCGGCCCCGGCAAGAACGCAAAAGAGCCACTCCCCTCCTTGAAACCAGCAAGGAGACCAGGTTGTGTGCTCTGGTGGAGCACCGGTCTTCCCGTCAAAGAGTTCAACCAGACACATTCGAATCTTCAGATATTTCTCCCAGTGACTGAGAACAACCTATGGACAAGCAGGTCGATATCCTCGGGCATCCCTAAGTACCTCCTTCCATCAGTTCTCCCTGTCAGCTCTCCTAACGTGCTGACCTGGGCTTGCTGTTAAGGACATGCATTCCTTCAAGCCCATGATTTCAGATCCACAAAAGTTTGCAGGTGGATGAGACCTTAAAGCTTCGCCTCCTGGAAACCAAGGCCCAGCAAAAAGCAAAAGGGTCAAAGAAAGGTCTCCCAGCACTTGTTCCCCAATTCCACAGAGATTTTCCCTCAGAGATGGTGAGCTCCTGAGAGAAATGATGCCCTCAATTTCCCCCTTACCTTCTGATCCCCACAGCTCCCAGAGCACAGAAAACCCAGCAAAGCAAGGGTTAAAGGGAGAGATTCAAATATAAGTGAATGAAAAAAGACGGCAGTGACCGTGAGGTCTCATCCACTACCACCTGCACTGGCCCTCATTCTTTCTAGTACCTGCTTCTGTTCAAGCCTGACTTCATCACAACGAATCCAGGCAGTCAGGTAACCAACACACCAAGGAAAGAGTTTTCCAAAAGAATGACGACATCAACAATTCTACCAGTTTATTTTACCAGCGTCCTAGGGTATTACCAGCGTCCTAGGGTCTGGCAGGAACAATAATAGTAGCAACTCCCATCGGTACATAATTTACATGTTTTCAAATCCATTACCTCATTTGATACTCACAGGCATCCACTGAGGTAAGTATCGTCTCCCCCATTTCACAGATAATGAAACTGAGATTCAGAGACTTGAAGGGACTTGCCCAAAGGTCACACAGACAGCACAGCAGAGCTGGGACTCAAACCCATGTTCACTGACTCCAAATCCCCTTCAACTAAATGTCATATTATCAAATTTCCCACCCCTCAACCTGCCCCCAACTCCAGCTCCCCATGACTATAGACTAAAAGAACATAAAACCTCAACGAATTTACAATTTCCCTTTGGCACCCCCTTTTTGTGGAAGATGGCAAATTAGAAAATACACTATCAAACACTAGGAAAAAAAAATCTTAGGCCTGCCTAGAGGTTACTGTATACATTTAGCAAATCTCCCGTGTCTGATGGAAACTGCTTTTAAAAAGAATCACCAAAGATTCATTCATGATCGCTTTATTTAAGCAGGAAAGTGGACCAAGACACCTGACCAAATTGGTCAACCATCAGGATTGAAATTAAGGAGGAAAAAAAGGTGTGTATCCTGGTTCCTGGAGGTACATTATTTTCCAGGCATCATAAACACCGAAGGTATCACTTCTGCCTTCCCTTTCCCGTCTTAACTCTATCAGCCAGGGGCCGCCAAGTTCCATAAACCTAGATGAAAAAGGACGAGGATGAGAGTAACAGGAAATCATTTAGGCCCATGGATTGTTTTTCATTAACTCATTGCCTGGTTTCTATAAGCCCTAAACTGTGGTCACAGATACAGTCAACCCGAAGTGGGTAAGAGGCTTTGCTGGTACCGCAGTGGCGATATTCCACCATAGGCCCACAACAATAACAAAGGTGTAGGGCCGTGCCAGACCCACACATGTCAGCTCTGCTCAGAGGCCTGGAATGCGCCTTCTGGCTATCGCTGTGGCCTTCAGTCCTCTCTGTTCCTGGGCTAACAGTCAAATGTACAGATGGAGAGCAGAAGGCTAGTACCCACGACTGAGGATGTTCTGTTTCATCAGATTCACACAGAAATCAGACCCACGTTAACGGGACTCCACCCAGTCTCCCAAATAACCACACACATTCACCTACTCAGTGCTTAAAGTCATCCAGCTGTCACACAGCCCTGGATGGTGACCGCGGAGGACGGCATGGAGAAGACCTGCTCCGCCAGGAGCATCCATGTCTATTTTACAAAGCAATTCATGTGTCCTGAACGCAAAGCAGCACAGAGAGCGCTATTAGCCATAGAACAGGCAGCCTAGAAGACGGGGCAGGGTGGGAGGTGGGGGACAGTGCTAGGCTTTAATGAGAAGAAGAGGATTATGTCCCAGAGTCCAAAGACAACTCCAGGAAGAAAGACGGAAAAGAGAACGACACTGAAGGGAAAAAGGAAAGAAAAGCTAATGCAGGGTATCTAAGTAGCCATCGAATCTGCACCTCTGCTACTTCCCAGCAAGAAACTGATCTAGATGATTCCTCATAGGACAAATCACTCCTCTATTCCATGCATTTGCCTTCTGAACTAGAGACCAGAAGCTCTCTCTTCTACAGCTGCTATAATCTCCTTCCATTTTGCCTAACATTTAGTGAAAAGACAGACAGACAGACAGACAGGCAGGCAGGCAGAGAAAGGGTGGGGGTGGGGGCGGGGGGAGCCCCTTTATAACGTCATCATACCATTTTCTCTCCAGGGCAATTATTCATACTAATTACTTTACCCTACGTATTACATTCTAACTCCTTAATCGCTGTACTTAGGTATAAAGTTAAGAAAGTGGGGGGAAAAAAATAACCCAGATGCTTGAAAAGAGGCTAGAGTGGCTATGGGCTGGGGCCACTCAAGCTGTGGTGGGGAGTCCGGGCACCCAGTTCCCGGAGGACAGCTCAGAGGCTGACGCTGCACCTTCAGGAAGCCCTTCCTCTGGCAGCTGTGGGTGGGAAGCGCTGCCAGGAAAGCGGGCAAGGCTGTTTCAAAGCCTGGTGGGATCAGCCTTGCCTGCTGCGCCGTGGCGTGTGCGGCTCTCCGAGTGAGGGGCAGTGGGCTGGCCTCATCTGCACTGCTTATGAAATGTGCAGCCCGATCACTCTGCCCGTCCTGAGACCACAAACACAGATCGGGTGCCTTTTTGCCAGAAAGGTGAAATCCCTTCTCTGACTGATGCCTGTAAACTGAAAAGACAGGGATGAAGCGGGGAGAGTCTCCCAGCACGACAGACCTTGAGAGGTCACTTGATGTCTTCTCTCCCCGAACACAGAAAACGGCAGTTTCTTCTGAGAGAAGAGACAGAAAAAGAAAGAGGGAGGCAGGGTGAAAGTGAACAGGGGCAGAGCGTGTGAGTTCCCACGATCCTGCCGTGTGACTGTGCGAGTCTGAGGGGTTGGAAGGTGCCGTCTCCTCTCTTGTGCTCGTTGGCCGTCAACCCTTAGAGGCAGTTGATCCTGATGGACAGCCTGCCTCTCAAGTCATCCTGCTTAGGTCTGAATTCTGACTCAACGACCCACCGCCTGTGTAACCTTGGGCATGTTACTTGGCCTCTCTGTGCCCCCATTTCCTCATCTGTAAGACAGGGGATGCTATTCCTCAACTCATCGGCGCCTATGAGGATTAAATGTGATGACATACGGAAAGGGCTTAGAATTGTGTCTGGCACACGTAAATACTACTTAAACATTGAGCTTTTCTTTTTTTTTTTTCAATTCAGTGGTTCACCTCCTGTCTTCCGTCATCCATATGACCTCTCCCCCGCAGAGCATGAAATTTTAAGACCCTGTGGATGACGGTAGAGGTAGACTGGACAGAAAACAAACCCACTTGCTTTTTTCAGGTGAATAAAGGCGTTAGAACCAGCGGGGTGAGCGTCATTATAACAAGGAAAAGGCAGAAAAGAAATCAGGGAAAGACCAAGGGGAGACACTTCCAGGTAATGCTGAAGGGTAGTGGACACTGTGGGGGCATGTAGAGGAGTTTTGGGGGGGAAAGCCATCAAAGAACAAGGAAAGAGTCCAAATGAAAATAAGAAGGGAACGAAAGATGCACAAAGAAAAGCAGGAAACTGATCGAGTTGGAAGTGGGAGGAGAGAGGAGACCAGGCAACGACAAGCTCAAAGTGGAAATTTCCATGACGGCGTTTGACCGAAGCGTCTGAGAGGAGCTGTGGCTGGAGAGAAACAGCCACGCACAAGGGAAACTAGGGAGACGGCAGCTAACCCTGCAAGGTTCAAGGCTGACTTGGTCTCACACAGCTGAACTGCTCTCTGGTGATGTCAGGCGTGGGAGGGCTGGGGTGGAGGAGCTTCTGACGAGTCAGGGCAAGGAGAGAAGGAGATTCACGTTCTAGGAGGAAAGGAAACAGCCAGGGGCCAGTCACCTCCAGGAATGCACCCTCTGCTGGCCGGAAGGGACAGTGTCAGGCCGCCCGCCTCCCCCATTGGCGCCCCTAGGGAAGCCCACAGCTCAGGCCAGACTTGGAGGTCTCTGCTTCGGTTCACACTATAGCTCCTCGGGAAACCCACCTCCCTCAGCCGCTAGCACTTCCTGGGACCTCGCAAGCAACAGGAACATCAGTGATAGCGCCTGGACATCATCCTCTAGAACTGGACAGGGCAGTGTTGCATAGTGCTTAAAATCCAGAGTCAGATGACCTGGGTTCCAATTCCAGCCCATCATTTAGCAGCTGTGCGCTCTCGTGCTAGTTACGACACCTCTCTAAGCCTCAGTTTTCTCGTCTATAAAATGGAGGCAATAGTTATACTACTGGATAGGAAAATGGGGAAATTTAAACAAGAGCACAGTGACTGACACATAATAGGCACGTTCAACAAAGGTTAACTGAAATAACGTCGCCTTTATGATTACTATCTGAAGGGTACTCAGGGGGCTGGGAACCATGGGAACGCTCCGAGCTCCCCCAAACCTCCGAGCCATCTGCACTTGGCGCCAATGCAAAGCTGGCACTGGTCTGGTTACACAACTCCTGCCCTGACCACCCCCCCTCCCCTCACCCGCCCCAGTCACACCACCTCCAGCCAGCAGCTGGTCCCTGAACTAGACTTCCACATGACAGATTTGTGTAAGTGCTTCAAAAATGGAAAGGCTCATAAATGCCTCAGGTGGATAATCCTCCCACTCCCTGCCCTGGAGGTTTACTCCTGTGCCTGTACCAATTTTCACAAAAGACCTACAGCGGGGCGGCAGAGGATGTCAGAGACTTTCGCATCGGGGTCAGGGTGAGAACAGATGAGAAGCCACAGGATTAACTGAGCAGGGGGTCAGCAGGGAGCAGAGCGCGGAGAGAGCCAGTCACGCTGCCTGACCTTTTTACGGTACATGGTAGACGGGAGCCACACACGTTTCCATTGTACAACCAAAGACTCTACTGCAGATGGAGGTGGGCGCTGGTGGAAGAGCTGGTGCGGGAGAGGTTGGGGCCGTCTGAATGCCACTGGGACATCACTGGACGCTGGACTCGGGACCCACTAGTGGACTACTGTTGAAACTGAGCAAAAAACAAGATAAGGTGACAGACAGAGGTCACAAGACCCCTGGGCAGTCCAGTGAGCGGCAGCAGCCTTGGGGGGGCGGGGCTGGGAGCTGTAGGGGTGCTGCTGAGGAGTGTTTCACTCCCCCATTGTGCTCTGCAGCTGCCAGGCCAGGCGCATGGGAGAGGTAAGGGGGAAGCTGAGGGGAAGTCTCCCAGTGTCCGCCTCTGCATCCCAGGTTTCTCCCAGAGGACTGGGGACAAAGCTGAAAGATGCAGATACAGATGTGCGCCAATTCCTGGGCCAGGGGCTGGGGAGGAGATGCGAGCCAGCAGCACACGAGGGCAGACGTGGAGGGGAATGCTTCCAGAGCCCACCACCCTCTCCAGACTGTCCTCAGCTTGTCTTCTGAAGGTCACTGGCTCCAATCTATCCTTGGAGCTGCCACTGCAGCGCTTACATCCAGAAAACAAACAGGCCATGAAGCTATGGAAGCTCGTGGGGTGGGAAAGAAAAGAATGACCAAGGAACATGCTACTTAAATGTCCAAGGAAGAACTCGTGGGTCCCCGAGGAATCTGAGCAGAGGGTCTAAGAGGAACATACAAACCTGTCTGCACAGCAACGCCAACCAGCGATTCTTCCTTTGCACTGGCAGTTCCCTTCCCCCCCCCCCCGCCAGTGTCCTCTCTTCCTACGAGGTGGGAGCTGTCCTGCCAGGCAGACACCCCTGCCTTCCACAACTGAAGAAGTGGAGTCCAGGCCACTCCCTTAGCCTTCTCTGCCTGCTGACTCACAGCCGATCTCATTGCTGAGGGATCAGATGACCACTCCCTCCTCTCCTGGCAAAGCCACCACCAGCAGGGGGTGCTGGCGAGCCCAGAGGGAAGATGAGTTTTTGCAGGTCCTGCAGATGCCTACAGGGGCTTCAGCTGGTACCTGCAGAGACGTAAGAGTAACAATGGCTCTGTTCTGCAGTTTAGGCATAACAGTGAAACCGAAAGAAAGTTTCAGAAAGAGATACTGTCAAACAAAGAGGTGTACTGGAACCTTTGTACATATAAAATCCTAAGGCACTTCTCAAAATGAACAAGGCATAGGAAACATACTCAAGATTAAGATTAAAAAAGAAAAAACCTATTTGGCCTTCAGGCACATTTAACTGCATCATTCAGAATCACTGGGGTCTATCCTCTCCCTGTTTGTTTCCTGTTCTGTCTGGTTTTGAAGCTTTCCGAGAGATAATCTTCATTAGTAGACTGGCTCATACACCTCCACATCCGGAGCTCCAATTCTAGCAAGCTGGGAAAGACAGACCCATCAGATATAAGGAAAAGCAGAAGGTCCCACACTGGATCCCCGCATGTATCCTTTCTCAACGGGAAGTCCTAAAGCACTGCAAATAAAAACTTGAGCTCTGGAGTCAAATCTCAGCTCTGCCACGTTACAAGGAAAGGCAATGGACTTTGCCTTATCTAGAAAATGGGTAGAGAAGTAACTTCCCTTCCTGGGTCGCTAATATGATAAAATAAGCATAGCATCGAGCACAGAATAAGCTCTCAAAATAGAAGCTGTTCTTAGTAATAACAAATAATACCTCAGAACTGATACTGTGCCCACAAACTAAGTACACAGACATTCTGTGCTGTCTTGCCTTTGCTCCTCTCATTTGTAGATTTGCAGTAGTTTCTTATAATTATAGATTTCTTTACTGAAAAAGACCCCAATTAATTTCCTTAGTCAATTTCCCATTATGGAAGTTATTCATAGAGAGGCAGAAAACCACTTGACATAGAGAGTGAAGAAGAAATTCATCAATTAGGAAGGAGTAGAGTGTCTGGCCCCTTAAATTCCTTCTTAAGGGCTCCTTCTGTAGATCTCTGTTCTGTACCCTATTTACAAAGGCAACTGATGTCAACTCTCAGCCGGAAGCGAATCCACCCGTTGTTTAAGATGCCAGGAAAAGGAAACATGGATAATAGTTGTTTCACTTCCAGAGGGAAAGGAGGTGAGCCGGTGAAACTGTCCACTTTGTGGAGCCCAAAGCAAGTCTAAGGCATGGAGCCAAACTAATAAACTCAGAGTTTCTAAAGTCCAACCCCGAATTCTACTTACTAACTCACCCACCACGCTCACACAAAGAATGACAAGGGGAACTTCTGTGTTTATGTATGGGCAGGCGGGGTGGTACTCAGAATGCCTCCACTCCCTCAGCCCCTTCCCTGCAGCCCAGAGGAGGAGGGCCGTTCTGAACCAGGGTTGCAATGGGTTTCTCTGCATCTCAATGCAAAAGTTGCCCCTTCGGATTAAGGAGGACTGGCAAAGAGAGGGAGGGAGCCCCAAGCAGTTAACTGCTTGTGGCTCCCCTGCCTGAGGATAAAAAGAAAAGAGGCACTGAGCAACCTGAAAAGTGATGACAGATAAGATGAAATGATTAACTACACAGCCCAACCCACCCACCTTTCTCCTCACTGCACAATGGTGATTCCTGGGCTACGCAGAGGATAAGGGAAAAACAGAAGCCACGCACTGACCCCAGCATCCCAAGCTGGGTAAAAAGGCACCGAGGGTCTGCCAGAGGTTCCCTAAAACTGATGTCACAAGCCAGGACTGGGACAGCTAGGCTCTCCCTGGCCCAGGCCTATTAAATTGGGTGCTTGATACCAGCTAGGTTTCAGGCTACGAAGTGCGTTTCTCAAACACCACCGACATGGAAATCACTTGGGGTATGTGTTATCTGTGCAAATTCCTAGAGGCTCAGAATCAGAGAGAGGGGCCCAGAAATGTGCATGCTGAATGAGTTCTGCAGGTGATTCTGACACCCGCTCAAAGGCTGAGGACCACTGCTTTAGAACCCTGGTCTCCCAAGCTGGAGGCTCATTATCAAGGGGATATGAACACTTACTCATGCAGTGCAGGAAGAAAATATGAGAACTTATATTTATACTTCTTTTTAGCTCATCCTTTAAAAATGTCTACTTAATTATATAATATACAAAATACTTCATACAGCAGTGCACGCATACAACTTACGTAAATACGTTTACACATGACATCGGTGGTACCGCTCAAAAAATGTTTACTGATGGGGATTTGCAACCAAGCTGGAGTATCAACTTCTGGTACAACGACTGCTTCAAAGCAAAGAGTGGCCTCTGTAAATACCTGCTCTGAGCTTACGTTATTCCTCAGTGACCAGTTAAGAAGAGAACCCAGGGTTTTGGGCCTCCGACTGCATCTCAGCCCTCGTGTAAGAGGGAGGAAAGAATGCAGTGCAGAGCAGAGCAAGCCTGCGGGCGGAGTCCGGGCCTGAGCCCCGAGCTGTCACCCACTCACATTCCTTCTTCACCCTGGCTGGTAGGAGGATACTATTTCTCCCAGTAGGAAGTGGAGACGCTGGGGAACGAAATTTACCGTTCATCCTGCCAGTTGCCCCAATCTAAATCCCAACTATGGCATCCGCAGAGAGAGAGTGGTTTGCTGAGCTATAATTAATAACCCCGCTTTCTCAGGCAGAAAGGGAGAAATGCTGGAGTAGGAGAAACGCAGAGCAGGTGATAGTTACACCTGCAGACAGTTCTGCTGACAGCAACAGAAGCAGCCGGAGGGAAGCTACAAACTGGGAACTCGGGCGGGAGGGGAAGGCAGAAGCACCCTGCCCCCCAAAGTCAGAGCTTAGCCCAGACCTAAAATAAGTTCTCCTCTACTATCCAAACGCCTATGTGCTGTCTGCCACAAGACCGCACCGTCCTCTAAGCACACGTGTATGTGAATCAGAAAAAGGGGCACACGGATCAAACCATTTCCAGGACCATGAAACTGTCACAACGGTTAACAGATGCATTCATTAGGGCTACAGCGGCCCTCCTTCTGGGCCATAGTCACAGAATCCCATGATCATAGAACATTAGAGCTAGCAAAGCCTTACACACGTATTCACGGAACAGATATTTACTGAGCGCCTACCATGTGTCAGGCTCCGTGCTGAGTGCTGGGTACACACTAGCAAATAAAACAAAGGCGGTCCCTGCTCTCATGGAGATTAGGACGAGCGGGGGAGACAGACAACCACCAAGTCAACAAATAAATACAATTATGACACCATTAGTGCTAAGGCGGAAAGGAAGCTGGGGGGGAGTGGGGGCCGGAGTTGATGTGACTGGCTTTCCCGGGCGACTGAGGAGTCATCAAACGTCACCTCTCCTGAACTCACTCTAACCAAATCTCCAGCTACGGTTCTCTGAGAACTTACCTTCCACTCACCTCCCAGGCGTGGCCCGAGCCAACAGTTTGCTGACAGTAACTCTAACAGAAGCTACCATTTACTGCGCGTCAGACACAATGCCAAGTGTTTTCCCCCTTTGTTCTCATTTTGATCCCCCCAAGCTCCACAAAGTAGGTACAATTATCTCCATTTTCAAAGAAGGAAGCAGGCTCGGAGAGGATAAAACGTTGTGAAAGCACCACAGCCCACAGCCAGTAAGTGGCAGAGCCAGGATTTAACCTGAGGTCACTCCTTCACCTTCCAAGCAGGGTCCTGAGTCCCACGTGACCGCTGCACAGATTCCTGTCCCTGACGCCAGCACCACAGGATCAGAGACTCTCTGGTGCTGCCATGCCCTGCTGGGGGCCGGCTGCAGGGCCACAGCGCTGGGTAGTCGGGGCCCAAGGAGCCACCTCCTAAGGGTGCAGACTGGGTTTCTGTTCCCCACCCTCAGCCTCCGCCTGACAGCACGCTGGGGAGAGAACCCTCGTCAACGACGGCTGCACACCTGTGGGCGTCTGTGCCTGGGCGTGTGTGTGTGTGAGAGAGAACTGTGATCGTCACCAACCACCTTCGAGCCCTACCTACCTTTGAGATCCACTGAGCCTCTCACTGCCTTTCTTCTTCCTGTCCTCCCCTCACCCCATCTGTCCCATCTGTCCTCTTCCTCGCTGCTGCTTCTCTTCAAAACAAAACTGCCTGTAAGTTTACATGCACCTCTCTCTCCGATGCCTGCCAGCCCCTGAATTTAACTCTGATCCTAGAGGTTGCAACCTCCTTCTCCTCCAGAAAACCTCCTCCCCTCTGCTTGTCACAAAGGCCAAGGCACAGCGTGTCTGGCAAGGAAACACCGCCCTACGATTCTGCCAGGTTCAGGGCCCACGTTAGGGAAGAAAGCCCCACACCTGGTTTATGCTCCGATCTCCCTGGCAGCTGCTCAAGCAAAGTCCCAAATGAGTGGATATGAGGTGTGAACACACAAAGGCAACACCCCCAAAGGTCCCTATCCATAGGCCCCTATCACTGGGAGGGAATCAACACCCACAAAGACATGAGAGAACCCGAAACCAGGCAGAACACCATTCTCTTCAGCACCTTTCTCTTGGGACCGCCAAGTTCTTTACCAACTGAAGTAATTTACCATCAGAGAGGAAGAGAGTGCCCCCTGGTATGAAGAACCCAGAGAGCCAGGGAAGCTCCTTGGAGACGACTCGGCGAGGCCCAGTCAAGCACGCCGTCCACTGAGGAGCACGCAGCCTCGTTCATGCCCCACCCCTTCCCCTTCCCCTTCAGCCTCTGGCAACAGAGCACTCTCCCTCTGGCGGGCTTGTCACTAGCAAGGAACTGCAATATCCCCAAACGCGGGAGACACCCCAAAGCACTCCCACCTCCGTGAACAGCCCCGGGTCATCCCAAACCAGCCAAGGGCCAAGTCCTCGTGCCCTGATCTCCAGGGCCCCCGGCCACCTACTTGGCTCGTAGAAAGGACAGCTTCTTCCTCAGGGAGGAGACGTGGTGATGGCAGGCCTGCTTCACAGCTGTGCTGCAGGAGACCGTCGGGGAGCGCAGGTTCTGGACCATGCTGGGCTCACCGGGGGGCCTGCCACATGGCCACAGGGACCTGGGGGGCCGGAGGCTCACTCTGGGGCTGCTGGCCGGGCAGCTCCTTCAGCTGTCGACCTGGCCCCTGCACCTGAGCTCTGCCTGACCTAGTGTTCACACAGAACACAGGCGGGTGGAGGGCCCGGCCTCAGGCTCCGTGTTCCCGGGATGCCCCCTGCCTGCGACCCGGGCTCTGCACAGAGCCCTCCCCCATCCTCTCGCATCTGGCCACGGCGCTCTGGGCACTCAGTCTCCTCTCCTCCTTTGTCCTCAGACAGGGAGGATGGAGCTGTACCTGCATGTGATGTCAGCTGCTGGAAGGAGGGGAGGGCCACGGGCACTGCTCCCAGAGGGTTTGCTACTCCTGGCTCCTTCCTCCTGGTGAGGGAGCTGACCCGAGCCATCACCTCTGTGTCCACGGGGCCACAGCGAATTTGGCGGCCAGGCAGGTAGACGGGGCTAGAGTGCCCTGGAAATACGCAACTTGGGGACAATTTCTGGGACAGAATTAAAAACATTTTCCTTCTAGTGGGAAGCTATCTATTCCGGTGGCCAGACCTGAGTTGGAAGGAGTGGGCCTGCTTTCTGGCCTTGCTCCAGCTCCGGGGGTTCAAATTCCATTGCCCTGGTTTCTGTGTTTGTTCATTCATAAATTCCACACATATCTGCTGCTGAGCACTTACTCTGTGCCTGATATAAGAGATACAGTTTCTGGGCTTCCCTGGTGGCGCAGTGGTTGAGAGTCCGCCTGCCGATGCAGGGGACACAGGTTCGTGCCCTGGTTCGGGAGGATCCCACATGCCGCGGAGCGGCTGGGTCCGTGAGCCATGGCCGCTGAGCCTGCGCGTCCGGAGCCTGTGCTCCGCAATGGGAGAGGCCGCAGCCGTGAGAGGCCCGCGTACCGCAAAAAAAAAACAAAAAACAAAAAACAAAGAGATACAGTTTCTGTTCTCCAGGGTTTCATGGGCGAGTGGGGAGATGGATAAGTAAACCAAAGAGTGCACAGCATGGGGCAACTGTCCGGCATAATTAACCACAGCCCGCTACTACACACAGAAAATAGACGTGATGAAACTTAAACTTGCCTTCCCTTCCTTATCTGGGAGAAATGAGGGTGCGTTCACAGTAAGACACGTAAGACTTGAACGTCTTTTGAGCTAGTCAGAGAAGAGGTGATACAAGAAATCCCCAGGGCTTCCCTGGTGGCACAGTGGTTGAGAGTCCGCCTGCCGATGCAGGGGACGTGGGTTCGTGCCCCGGTCCGGGAAGATCCCACATGCCGCGGAGCGGCTGGGCCCGTGAGCCATGGCCGCTGAGCCTGCGCGTCCGGAGCCTGTGCTCCGCAACGGGAGAGGCCACGACAGTGAGAGGCCCGCGTACCACAAAAAAAAAAAAAAGAAAGAAAAGAAATCCCCAAATTACTGATACCCCAGACTCATAGTACTCCCATTCACCTTCCTTGATCTTCCGAAATGATCCTTTTTCCTATCACACAGAGAAAATAGCTATTAACCTCCTCACTGTCCTACCACCTCACCTGTGAGCGCACCTGCACTCACATCCACTATTCTCTCCTATTCAAGGCTAATCCGTTCACCTGTGATCTAGGTCCAGCTTTTCTTGCCTCCTCCAAACCCGTTTCCTTATCTTTCAGCAGAGGCACTCCCCAGCAGGGCAAGATGGAATCCTAGGATCAACTCTGGAGACCTCTCTTCTCTCTTACACCCTTCGTCCGGTGCATCACCATGTTGTGGGCATTTTATCCCCAACATGTATCTTGAATTCATCTACTTTTTTTTTTTTTTTTCCCACAACCAGCATCCCAAGTCCAAGCTACCAATACTCAGTCCTTTGCCTGGACTATTGTAACAGCCTCCCAACTGCCCCAGCTGATCCTCTGCATCCTTTCTCCGAGCTGCAATCTTTACAGAATGCAAATCTGACCCTGTCAGCTCCCTTCTGAAGACTTCCAATGAAAATTAAAAATTAAAAAAAATAAAGACTTCCAATGACTCCCTAGTGCTCTGAGCATAAAGACTCAAGTCCTTGTTGTGGCCAAGCAAGCTCCTCTCATCTTATCTCATCTCATCTGTCTCGTCTCACTGCTTCCCTCCCATCTCAGGCTCATCCTTCTGGCCTTAGATCAACCACCACGCTCTCATACCAACCCCACTTCAGTCCAGGCCCAATTTATTTGATACACTCCCTCGTGGCACCATGTTCCCCTCCTTCAACACACACATCCGAGTTTGTATTTTCTTTGTTATACACTCAGTTATGTTAACACTGTCTCCTCAACAAGACTGGGAACTTGATGAGTAGAACATATAGTACATAACTGGTAAGTGTTCATTGAGTGAATGAATGAATGATGTCCTCTTTAAAATTCTCATCCCTGACCTACCGGTTTCTACTTGAGGTTAAAAATGTGCTGTGTCTCCCTATATTAAAATAAACTTTCTCCCCAAACACCCCTACGTACCATCTGTATTTCTCTTCTTCCCAAGCAAATGTCTAGAATAAATTCCCCACATTCAGACTCTCCTTCCTCCCCTCATATATTCTCTTCTAAAACTGCTCTATGGTTATCAACGACCTCCTAATTACCACGGCAGAAGATGCTTTTTAGTTCTTACCCATCTCTACCCTCTTTGTCTCTTCTTCCTTGCTTCTACGATATTTCTGTCCCCTAGTTCTCCTAGCTTCAGTGGGCAATCTTTTGCAAATTCCTCCTTCCCTTATCTTCTGCTTAAACTCTGCTCATTCTAAGACTCTTGGCCTCAACTATATTCTCATTTCCAAAACTAAAGAAGTTTTAGTCCTGTCTCCTGAGCTTCAAACAGGTGTGGCCAACGACATAGTGTATCTCTCCAGCTGCACACTCCATGCTCAAACTCCACACATCTAAATGAAACTCACTACCACCCCTGCTCCTCAAATCTTCCCGCTTTACCCAGTAGTTTAGTAACAACAGCATTATTATTAATAACAATAATAGCAAGCACATATATAATACTAGCCATGCGCCAGGCACCATTCCTGTTCTAATCATCACACATATACACATTCAACATTCTCAACAACCCTATGAGGTAGGACCTATTATTATACCCATCTCATAGATGAGGAGAGTGAGGTACAGAGAAGTCCTCTTTTCTATTCTTCTACCATAATTCAGAAATGTGCCCACCTGGCCTCACCTTAAATGTCACCACATCAGTAAGCCGTCCCTCCCACCCAACTCACAGTAGTCCCAAAAAGCCTTGGTCCACCACCTCACCTTTCCTCATCTTCTCTACAGCACTTATTACTACTTGACGTTTTCTTGTTTATTATCTATCTTCCCTCACTAGAAAGTAAGCACCGTGAAAGGAGAAACAATATTTATCTCGTTTATAGCTGTAGCCACCAATGCCCAGAAGAGTAGCTAGCGTACAGTATGTGCTCAATAAATCCCTTATTCAGTGAGGGAACGAATGGGTGGACAATTGCCACAGTATCCTTCCTTGTCTATCTGCTTCCAGTGTTTGTTCCTTGAATCCATCTCTCACACTAGGATGAAAAGGATTTTTCGCACAAGAATATCTGGGAGAGACTCGGGTACCCCTTCCTCCAAATCCCTCACTCACTTCCCCCATCTATAAATACGGGTCACTCTATCATGGCAGGATGTGACATGATCAGGCATCTGCTTACCTGTACAAAGATGATTTCCAGCCGCTTGCTAGCTACCCCCACTCCTGGGACATCCTCGGCAGCACTACTGAAGTATTTGCCGTTCCTGAACATGCCTTGCTTTCTCACGCCTCCATGCTTATGTACATCTTGTTCCCTCGCCTGGGAACGCTGTCCATGTGACGGACTCCTACTCACCTTGCAGCTCTCAGCTGATGCACAGCCCTCTCCCCCTCTCCATGGAGTCTTTCTGGATACCACTGCCCTCTCCCTCCCTCCTCCCCAATCCTCGCCCCAAGCAGAGTACCTGCATTACTTGGGCCAATTTCTTAACTCCACTGAGCCTCAGTTTCCTTAAACTCTAATACGAAGATTATAATAGCATCTATTTGATAGGGCTGTTGAGGGGTTTTATTTAAAAGTATATGCAAGATTCACTGCACAGATTAGGTGCATTAGTCAACAAATTCTTTAGTTCCACTACAACGAAATTCTATTAGACAAAGTTCCATCTGTCAGTTATCACACTACGTTATACTGGCTTACTTACAGGTATGTCTCACCATAAGACAAGAAGGCTCTTGAGGGCAAAGACCATGCCTTACTCTGTTTATCCTCAGAGTCAATAGCTGATATTTTGCAGATGATCAATATTCTACACAGTCTTTCTGTCTCTGCTTCTTCAAGGACAGAACACAGATCGGCTAAGAGAGTGAGAGTAAAAACTCACGATAGCCAAAAGCAACCACCAGCAGCCACCACACTGAGCACCTGCTAAGTACCAGCATTCTACACATGTTATCTCGTGGACTCTTTACAAGAAAAGGCTTTTGTAAATGAGGAAGCTAAGGTTCAGTAAAGCTGAGGAAAATGCTTTTAAAAATGCACAGTCAATATGGAAGAAGGCAGACAAAACCATGTCTGCTGACTGAGACTCTCACTCTTTCCTGCACACCGCAGGGCCCAGTGGCAGAGGGCAAGCCTCTTGTTCATGCTGCAGCCTGGACTCAGGCAGGCTCCAGCATGTTGAAGACATTTAATAAAGGTCTGTGGCACACATGCCCGCATGCAGCAGTGAGTACGTGAATGCATGGAGCCCTGCCTTGGCCCTCAGTTACACTCCAGCCCTCTCCACGTCTCATTTTCCTACCATGAAAAGGCTTCCTGGTCAACTGAGACCACGTTCTGTTGAAACTAACATCCTGTACATAAACGGTCCTTAGTAAAAATAGCTCCTTTTTCTACACTCCTGGCTTTGTATGAAAGGTCCTGCCACTGGGTGAATGTACTAAATAAATAAAGACCTGGGCACCTCAGAAACCTTACCAAGAGTTCCAGTTTGGGCTGAACCTGGGAACTAGTGTTTTGTAAGTACACCCATGACTTCACCTCGACGCATGAAAATGGATTAGTGTCCCAAATTCCATTGCATACACATACACGCTTTGGGGAAGTTAGATCTATTTTGCTTTCAACCAGAAACCTGAAGGGATTATTCCTATCTCTGAGACAATCCCTGTTTCCCAATAAACTGATTCTTTTCCCCAAACTGCCCCTTCTCCCTGATGCACACCTGCCCAGGAAATGACCGTCTCTTGCACTCACCTACCCAAAGACTTCTTTTCCTTCAGGACAGAAACTGATGTGAATGAGGAAAAGCACAATTCTTAGAAGCCCTTAAGTTTGGATATCTTATTGAGGCATTTCCCTCTTTGCTGTAACGTGGACTCTTCTTCCTTTTTTTGGTTGCATTGGGTCTTCGTTGCTGCGCCCGGGCTTCCTCTAGTTGTGGTGAGCGGGGGCTACTCTTTGTTGCGGTGCGCGGGCTTCTCATTGTGGTGGCTTCTCTTGTTGCAGAGCACTGGCTCTAGGCTCACGGGCTTCAGTAGTTGCAGCACGTGGGCTCAGTAGTTGTAGCTCGTGGGGTTTACGGCGTGCGGGCTTCAGCAGTTGTGGTGCATGGGCTTAGCTGCTCCAGTGCATGTGGGATATTCCCAGACCAGGGCTCGAACCCGTGTACCCTGCATTGGCAGGCAGACTCTTAACCACTGAGCCACCAGGGAAGTCCTGTGGACTGTTTTTAGACTACAGTAGAGTAGCTAATTGTCTCTAAATATTATATCCATTCTGAACCTTGTACAAGAAAAAAGAAAAATCAATGTTTTATTTAACCAGTTGAAAGTTATCTCGTACTAAAGGGTTATAATTTTGATCTTTAAAACAGAAGAAATCAGGACTTCCCTGGTGGCGCAGTGGTTAAGAATCTGCCTGCCAATGCAGGGGACACAGGTTCGATCCCTGGTCCGGGAAGATCCCACATGCCGCAGAGCATCTAAGCCTGTGCACCACAACTACTGAGTCTGTGCTCTAGAGCCCGCGAGCCACAACTACTGAGCCCACGTGCCACAACTACCGAAGCCCGCATGCCTAGAGCCCGAGCTCTGCAATGAGAGAAACCTCTGCAATGAGAGAAACCACCACAATAAGAAGCCGGCACGCCGCAACTAGAGAAAGCCCCCGTGCAGCAATGGAGACCCAATGCAGCCAAAAATAAAATAAATACAATAAGTAAATTTTTTAAAAAAACAAAACCAAAACAAACCAGAGGAAATCAAACTTTTTTTTTTTTGGCCTGCTCTATGAAACGATCCTTCATTCTGTAATTGACCACATGGTTTGGAGAATTAGGAGGGGCCACCGAAAAGGGTCCATATTACCCACTTCATACTTGACCATTTTCAGCCCTGCTCTACCTGCTTCCCAGGGGAGGGGCAAAGAGTAAATGAGATGATCTGTTGGTCCAGGAAGGCCTGGCCAGTGTGGGGAATGCCGCTGGAACCAGCAGGGTGTGCTGTCCATCAAACTGGGCCCAGAGCAAAGGGCACAAACCAGATTCCCCACCACCGCAGAAAATCTCCACAGGGCTCAGATCTCACACTTGCTCTAGGTCAGGATATCACAGAGTAAGATCCAAAATGCCCCAGAGAGTCTCTTAATTGGGTGGAAACATGTTAGAGGAAGGATTAGGTGCAGGGTGTAAAGGTTTGTGCTGAGCTGGGGCTGAGTGATTAATTAGCACTCTGAGGACTTGCTCTCTCCAGGAGAACCCACTGGCTGAGAAGGGAAAAAAGAATTCATTCAGGAACGCCATGGGGAACACACATCCGTCCTGAGTTTCGAGGGGAGGGGTCCACAGGGACCGCCACAAGAAGCATCCTTCTGATCCCAGCCCTCTCAGTTTCCCATACTGCCCAAGGTGAGCTAGTGCAGAACTGTATCCAACATCCACCGTGAAGAGTTCAGGGGGCTGTCGGTGGGCCAGGGAGAAGAAAGGACCAGGGAAGACATTTAGAGGATTTTTCTGGGCAGAGGTTTGGAAGGGAGACCCTCCATAACATTTCACTTGGTTGGGGGAGTGGGCAGAGAAGGAGCTAGAATATAATTTTTATCAGCATACAATCCCAACTACTGAACAAAAAGGCAGGGCTCTCTCCAGTTAGCAAGCAGCCTTGGGAAAAACGCATCGCAGAGTATGTACAATTTGGCACTTATTCATCTCTCCCAGGAATGCCCTAAGCAGCAGGGATAAAACAGAGCGACCCGAGGAGCTGCCAATCATAGGGCAGATAGACGAGGAGCAGCTGAAGGTATGATGATCAGAAATGGACGGAACGCTCCCAGAGATGTTTGGCGCCCAAGCACAAGGAAGGGAGTTCTGCTGGGGAACTCTACGGACCCTTCCAATTTTGAGAGTATGGTTGTCGAAATCCAGACAGCACTGAAAAGAGAGCGAAGGCCACTCTAGAAACTGAGGGCACTGCCATCAGATCATAACTGATGAAAGCATCTTTACAAGAGTGATTAATCTTTGCCCCTTGGAGGCCCCATGCCTCTGCCTAAATTGATGAGCTGAACTGTTAATTTTGGTTAGTAACAAGCACAAAACTGAGAACTAGCGCAGAACTCATAAAACTTTATAAATATAAAGGGAAGGTCCCACCCTCCTGCCCAGGATGAAACCCTTTTCCTGACATACCATCTAGCTTTTGTCTGAACACCTGTATGGAGGAGATAGTTCATTACTTTACAAGGCCTGTTCCATTGCAGTACAGCTCTCGTCATGGAAAAGTTCTTTCTTATCCTGAGCTGAAATCCTTCTCGCTGTAACTCCTACCCCTCTAGTTCTATTTCTTAGGCTTTCAGATATTTAAAGAGTGCTGCTATAGTCATTTTAAACCTTCTCTTTTCCAGGCTAAACCTGTTTCCTTCAACCAATCCTTATAATCACATAGTTATCATCTTGATCATTCTTTTCTGAACTCTAATTTATCAATATCCTTTTCCAAAGAACGGAGAATAATACATCCGATATGGTCAAACTAGTACAGACTACAGTAAGACCTTTTTTTTTTTTAAATCCATGCTCCATCCTTCCAGTAATGAACTCAGACTTTTACAGATCATTTGGTACTTGCTTCAGATCACTGGCTCATATGCAGCTGGTTAAAAAGTAACCCTTAAGTTCTTTTCCACATGAAATCCTGTCAAGTTAGGCTCCCCGTGGTAACCCTACACTCAAGAAACTATTCTGATATAAATGTATAAATATATAATAGCACATTTCCTTTTTTAAAATGCTCCGTGTTGTTTCCACCTACTGTTGTATTTGAAATAATACTAAGTCTTGGCTCTATCGTCCTTGGTGTTCTCTCTACTCCCTCTCAGCTGAGCAGCCACCATAAGTTTGACAAATGAGGTAAAAGTACCTTCTGCATTTTCATCCGGTTTGTTGATGAAAATGATAAGCAGAGCTAGACCAAAAGCAGAGCCCTGCGGCCTGCCTGCTGAGACCCCCTTCCCGTGAAGGTCAGCACGGTCCACCTTCGCTGGGCACAGAAGTTTAACTTGCTGCAGCAGACCGCTCCCTCTGTCTACCATTCAGAGGCGCTCCATGCCGCAGATGCCACCTGGGGCCCACAGCCCCAGTCCCACCTCAGAGCCTCAAACGGGCATCCAGGAGCCTCCGTATCCTCAGGGCCCCCTGTACACCCCACCTCATTCTCCGTTAACCTCTGACACCTACCATCCACTCCAATCCTGGTGTTCTGCTGTCATCTTGCAAACAGATAGTGATACCGAGCAGGACCCTGTGGGGCTCCGGGGCACAAAAGCCTTTCTGTGCCCCCCACTTCTTGATTACAGGAAATAGCCTTCATTCAGCCTCCACGACCTTCCCTGAGTTCCAGCGGGCAGGTTCAAACAGTTGCTAATCAGGGAAGGGAGGGGATACGGAGGCGGAGGCGACAGGAGAGGAACAGTCAAGAAACAATAGTGCAGCCTTGGGGCAGGGTCCTGGATCCCCCTCCAGGGATACACACAACAATATCCTTAAGCTGTTTTGCAGATACAGAAACCCCAACCAGGTGGGAGAAGTTAACAGGTTAATGATGCTGACTCCCACGTGCCCCCCACCCAGGTGGAGGACGGAAGGATGATGTCCACGCTCCTCACCTCAATCAACTAACGCTTGAACTCTGTCGACCTCTGTCGCAAATTCATGCTGAATTCTCCTCAGCTCAAGCCCCTCATGAATATGCATGAATACCCTTAGCTTAAAACTTCCCCAGTTTTGCTGTGAGGGAAACACTGCTTTGGGATAACTCCTTCCTTCCTCCGATCTTTAGCTTGGTTGTATCTTTTGGTTGACACCCACCAAGAGGCGAACCCACCTTTCAGGTACCACTCTGATGCCACACACGCATCCCCGGCCACGCCGTTTTCCTCGGGCACAAAATACCCTTTCCCGCCTCGCTCCACACCGTACCCGACCTCTAGAGTGTGCCTCGGGTGCCAAGTCCACTCTGACATCTTCCCAACGGACTTGGTTTCCACACACTGACTTCTTCCCCTGCTGGACACCAAAAGCCTTTAGAATCGGTCCCCTCTACTCGGGTCGAGGGGGCGCATCCTCCTTCTAAGCCGTGTTTGAGCACAGAGGTCTGGCGGGCCCCTATTTCTCTGCAGTTTCCCACAGTTCTCGTTCGCGGCAGAAGCACTATCTTCCTCAAACATTTTCCCCACCCACTGTAATCGCTGCTCCCATCTCTCCCTCCTCATGCGATCTTACCTTTCTTCCCGCACCCGAGGACTCAGGAACCTGCTAGAGTCATCGTCATGGCTGCTCTGCTGGCTGCTGAGAAAAGACAGGATGTGAACCGTTAACGTTCGGCTTCTTTCTCAACCCTGGGGGAGAGCATCTAGACTTCGGCTCAATGGAGAAACGGGGTTACAACATCTTAAAGGTAGACGTTCCCCGGGGAAGTTTACACAGAGGGTATACTGCCAGACGGTGGAACTGAGACACATTTGGTGAAAAACCCACCCATCATACCTAAAGCACAAGAGGAAGATCCTGACCTATCACCTTCTTCTTCCCAGGCCACACAGTCTCAGAGAGTGAACGCCTCTGGCATTCTCTGTACCTGGGCCTCTAGATCTGTAGGACAGAATAATCCCATTCTTCCGCCTCCCCTGAGACACTCAAGGTGCTGGCTTGCAGTCTGGTGGGCAGGAAGGGGAGGGGTGTGGGCAGGAGGGAATTCCAGCAGGAGAAAGACTTGAGACTTGATGGAGTCTGGGGCCACCCGGCCTGCTTCCCCGCCTCCAGGGAAGGCTGAAGAGGGTGAGGGACGAAAGAGGGATTAGAAGGTGGAGTCCCTCCACTCCTTAAAGCCCTGTAGGCACGAAGATTATAGAGCTTCAACTCACAAGAGTTCTTGAAGTGCTTACTTTAAATGACTGTGGAATTCAACAGTCATTCATCCTACTCAAGAGAAAGAAAAGCTGTTCAGACACCTTATGACACTAACTGAACAGAAAGCTGGTGAACAAATAATTTTTATTCATTGCTAATTATTAAGTACTCCAGGTTTCTAATCAAGAGGCTGGAGCCCCCGTGGGCTAAGAATGGTGTTTGCTTTTTTAAATGGCTGGGAATAAACATTTTTTAAGTGATAATAATATTTCATGACATGTGAAAATTATATGAAATTCAAAATGATGTCATAAATAAAGTTTTATTGAAACACAGCCACACCCATTCATTCGCATACTAACCAGGGCTGCTTTTTTGCTACAATGGCAGAGCTGTGCAGTTAAGGCAGAACTGAATAAGTGCAGTAGTGAGGCCATTAGACCCACAAAGCCTAAATATTTACTGTATGGCCCCTTACAGAAAAAGTTAGCAAACCCCTGTTTGGCATAGATTCCATTCATAATCAATTCCTGTTACCATAAATGTCACTATAACCCAGGCCCAGTACAACCAACCTTGTTCCCTTGTTCTGGTGGATAGTTCAGAGCCATAAAAAGCACTGCTCTCTGCAGAGTACGCTCCTTAGACTAGATCCCCAGAAGACGGCAAACTGTGAACAATCTTGTAGGGTAAGTGCCTGCCCTGCCCCAGCGACTGCTTCTCCACCAAAGAAGCACGTGATTCTCCAACCACGCTCTGATGTTCTGATTTTTCAGCAAGAAGTAAATGAACTTAGAAGCAATTTACATCAAATTTTCAAATACACAAACATACACCTACACACACACACACACGCCAGAAATCAGAACAGCACCCCACACAAAGCTTCCAGTTGCTTGGCACAACCAAGTGTGTACACAATCCTGTGTTTTCTTTTACTCTACACAAAGCACTTTTTTTTTTTGCCGCTCGTTCCCTGTGGAGAACATGTGGCTACTCATCATTCCCTCTTTGCAAGGTCTCATAGACTTGCCTTTTAAAAACTCCTTATAACAAAATTATACTGCTGTGTTGCTAACCCATGGGATTTCTTCCATTGGGACTGACCTGTCATATGTATCAAGCACCCTCTTCTATACAACTTGGAATAGGTGTTAAGACTACAGTAGGCAACCCACAGATGACTGGAACTCCAATTCCACAGCAGACTCAGCATCAAGAGAGAAAAACCAAAATAACAATAATAATAATAATTTAAAAAGAAAAAAAAAGAGAGAGAGGAATACCAGTCTACACCGTTGGCAGTACATGTGAGGAGAAGTAGGAGGGAGGGCTGTCTGGAACCCAGTGGTTTACACTATCTAACACCCAAAGGGGCTCAACCAACCCAATGACCACAATCAGCATTACGGCCTCTTCACGGAAGAGATCAAACTGGACTCCATTTAAGCTATCTATAATGGGGCTGTGCTTCCTTCTCACCCTACCCTCACTCTGGCAATCAAGGCTTAAAGTAAAGCTAATAGAGGGGCTCCCAGAACTAAATGAGAAGTACCAGAGTTTCAGAAAAATAATCGTGAGCTGATTTTAGCAAGTTATCTCACTAGATGGCACTGCTGACTTCCAAACCAGAACCTGAACGAGGCCAAGCCATCCAGCTTCTGAAACCAAAACTAGAACCAACTTTCTGGCGCCCCCTTCTGGCCTTCCCATTGCTTAGAAAACCGTTCAGAGGGTGGAGATGAAAAGTTAACAATGGATCACCTTCAAACGATTTATTGGTTCCAAATAACTAAGAAATATCAACGTGCATGCATTCAACAAGTATTTCTCCAATGCTCTCTATGTGCACATATGTCAAAAGGCAGCATCCAAGTTAAGTCAATACTTTGGAATACGCTGCCTCAGGTTACATCCAACTTCCTCCACTTCCTACTTAACACAACCCTGAGCAAATTAGAAGTCATTTTCCTTACCTACAAAATGGAGATAGATGTTACGATAGTTCTTACTGTTGTAAGGATTAAAGAATGTAAAGCTGCTGTAAGAATTAAAGAATGAACATATGTGAAGTATGGAGAATACTGCTTGGCACATACTAACTGTTGTACAAATGCTATTATTATGTGCAAGTCATCGTTTTGCGGGTCATGGAAAATAAAGACGTGAATCAGACAGGGATCCTGCTCTCAAGGTGTTTACAATCTGGAAAGTAAGAGTCAATATAAACTATAATTTTAAACTACATTTAAAAGTAGAAAATGATAACTCTTAGACGTAAATATTAAAAGCTACAGAAACATAGACCAGAGAAAGATCACTTCCTTCTGGGGCTGGTAAGAGAAGACCATCTCAACAGCAAGGGTTTTTTTGCTGACACTTGAAAGTTGAACAGATTCAGGATGAGCAGAACTGAGAAGAGAGGGCGTTTTGTTTTTTCTTAATTTATTTGGCCACTCCGCGTGGCTTGTGGAATTTTAGTTTCCCAACCAGGGACTGAACCCAGGCCCCCGGCAGTGAAAGTGCAGAGTCCTAACCACTGGACCGGCAGGGAATCCTGAGAGGGCATTCTGGTTCAGCTCGGCTCACCAAACATTTACCACCTACCGGGCACTGTGCTAGAAGGCTGGGACGTAAGGAGCCCCAGTCTAGGAGGCACAAGTGTTCCCTGAGCACTGCGACGCAGCAACACCGGAAGGATGAAGGGGCGCAGGTCGCAGACACTTCTGCTGGGGAATTTCAGGCAACATATTGGAGAGGAGAACGTAGAACAGCAGGAACTACGGGTAACTCCACAGCAGCAACAGCTGCAGCACGCATGGGCTCCCTCCTCCTCTAGACACCCCCCTGCCTCCCCACCCGCCAAAGGAGCCTGGTCCTCTCTCCTCCCATTTTCAGAACTTTTTTTCCCACCGTCTTTAAAGGTGAGATAGACGCCAACCACTACCACTCCACCCAACCCCATGAAATGATCGTTGTTGAGCAGAGATTCAGACATTGCCTTGCTCTCTGGCAAAATTCTCAGCTCCTCTTTTATATGAGCCTTTTCAAACAGTACAGACCACCTGGACGCTGGGCAGCTCACCCTGCTCCCTAAATGAATCTGCCGGTCTTCTGAGGTCATGCAGAAGAGCCGTCACCACGGTAGGGTGCTTGCAGAGGGCTGTGGAAGGCCAGAGGTCAAGGGCCACGTCCACAACCGCTCCATTTCAGTCAAGGCCTTGGAGGGACAGGTGGCCAGTGCGGGCTCTACGGCTTAAGGAAGCTGGGAAGAACTTGAAGGAAGTCCGGCAGAGGGCGCTCACGGATGAAAACGTCTCTTAGACAGTCTGTAAAGAAACTCCAAACACCGATTTGGAATGACTTAGCCTGGGCACCAGATGACTGAAAGTCAGCTTAACACTGCAAGGAAGGGAAGTTGTATAAGCAACCGTTTGCCTTTCCCCCAAAAGAGCTAGAAAACGCATGAGGCTGACTAAAATCCCTCCTGCTGTAAATTCAAGCTGCTGATAAAAACCACTGTAGAAATTAAATTTTGAAACAGCACACTGGTGTTACTAAATACGGTGGGGAAGCGCTTCTGTGCGTCCCGCAATGTTCCGGAGGGAAAACAGCTGAAGCGAATCGAATCTGGAGTCCTGGTTTCGTTCTCTGCCAGCAAGCTAGTGCTGGGAGCTTATCCTAGAAGGTCACACTGAACCAGTAACCCTGGCTGGGAAAAATCCATTGTAATCGGAGGCAGAGCACACTCCAGAGGCAGAAATGCACAGGATACCGAGCTAGCAGGAAGCTCCGCAAGGCAGGCTGGGTAAATTCCCATGATTCCACTGGTCTCCCTTCCTCCCTCCCCCACCCCCGGGCACTGGCAGGAAGGTCAGCCTAAACCCACAAGCCACCAGGAAGGTGTCCTTCTGCCCTCTGCAAAGTACAGCTTCGCTCCTGTGGAAACTAAATTTGGCACTTTTTCTGAGCTGGTGCTTCCTAAGTAGAAACAGTTCTTTCTCGCCCAGACGATACTAATGGGGTCTCCTAAGCCGGGAAGGGGTTTTGGGAGATTCAGGGGATTCCAAGCAGTTATGGGGCTATGCGAGATGTCTTTTTGTATTTCCAGAGCCTAATGGAACCTGTACATTTACCGACACTAAGGCTGTGCACTCATTTTTCGCATTTCTTTGTTTTCGGCTCTAATCAGAGCAATCTAGTGTGTTAATACCAATTATCTTATGCTAATTAGAAGCTCTGAAAAGCTCAGAGTGGCTTTGATTGATAAATGTCTGATTAATAAAAGTGGGGGATATGTATACATATGACTGATTCACTTTGCTATACAGCAAGAAACTAATAACACGATGTTGTAAAGCAACTATACTCCAATAAAAATTAATAAAAAAAATTTTTTTAAGTGGGGGAAGAAATTTAGTGGATGTAGTAGAATAGCATGGAGACAGACAAACCGAGGTTCGCCCTGGCTTTGTTTCTTATTGGCCCTATAACTTTGACCAAGTCCCTTACCCTCTCTCAGCCTATTTCCCAGCATGAGTTCAAGATTTGGCATCAGGAAGACACAAGTTCTGCCACTTAGCACAGTGATACTGGGCAAATTATTTAACTTTTCTAAGTGTCAGACATGGGTATACACCACATGGCTTTAAGGACTGCAGTGGGGATTAGAAATGGTAGAAATCATCTATAGAAAGTGTCTAGCGCCACGTTTGGGCCTTGGTAGGTGTACCAGAAATGTTGGACATCAATTGTACTTAATATTCACAGTTAGTTTGGCAGATAAATACTTTGAAACATCCAATACATGGGAGGAAATTAACAGAAGAGAACCTTATGATAAAAAATGTTGAGAGCCACTGACTTGAAAAGTAGAGTTGCACTGTCACTGATAAAAGGCTGGATTTTCATGTTGAATTATATCTGCCTGAGAAATGACTCTAGCATCTACCATTTCAGTTTAAAGAGGAAGGGCATCTGGGGGAAGAAAGGCAGGTAGCCTGTAAGTAGAGAAGAAAAGAGAATAGTTTCTGTTTGTCATCTGGCAAGCGGGTATAGGAAAGTCTAATAATAGAAGATAAGTAAACAGATGTGATTTGGGACACTGCCAATGCCTGCCAGCTTCTTATACAACATAACTGAATATTCTCAATTACTACTTAGAAAATAACATGCTCTGTGTGAAGATTAATGATCTGTCTACAAAGGTAGCAGGACTGCTTCTGCTTAATGCCTTCCCTGGGAACAAGTAGCAATGTGAGTAGCTGGTCAAAGATTGAGGGATTCAGAATCCAGCTAAATATCTTTTAACTCATTACAACTCACTAATGTTTCTCTATTGAATAATTCTTCTGCCTCTAAACATACCCATGTCTCTGTCTTTAAAAAATAAAATCTCTCCCTCAACTCCTTTATGTTTCCTTCCTTCCCTACAGGGCCATATTTTATTGAAAGAATGCACTATTTGGTGACTGCCGAACTTCCATCAAAACTCTATCAGAGATTTGCATATAATGTGTTGTGATAATTAAGCAGTTATTAATAAACAAAGAAGAAATCCTCATCTCCCTATTTCAGGCATATCTCATTTATTGATTTTTCTATGTAATTTAAAATTGTTCATCTTTAAAACATTTTAATGCTCCTAAGGCAATCAATAAACTAAATTACTTTAAAAAAAATCTGTATCAGAATAAGCTAGAAGCTTTTCTATGCAGATTCCTTGGCCCCCTCCCCAAATTTACCAAGTCAGAGTCTGAGCCTGTCCAGGAATGCGTATTTTTTAAAAGCTTCCCAGTGATTCTGGGGAGCAACCAGGATAGAGACCCACTGGACATCACACTCACTGCCTCTGCTTCCTCACCATAGATTTCGTGAATTAGTCACTGTAACCTGGACCACACCCTTACCCCTCCTTGGTTTGATCGACCAAGACCTCTGTTACTGCCAAAGCCAATGACAACAGTTACATCCTAACCTCATTTGACCACCCAGGCAGGTCTGGCATTGATGATTATTCCCATTCTTTAAACTTCACCCTTCTTGCCTTCTATGACCCTCTGCTCTTTCTTGGATTTTTTTTTGCAGTACGCAGGCCTCTCACTGTTGTGGCCTCTCCCGTTGCAGAGCACAAGCTCCGGATGCACAGGCTCAGCGGCCATGGCTCACGGGCCCAGCCGCTCCGCGGCATGTGGGATCTTCCCGGACCGGGGCACGAACCCGTGTCCCCTGCATCGGCAGGCGGACTCTCAACCACTGTGCCACCAGGGAAGCCCTCTTTCTTGGATTTTATCCTACTTTTGTTTTTCTCTTCTTTTTTAGGGAACTTCATGGACTCTTCTTCTGGTTGGTCCTAAAATGTTTCCCAGGACTCATTCAGCCACTCATTTAATAAATTATCTGATACCAACTATAGGCCAGGCATTGTTCTAGAATCTAGATACCAAATACAAAGTAGCAAATGAAACAGATGAAACCTCCATGCTCAAGGAGTTCACATTTTATTGGGTTTCTTGCTCTTCCAGCTTTATACCCGGGGAGCCTAGTTTTTGTGGATCTCTGAAATTGTTATATTACACATTCAGGGGAGAGGATTTATAGCTCTCATCCGATTCTCAAATAGAGAATGTAACCCACAGAAGATTAAAATCTACTGCAATATATCTCTGGGGAATCATGTCCACACGCAAGGCTTCAATTATGATGGATAAGTTAATGACCCCCAAAGACAGCACAGCACTGAGCTGTCACTAGTCACATGTGGCTGCTTAAATTCATTAAAAATTCAGTTCCTTAGTCGTACTAGCTACATCTCAAGAACCTGATGACCACATGTGGCCATTAACTTCCATATCAGTGCAGCTAAAGAACATCTCCATCACTGCAGAAGGCTTTATTGAACAGCTTAGAGGTTTCCAGATCAAACCCAGGATTTGAGTTCCAGCTCTGCCACTTGTTATCGGAGTAACTCAGAGCAGCCTGTTAACCTCTCTCTACATTCCTGCCCCCTTGTCTTTTAAAATGTAAGTCACTTCACACACCTGTTTGGAGGATTGACCAAGTTAACTGATATAAAGCACTTAACAGAAGTCTTGGCAAGTAATAAGTACCTCCAAAATGTTAATAATACTTATTTTTATTATAATACATTTGCCATGGTGAATGGGTCCAACAGGAATCTCAAACTGAACATGCCCAATACTGATTTCACCATCTTTTTGTCCTCTCCTTGGACTCCACAACTAAGAATGCATGCGAACCAGAAATGCACCTCCATGTCAATTTCACACCAGGTCCTGCAGATGCTACCTTACTATCCCTCAAAGGCATCCCATCCTCCCTTCAACATTGACTGCCACTGCTTGAGGTCAAGCTCTCATCACTCCCTGCGGGGATTACTTTAATCGGCTCCTGACTGCTTTGCCTGTTGCCAACCCGGCCCTGCTGCACTCTGTCCTTGACACTGATACATCAGTGTTCTTCCTGATATGCAGATTTGATCACGGCTCTTCCTGGCTTACTACTTTATTTTTTTTGACCGCGTGGTTTGAGGGATCTCAGTTCCCCGGCCAGGGATTGAGTCCGGGCCCTCGGCAGTGAAAGTGAGGAGTCCTAACCACTGGACTGCCAGGGAAGTCCCCTCCTCCTGGCTTAAAATCCTTTAGGTGTCTCCTAATTTCAGAACAAAGTTCAAAAACTCCTTAGTTTAGCCTAAAACTAAGCTATAAAAGCCCAGTAAGCTGACTGCCATCTACCTTCCTAGCGTCCACATCTCCCACATCTCCCTCACCGGCTCCAGGATTTCACTCTCCACTCCGGTCATTCTGCTTGTCCTTGGCTTTGACTTTGCTCTTCTCTCGCCTGGTTTATCATTTTCTCCACTTCCCCTCTTTGTTTCACTCATTCCCATGGGCTGAGGCAGGATCTTCAGGGATTAAGCCTGAGGGCTCTAGCTGTAGACGGTCAGCACTCAAGTCTCGATTCTTCCACCTACTCAATTTCACCCTCCATAAACTGGGGATGATAAAAGTATCTTCTTCACTGGGGTGTTGTGAAAATTAAATAAACTAGTACCCACAAAATACTTAGAAAGGTATCTGGCATTGAGTAGATACTCAATATTATAGCTATTATCATCCTCCAAAAGTAGTACCTTCTCAGGGAAATCTTCCTCGATGGCCACCACCCACACTATGGTCCCTATATCACCCTGCCCTGTACTTTCCTTTATCATAACACTTATCATACTCCTTGGGATACAGTAATTACTGATTCAGTTCTGTATACCTTCTACCACACTGTAAGTTATTTGAGAACAAAGATCCCATTTTAGGTCATTTCTTTCCATCCCCAATGCCCAGCACTGTACTTAGGACCTATTAGATGTACAACATGATAAATTAATGTACAAATATCTAGCCTTGTCCTCCCTCTGAGGTCTCCACTTTCTGCTGAATACTCCCCGGCCAGTCAAGAAAGACACTTCGCTGAGTACAGATTACATGCTCCCTCTAGATTACGATGTGCTTCCAAAATGCTCATCAACCTTTTCTGGACACCTGTGTTCAAAGTATCCTGCTAGTCCTTACTGGATTTGTAAGGCCTGGTCTGTGACCTCAAGGAGCCCACCAGTCTGTATGAATTCCTGATGGACCATAAATTCATCCATGTTTCCAGCAGACTAAGCTTCAGGGTTTGGTGCTCTGGAGATGCCAACTTGAATTAGATGTGAACCTTCTAAATAAAGCCACCACTGTAAGCAAACCCATGAGGGCTGGCATGGTCCTCCTAACACCAGCCCTCCTCTGCCCCACCCCTATGCCAGAGTTGTGGCCCAACTCTCAGTTATCCAACATGAGGAAGCCGTACCTCATGCTTGACAGACTCCATTGGAGGGCGAACAGGAAAGAAGGTGGCCCTCCAATTAGACATCACAGGTATTCGTCAGTGGGAAAAGATTCTGAAGCCCAAAGCTGCAACTTTTTTTGTTTGTTTCTTTCTTTCTAAAATGCCTATGAGTATTAAATTTTCTCTTCTGTTAATTTAAAAGAATTTTAATTTTTATTTATTTGATTGAGGTATAATTGACATAAAACATTGTATTAGTTTCAGGTGTACAACATAATGATTCGATATTTGTATATATTGCAAAATGGTCACCACAATAAGTCTAACATCTGTCACCATACATAGTTACTTTTTTTTTTTTGGCTATACCACAAGGACTGCGGGATCTTAGTTCCCCAACCAGGGGCTGAACCTGGGCCCCAGCAGTGAAAGCACCAAGTCCTAACCACTGGACCGCCAGGGAATTCCCACAGTTTTTTTCCTTGTGACGACAGCTTTTAAGATTTACTCTCTCAGCAACTTTCAAATATGCAACATCATATTATTAACTATTGTCACCATGCTGAACATTACATCCCCAGGACTTAGGTATTTTATAGGTGGAAGTTTGTACCTTCTTTTTTTGGTGACATCGGTATTCCTTTTTGTTTTCTTTTTTTACTTAAGTATAGTTGATTTACAATTTGTGTTAGTTTCGGGTGTAGAGCAAAGTGATTTGGTTATACACACACACACACGCATATATATATATATATATATGCGTGTGTGTGTGTGTATATCTATCTTCTTTTTCAGATTCTTTTCCATTATAGTTTATTACAAGATATTAAATATAGGGCTTCCCTGGTGGCGCAGTGGTTGAGAGTCCACCTGCCGATGCAGGGGACACGGGTTCGTGCCCCGGTCCAGGAAGATCCCACATGCTGCGGAGCGGCTGGGCCCGTGAGCCATGGCCGCTGAGCCTGTGCGTCCGGAGCCTGTGCTCCGCAACGGGAGAGGCCACAGTGGTGAGAGGCCTGCGTACGGCAAAAAAACAAAACAAAACAAAAAAGATATTGAATATAGTTCCCTATGCTATACAATAGGACCTAGTTGCTTACCTATTTTATATATAGCAGTTTGTACCGACTAATCCCAAACAATGCATTTTAAATTTTCATGCTAATCCCTGGGTCTCAAGAATATAGATAATCAAGCTTCGGTTGGAAAAAAAAAATTTTTTTTCTCGAATGCCCTGTTCTGAGATAGTTTTCACAGAGGTTAAAGCATCCCTCACCTAGGCCTCTCACCTCACACAATTAAAAGACTTACACCTACCCCATTACATCCCCTGAAGGCGCCATTGGGGGGGGGGTAGCAAGGAGAATTGTGCCAGCTTATCTCTCTTCAATTGCGCTTAGCTAAAGGAACACACCACCTCTTTCTAGTTTCCCACATCCCAGTAGCTTCCTTGGCCTCGATCACTACTCAGCGTCACACGGAAATCTTAGACCGTCTGAAGAGAGTAAATACAACTTCACCAGGTCTCCTGGTAGTAAACCTTTACTCAGGACGGAACAGGGTCGACGAGTTGTTTCCCAGGACCTGAAGTCTGTGAGAATTCGCCAAGGCCCTGGGCAGCAGAGTCTCAGAGGCCAGCCTCCTCCCTCCCCAGCCCCCTGGGGCCCCTCCTGCCTTTAGAAAATCCCTTCCTTCCCAATCCAGAGCCTTCACATTGGAGAAGGAAGGAAGTGCCAGGAAGCTGCAAAGAGTTCTCAAACCCCAGGAGAGCCAGAAGCCACTCTGTCCACAGATAACCTCAAAACCTGATCTTGGACAATCATCTTTTTTTGGGGGGGCTGCACCACATGGCTTGTGGGATCTTAGTTCCCCCCAGGAGAGCCAGAAGCCTCTCTGTCCACAGATAACCTCAAAACCTGATCTTGGACAATCATCTTTTTTGGGGGGGCTGCACCATGTGGCTTGTGGGATCTTAGTTCCCCGACCAGGGATCGAACCCGGGGCCCTGGCAGTAGAAGTATGGAGTCCTAACCACTGGACCGCGAGGGATGTCCCCTGGACAATCATCTTGATCCTGGTCACTTTATCTAAACTGCTCAAGATGGGTTAAAGTTCCTTCTCCGTCGATTTCCCCTCACAGGAACAAGTCAGGAGACTTTCCCAGGACACACCAAGAGCCCCTGCCTGTGCTCCCCACATATCCCTACTTCCTCCACACCAAGAACCCTTAAATTATATTCCCAACAATCAGGTTTTGAAAGAGATAACTGACAACACACTATCTGTCTCCTGGTTAATTTGTGAGCGTGTTTTTAGTCAAAGGCACACAGCTACCATTCAGGTCAGCATCCAGTAACACACCTCACAACACTGGGTTGATAGAATTCAAATGAAACAATGTGTGGTTTCTATTAAGCCTTGGAAATTTTGTTAGTATCTAAAGGAACCCCGCCCTCCAAGGAACCACTGACTTCAATAATCAATATACAAACTGGTGTTCGCTGGATCTCCTCTTGGCTCCGCTTCTACCAACCTCCGCATGGTTAGAGTTTTGCCCACAGTCACCTTCTTTTCACTACACATTCTCCCACCGATAATCTCGTGCAAGTCCATGGCCTCAACGACCCACATGTTGACTCCCAAACCTGTACCACCAGCTTGGACCGTTCCACCAAGCATCAGTTCCCCGGACCCAGCTGCTTACAGGACATGACCAAAACCCTGCGCCCACGCGCTCCTCAAGCAGCATGACCCAAACTGCCTGCTCCCTCCTGCACTCTCACCTCTTCTACCGAACCGTGTGCATCCTCTTTCCTTCGCTCAGCCACCTGCATCACCATCTATCCACTTAGCTATCCAAACAAGGAAACTCAGAAATAGTTTTAGCGGTTCCCTCTCCTCCGCTCCCCACCTCCAATCTGTCGCCGAGTTCTGTTGCTCCTACCTTTGAAACATCTTTTATATCCATCCCCTCCTCCCTACTCCCCCTGTCCCTGCCCCGGTCATACCAGACTGGCTGCACAAGAACTGACTGAAAACTTTTTTAAAAATAGGTTCCTATACCCTCACTTGCCCTGGATTCTGATTCTGGGTGTCTGGGTGGAGCCTGAAGGATTTTTAAGGCATATCCCAAGTCTGCAACTATTGTACTAAAGTCCTACCCTACTGAAATGGCCCCTTAACTGTGCTGGATAATTTTTTTTTTTAATAAATTTATTTATTTATTTTTGGCTGCATTGGGTCTTCGTTGCTGCACACGGACTTTCTCTAGCTGCGGCAAGCGGGGGCTACTCTTCGTTGTGGTGCACGGGCTTCTCATTGCGGTGGCTTCTCTTGTTGCGGAGCACGGGCTCTAGGCGTGCGGGCTCAGTAGTTGTGGCTCGCGGGGTCTAGAGCGCAGGCTCAGTAGTTGTGGCGCACGGGCGCAGTTGCTCCGCGGCATGTGGGATCTTCCCGGCCCAGGGCTCGAACCCTGCGTTGGCAGGCGGATTCTTAACCACTGTGCCACCAGGGAAGTCCCTGGATAAATTTTTAACAACCAGCTTGAAGGGGAAAAGGGAATGACTTGTATCACTTGTTGACTTCTGTGCTGTAAATTCTCTCACCACGTGTGATTTCAAGCACCAACGTGATGTCACTAAAAATATCACACTGGGAAGCTATGTGCACAACTGGCGGATGCAAGCTGGTCCCGCAAGGAATTCGCCTAGACCACCACCTTTATCTTCTAAAACAGAGCTAGACATGCCTCTTCCCAAGTCCTCTGAGGGTTTCCCCTAATGTCACAGATGACAGTCCAAAGACCTTTGTCACTCACGAGGCCTTACAACACAAAACCAACTTCTCAACTTCTCCCCACAGGAAGTTCCGCCTACGTTCTGTTGACACTGAGCCAACTGTGCTCTCCAAATACGCCACGTCCACTCATTCCTCCAAGCTTTGTCCGTATCATCCCCTAAATGTCTCTTCTACATGATCCCACAGACCCCACCTCAATAACTGCATCTCCCACCTTGGCCAATCGAGCCCCATGTCACACAGAAGCCTCGCTGTCTCTCCATGGCCTCATTGATGTTCTCTTCCTACCTGACCCTTTGGGCTGCAGAGCTGTGACAAATCCAAGCCTGAGCAGCTATTGCCAGTGTTGACGGTGGCCCTGCCCGAGCCTTGGTGGCCCTGCCCGAGCCTTGGTGGCCCTGCCCGAGCCTTGGAGATAACCTGTTGGCTGCATCAGAGAAACCCTCCTTCAGCGCAAGTGCTGGCTGCTTTGTTCAGTGTAGTCAAGCTACTGCATACTAATATGTTTAATACTAACAGTAATCCTTCACATTTAAACAGTGCTCTCCAGTCCACAAAGTGCTTTCTTGTACATTCTTCCATCTGATCTTTCCAACCTTATAAAGAAGATAAAATATATGTGTGTGTATATATATACATGTATATATATACTCTGATCCTCATTTTATTGGGTTTTTTTTTTGGTTTTTTTGGTCGCACCGTGCGGCTTGCGGGATTTTAGTTCCCCGACCAGCCGACCAGGGATCGCACCAGGGCCCTCGGCAGTGAGAGCGCCAAGTCCAAACCACTGGACCACCAGGGAATTCCTGATCCTCATTTTAAAGATGAAGAAAATAAGGATTCAGGGGAATATATGACATGTCTAAGAGCGAATGGTTGGTAAGCTAAGGAATGAGGGTTTCAACCCAGGCTTTCTACTCCAGAATTCCTGATTCTTTCACCTTGAGCACATGACCACGCCGGGCCATAGCCTTCACTTAAGACTGGGAAGGGCTGGGCGGCAGGGATGACCTCAGTGATGAGACTGGGGGAGATGTGAGCTTGGGGTGGGGGCACTGGGAAGAGCCTGAATGTTCATTCTGCTGAAATTGCCAGTGTCTCTGCCCTGCAGGCGGCAGCCCTTAGCCAGAAAGCAAGAACATCTGGGAGGTCCAAGGCCACAGAAACCTCGAAACGAGAAGTGACAAGCGTTTTGCCCGCACCAGTCAACAGGCACTGACGTGAGATGGGACCGATAATGCAACCTGCCATGAGGTCTCAGGGCCACAGGTGAAATCACAGAAATAAACAAGTGTTTGATGATAACTGAAAAAAATAACTTATGGCTCAGAGTAGAGCTGTTTCATCAGCCAGCTGGTGGAAAAGCCACAGGCACACCAAATACACCAGAGCGCTGTGCCCGGTGAGAGCGCAGGACTTCCTAGAGCCAGAGCCAGGCCTCGAGAGACTTCCAGGAAGCCAGGGGAGGGTTGGCCTGAGCCCAAGGGGGAGGCTTTGAAGACCAGGGAGGCCAGGACCATCTCATTTAGGTCTGAGAGCAGGACTCAGGAAGGGTAGGCCAGTCGCAGAGCAGAAATGCAAGTGCCCTGAGGGCCTCTTCATAGAAAGAAGCGTAGGAAACACTTGGCAGTGCCAACTTGATTCTACTGCCAGCCGAGGTGGGGGAAGCTTGATTAAGGGGCCAACCTGGAGTAGACTGGGCAGCTGGTGAATTCCCACAGGAACGTTCCAGATTCACCCCCCACTCGCCGCCCCCCCAAAAAAGTGGCAAGAGTCTATTTTACAGCTGATTGAAGATCCAACTCAATTAAAAAGAAATATGTTTTCAAGACATTTTATGACTCTGGCTTCCCAACTGGCAGTTAATTTTGTCACCACCTGTCTGTTTCCCTCTAGTTAACAGAATTCAAATCCCTTAAGCTGAAAGTGTAGGAGTCCTAAAGGTTAAGGTAGGCAAGATACAAAAAGCCTTGTGTTCTGCCCCAGGGACCAAGGACAGAGGCACCCAAGGAGAGGAGAAGCGGATGCATCTAGAAAGAAGGACGAATTCTTGAGTCCTACAGGACAAAGGACACCTGGGGGAGGAGGCTTGTTTATGCAGAAACCCTATCACAGACAAATGGTCAAGATACTATGCAGGGACCATGGAGTTCAAGGGCAGACTGCAGGCCGTGCTGTTTTCCAGAAAGAGGCCTTTCAGCCTCCTTGCCTCCCCTTCCCTGCCCGACTCTCATCCCCATCCCCTTCCATCCCCCATCCAACTTTGCCCTTAGCCCCAGGAAAAACCGGTTTATGGTAAAACTGTTATCATGGGTTTTTTGTTTTTCCAATTAGAAGAAATAAAAACAGTTCTAACCAAGAACTTTGGTCATTTACCAACTCACAGGGAGCCCCTCAGGGGCCTGGGAAGAAACAGTATGGACTGGACCTAGAGTGAGGATGTCAGGGTCTAACAGCCTGATCTGTTTCCACAAATGGTTTTCCACACAGGAGTAAATGCCTATCTTTTCAGCCAAGCACTTTGACAACTTTCTGATAAGGTATAGGCCACTCATTGTCTTTTTTTTTTTTTTGGCCGTGGCATGCAGGATCTTAGTTCCCTGACCAGGGACTCAAACCCATGCCCCCTGCAGTGGAAGCGCACAGTCCTAACCACTGGACCAGGAAATTCCCCCATTGTCCACTTTTTACTAAGCAAGAAGGCAACAGGTACTGGAACACCTGTTATGGGAATAGTGAACAAAAGAAAACAGAAGTTGAATAAACCACAAATCGTTACTTTTTGGTTTGAGAATGTTAATGAAACAACCTCTCACCCCGCCCATCGCATCCTGTCCTACATTCAATTAACCCTCTCCACGTTCTGCTCTGGGATTCACCCACATGGACAAGGGCATAAAATCTACAAAGTGGATCATTCATTCACTTAAAATTCATTTAAAGAACTCTTTGACTGGCAGCCTGTAAACAGGGAAAAGATGAGAAAGCAAACTTTGGGTGGGCCAAGTACTGTGCTAGAAAGCAGCAGACACAAAAGTACCCGAAGACGCTACCCTCAAGAACCCTAATGTGTGTTGAGAAATGAAGCTGAAAGGCTAAAGACAATTAATTATGAAGAACCAGAAGTTTGTTTCATAGAGGAAAGGGAAACTAACATGTACTGAGTGCCTACTCTATGCATTTTTCACATTATCTCACTTAAAAGTCAGTATTTGAAGAAATATTTTTTATTCAAATTCTGTTCTATTCTTCTTGATTTATTTAGAGCAAGATTACAAGTGTCCCATTTAATGTAACCAAGTCCCTTCATCTGCCCTAACTCCACTGTAACTATAACTCATCTAGGATGTTCTTTCTGACCAACACAGCGCCCCTCATACAACAACGTCCTTTAAACGCTTTTCCAAGCTCAGGACTAGGCCGGCGATTGTGCTGGAAGATGCCTGAAGCCCACAAGAGTGTTGTGTCCTCTAGGTCTGAGTCCTCTATGTAACTCTGCTGGGCTAAGAGCATATACATTATATGGGAGCAGAATTTGCCACCCTAAAATATGTCTCTTCGGCACATCGATTGTTTTAAGCTGGTTATTTTCTGAGAAAACAGCAGACCAGGGAAGGGCTCTAAAAACCAAGTAGGAGTTGCCCTTCTGTAAGAGACTCCTACATTTGTAAGGGAAATCTCCATCTATCAGGCTGTCTCTCTCTCCACCTGGAAGAGGAGGAAGACCACATCTCCAGCAACTCTTATCAGTGGGGAAAGGAACCACTGAGATCTGAATCACAATCACCCTTGTTCACTGTGCCTTTCCCAGTCACCTCCCAGAACTGACTCTGCCCACCCTTAGCATCCTCTTTTGTCTTTAGCTGAGGATGGTATTTAAGGAGAGGGCTTGGGCCATTATGGCAAATTACTCAGATTTCCTGGGTCTCTCCCACGTGCACATGTTATTAAACTTCTGTTTGATTTTCTCCTGTTCATCTGTCTCATGTCAATTTCATTCTTAGATCAGCCAGAAGAACCTAGAAGGATACAGGAAATTTTTCTTCCTCCCCAACAACATGAATCACTGGCTAAGGAGATCCGACTCAGAGTTGAGGGGAAATTAGAGGAGCACAGTCCAGAAGCTCTATTTCCATTCTGTAATTGCCCATCTGCAGAGTTGACACTTAAAAAGTATTCCACGTGTACATACATACCCTACACGTTCTTGTCACTCAAAATGCTCCTGTTCTCCTCTCTCTTTCCTGCTCATCACTCACATTTCAGCAGTAAATGAGAGGGCGGGGGGAGGGGCGGTTTACAACAAGCAAGGGAAACCCTGGCCCTTCCCTGTTTCTTTAGCTAGGATTCTTCAGATCAAAAAAGCCATCTGCTTCAGACTCTTTTTTACATCCAGTTCCTTCTCTGGGCAATCTGAGTGAGAAGGTAATGAATGACACTGCATGGGCAGGCTCCATTCCTGAGCTCAGCTGCCAGTCTCGTTTGGATGAGACAAGTTGGTATTTGTGAGGCCCGGTTGCCCCAAGAGGACGAATATTCGCTCCAAATGGGTCAGACTATTTTGGTTGCATCATACTTCTTGAAGCTACCCACCTTTTTCTCTTTCATTACCCACCTCCCCGAACTGGTGATCCCCACCAGCTGCGTCCACTCCCTCTCTATTCACTTCACCCCCTACAATCAAGCTTCCAATTCTACTGCCCGATACAAACTGTTCCTTTATCAAAGGTCACCAATGACTGCCTAATGGCCTTTTTTCCTATCTCAATTCTTTCTGACATTTCTACAGCATTTGGAATAACTCTTCCTTCTTGGGGTAAAAAGTATTCCATCCTTGACTTAGTTTCAATAGTACTTAGTGAAATCACATCTTTCATTCAAACCAGCATTTCTGGAGCACTTACTATGGGCTAGGCTCCATTTGAGGGAACACAAAGAGAAAGATACATTCCACCCTTAAGGAGTTTACTGCCTAGTGGAGAAAGAGACAGTCCGTCGAACAATGAAATCACGCACAACAAGGTAACTGCTTCACAGAGGGCATGATGGGGAAAAGTATGTACAAAGTTCAGTACCCATACCAGTGAAAGAACACCTGGGTTGCACAGGAACACAGATAGCACTCCACAGAGGAGGAAGCATTTGAGCTGACATTTAAAAGATGAGTAAAATTTGACTAGCAGACCACATTCCAAGTGGAGAGATTGGTACATGGCAAGAAACAGAGGCAAGCTCAGTCAAGGACCTCGACCTTAGCACGAAACCCACACTGTTGGAGATGAAGGAGGACGTGGGAATGGCAAGAAATGAATGTGCGCAAGTAAGCAGGGTCTGCATCACAAAGGCCCTTGTGTGTTCCAGAAGCGGGAGGAAATTTCATCCTGTAGAGGACAAGGAGGCATTGAAGAAACCTGGAGAGGGGAGTGATTTGTTTATTAGAAGAAAGTAAAGGGTTAAGTGGGAGGCCTAGAAGGAAGCCCTCTCAGTAAAGCAGAGGGGATGAAGGCTCAAGCTAAGGAGATGAGGATGGAGAGAACCGACGAGTGAGCGGGGGAAAGAGGCAGGAGGTGCCTGACTGCAGGTGATGGGAGCAGGGGAGGGAGAGATCTGGAAGGTCCTGCTTCCTCTGCCTGTCAGCGCTTGAGGGCAGTTCTAGCTCCTTCTTTGGCATTCCCACCACTTTAGCACAGTGCAAAACAAATGAGCAGCAAGCAATAAATAGCTGCTGACTACTTAATTATTACCACCTTCATCAACTAATGGTAAGATAAGTCTGTAGCAAATCCTCAGTGAGCCTTGTATCTGCAGCGAGAGCAGGAGGGCTGCTAAAGTGGGTTAGGGCTCCCAACTGGGTTCTCTATAGCATCCATATACACTCATTTTGGAGTCGTGCGCAAAGCAACACTCGCCTATTAAGAATAAAAACATATGGGAAACAGAGCACAAGTACGGTGCAGCACTAGTGCTGGGGCTGGGCTCAGGAGTCTGGGTCCAGCTCTGGCTCTGCCACTAACTCGGCAGCACACAGAGCAAGTAGCCTCACCGTTCTGAACCTCAGTTGGCTGAGTGTGCTGGATGACCACAAAGGCCCCTCCTGGCCTTAAACATGCAAGGAAGCTGAGTAAGGTTTAAGTAAGTAAGGATATCTGCAGGGAAAATCAGTTTGAAAGCTCAGTGATGGGCGGAGAAGGGAGTTGCATGAACCGAACCAGGAGGGAGCGGAGGACCAGCGTCACTCAGATACCTGGAGAGGCGTTTCACGGGCAGAGACAGAAACCGTCCTGGCCCACTTCTGCAGACTCCTGTTGAGCCCTGCTTCCTTTCACTGTTACTCTGTCTACAGCTTATCATTTTATCATCGTCTATAATTCTACTAATAAAGTCATGGACCAACCCTGACAGCAAAAAGAGGCCTAAAAGATGATCTTGTCTGGACTTCCCTTGTGGTCCAGTGGGTGAGGCTCCGCACTCCCAATGCAGGGTGCCCGGGTTCGATCCCTGGTCAGGGAACTAGATACCGCATGCGTACCGCAACGAAGATCCCGCATGCTGCAACAAAGACCTTGCACAGCCAAAATAAATAAATATTTTAAAAGGGGGAAAAATAAAAAAAGAAGATCTTGTCTACTTCATTCCCTTTCAGAACAGGAAACCAAAGGTCAGAGAAGTTAAGAGACACGTATAAAGCCACAGAGGTATTTAACAGCATTACAAAAAATAAAACTCTAGTCAGCACACTCTTAGAGCAGAGTTCTGCCCACAGCTGCCCTTCGGGTCCGAGAATATAAACTCCTAGAGCAAAGAGGAGGTATTTTACATTTTTTTCCTAGCCCTCTGGTGCACTCACTCATAATGAGGATAACTACTAACCACGGTTCATTCCATAAAATGTATGCGTTCTGTGCTGTCGTTGAGCGTTTTCTAGGTACCAGCTCTGTTCTAACCAGAGACATAGTAGTGGCCCAGGCCCCTGCTCCTAAAGACCTCAAGTTCTTGTGGCTTAGCAGTAGAGCTGCAGAGATGGGATACGGATCATCGACAAAGACAACCTAAAAAACAGGATCATTTCAAAAGTGACAAATATAATGAAGATAATAAAATTGGGCGGTGAGAAGAGGAATCTCAAAAAAGAAAAAAATATGTCGAGTTCACATCAGTATTAAGGGGCAGATTCTACCAAAGCAGACTTAAATGTTTGCTTTCCTATTTTCCTAAATATTAAACATGTCTCTTACACAGTACATATTCAAACAATATTTATCACTGATGTTGATGGGGATAAAACAGATCACAATATTCCTACTAATATAAGACTAAGTGCTCATAAAATATTCAGATATAACAAGTTAAAGTGTTTCTCAAACTCTAAGTTCCCCAAATCAGTCTCATGAAAGATGGCAGAAGCATCACAGAGCACACACAAAATCAATCCTCATCTCACAAATGCTTCACATGTTTTTAAACTTAATTTTTAATTTTTTATGTAATTTTTAAAGGTAACTTTCATTTAGTTATTACAAAATATTGGCTGTATTCCCCATGTTGTACAATACATCCTTGAGCCTATCTTACACCTAACAGTTTGTACCTCCCGCTCCCCCCCGCCCCCGTCATCTCTCTCTTAAAGACTGTCTTTAAATCTTACCTTGGCTCCTTCTTACAACTTCTCATTTTTCTAAAAGTTCTCTTTCTGCATCTTCTCCCTAGCACCAAAAGCATCTTCTCGCCTTATTATCCTGCATGTCAAAGACTGTCACTCATCTCAATCTCAGAAGACAATCCTGCCCTCCAGCATTTAGTCCTCCAACAGAGCCTTACGGCAGCCCTGATTAAGCTGAAATCAAAGATTCATGAAGCCACATCACAGGAAACTCAGCACGGGCAAAATACGTGTAACACCTGCAGCGCTGGTTACTTGGCCCCCTCCCTTTCCCGTAAGAAGGGGGATCAGGTTCCAGAAGTGCATGGGGAAATACTGAGACAGGACAGGCTGCCTTAGCTATCACACACTGCCCTAACCACCCTCTGGACCACTATTTTTTCCAGGTCTGCCAACCCCAAGTGACTCAGCAAAGGTGGTGCAATGACAAAAAACCACAAGTCCCAGGGCCTGTCCTTCAGATCAGATAAGCTTGGCCCCAAAGGACACCAATATGAAAACACCTCTTTCCCTTGAATTTGAAGGGGAGGGAGATAAAAGGAAACGATCAGAAAAGTGAGCACGTACTGTGCACAGACGAGAGATGCCTTGCCTTTCTTAGCTCATCTTCAAACCAACCTACAAGGTGGGGATGATCATGATCCTCCATTTATGTGGGAGGAAACTGATGATGCAAAGCAGCCTGAGGGAAGAAAACTTGTTCCAGGCTGGAATTTTACCCCAGGGAAGCAGGCCGGAATTTGCTACTGGAATAAAATTCAAAGGCAGCCCCTGGGAAGTCATCTGTGTAGACAGAGTGAGGAACAGAGTTGGCCTGGTAAGTTATGGACAGTATTTCGCAGAGGAACAGGCTTGGGAGAGGTAGAAACATTCTCTTCCTCAGCTGCCCCCATCACGCTCTAATTCACAATCAGTCGCCACCTGTGCCTCCAGACCCTTCATCGCTCAGCCACAGGTGGGCTTATCCTGTCCTCAACCAGAACAGGGCAGGCCAAGTCTCTAAGTCTCTGTGACGTGGATGGATCTAACCCGACTGCGGACATCAAGACAAGAATCGTATTCAATACGCAAATTAAAATTTCTTGCTGGTAAATGTGAGTCACCGTCCCACGGCCAATGGGACCTCACTTGCCCTATGGGACAGCCAGGGTTTAAAAATATATGTATATGTACGTATACATATGTATATAAATGCACGCATACATATGTAATATTTACATGTATTAAATGTACAATATATTTATTTTTAAAGGTTCGTTCATTCAGTCATTCTCCATGACCTATCCACTTAACTCGGATGAGTGGGGTTTGGAGTTCCCTGCATGGTGCCAACTATTTCGGGGTTTTTTGTTTGTTTGTTTTTGCCAGTTCCATGGGGAGCTTTGACCTAGGATGTCTTTTTGGTATCACCCGGGTTGAGGCAAAGGTGCTGAGACTTTGGACTCCCATATCAGCTCATCATTGGCCACAGCATGTCTTTTTTTTTTGAATTTTATTTATTTTTTTATACAGCAGGTTCTTATTAGTTACCTTTTAACACATATAAATATATATATGTCAATCCCAATCTCCCAATTCATCCCACCACCACCACCCCACCCCACTTTCCCGCCTTGGGGTCCATAAGTTTGTTCTCTACATCTGTGTATCTATTTCTGCCCTGCAAACCAGTTCATCTGTACCATTTTTCTAGGTTCCACATATATGCATTAATATACGAAATTCTGTTTTTCTCTTTCTGACTTACTTCACTCCGTATGACAGTCTCTAGATCCATCCACATCTCTAAAAATGACCCAATTTCATGCCTTTTATGGCTGAGTAATATTCCATTGTATATATGTACCATATCTTCTTTATCCATTCATCTGTCAACAGGCATTTAGGTTGCTTCTATGACCTGGCTATTGTAAATAGTGCTGCAATGAACATTGGGGTGCATGCGTCTTTTTGAATTATGGTTTTCTCTGGGTATATGCCCGGTAGTGGGATTGCTGGGTCATATGGTAATTCTATTTTTAGTTTTTTAAGGAAGCTCCATACTGTTCTCCATAGTGGCTGTATCAATTTACATTCCCACCAACAGTGCAAGAGGGTTCCCTTTTCTCCACACACTCTCCAGCATTTGTTGTTTGTAGATTTTCTGATGATGCCCATTCTAACTGGTGTGAGGTGATACCTCACTGTAGTTTTGATTTGCATTTCTCTAATAATTAGTGACGTTGAGCAGCTTTTCATGTGCCTGCTGGCCATCTGTATGTCCTCTTTGGAGAAATGTCTATTTAGGTCTTCTGCCCATTTTTTGATTGGGTTGTTTGTTTTTTTAATATTGAGCTGCATGAACTGTTTATATATTTTGGAGATTAATCCTTTGCCCAATGCTTCATTTGCAAATATTTTCTCCCATTCTGAGGGCTGTCTATTCATCTTGTTTGCAGTTTCCTTTGCTTTGCAAAAGCTTTTAAGTTTCATTAGGTCCCATTTGTTTATTTTTGTTTTTATTTCCATTACTCTAGGAGGTGGATCAAAAAAGATCTTGCTGTGATTTATGTCATAGAGTGTTCTCCTTATGTTTTCCTCTGAGTTTTATAGTGTCCGGTCTTATATTTAGGTCTCTAATCAATTTTGAGTTTATTTTTGTGTATGGTGTTATGGAATGTTCTAATTTCATCCTTTTACATGTAGCTGTCCAGTTTTCCCAGCACCACTTATTGAAGAGACTGTCTTTTCTCCATTGTATATCCTTGCCTCCTTTGTCATAGATTAGTTGACCACAGGTGCATGGGTTTATCTCTGGGCTTTCTATCCTGTTCCATTGATCTATATTTCTGTTTTTGTGCCAGTACCATACTGTCTTGATTACTGTAGCTTTGTAGTATAGTCTGAAGTCAGAGAGTCTGATTCCTCCAACTCTGTTTTTTTTCCTCGAGATTGCTTTGGGTATTCGGGGTCTTTTGTGTCTCCATACACATTTTAAGATTTTTTTATTCTAGTTCTGTAAAAAATGCCACGGGTAATTTGATAGGGATTGCACTGAATCTGTAGATTGCTTGGGGTAGTAGAGTCATTTTCACAATATTGATTCTTCCAATCCAAGAACATGGTATATCTCTCCATCTGTTTGTGTCATCTTTGATTTCTTTCATCAGTGTCTTATAGTTTTCTGAGTACAGGTCTTTTACCTCCTTAGGTAGGTTTATTCCTAGGTATTGTATTCTTTTTCTTGCATTGGTGAATGGGATTGTTTCCTTAATTTCTCTTTCTGATCTTTCACTGTTAGTGTATAGGAATGCAAGAGATTTCTGTGCATTAATTTTGTATCCTGCAACTTTACCAAATTCATTGATTAGCTCTAGTAGTTTTCTGGTGGCATCTTTAGGATTCTCTGTGTATAGTATCATGTCATCTGCAAACAGTGACAGTTTTACTTCTTCTTTTCCAATGTGTATTCCTTCTGTTTCTTTTTCTTCTCTGACTGCCATGGCTAGGACTTCCAAAACTATGTTGAATAATAGTGGTGAGAGTGGACACCCTTGTCTTGTTCCTGATCTTAGAGGAAATGCTTTCAGTTTTTCACCATTGAGAATGATGTCTGCTGTGGGTTTGTCGTATATGGTCTTTACTATGTTGAGGTAGGTTCCCTCTATGCCCACTTTATGGAGAGTTTTTATCATAAATGGGTGTTGAATTTTGTCAAAAGCTTTTTCTTAATCTATTGAGATGATCATACGGTTTTTCCTCTTCAATTTGTTAATATGGTGTATCACATTGATTGATTTGCATATATTGAAGAATCCTTGCATCCCTCGTATAAATCCCACTTGATCATGGTGTATGATCCTTTTAATGTGTTGTTGGATTCTGTTTGCTAGTATTTTGTTGAGGATTTTTGCATCTATATTCATCAGTGATATTGGTCTGTAATTTTCTTTTTTTGTAGTATCTTTGTCTGGTTTTGGTATCAGTGTGATGGTGGCCTCATAGAATGAGTTTGGGAGTGTTCCTTCCTCTGCAGTTTTTTGGAAGAGTTTGAGAAGGATGGGTGTTAGCTCTTCTCTAAATGTTTGATAGAATTCACCTGGGAAGCCATCTGGTCCTGGACTTTTGTTTGTTGGAAGATTTTTAATCACAGTTTCAATTTCATTACTTGTGATTGGTCTGTTCATATTTTCTATTTCTTCCTGGTTCAGTCTTAGAAGGTTATACCTTTCTAAGAATTTGTCCACTTCTTCCAGGTTGTCCATTTTATTGGCATAGAGTTGCTTGTAGTAGTCTTTTATGATGCTTTGTATTTCTGTGGTGTCCGTTGTAACTTCTCCTTTTTCATTTCTAATTTTATTGATTTGAGTTCTCTCCCTCTTTTTCTTGATGAGTCTGGCTAAAGGTTTATCAGTTTTGTTTATCTTCTCAAAGAACCAGCTTTTAGTTTTATTGATCTTTGCTACTGTTTTCTTTGTTTCTATCTCATTTATTTCTGCTCTGATCTTTATGATTTTTTTCCTTCTACTAACTTTGGGTTTTGTTTGTTCTTCTTTCTCTACTTCCTTTAGGTGTAAGGTTAGATTGTTTATTTGAGATTTTTCTTGTTTCTTGAGGTAGGCTTGTATAGCTATAAACTTCCCTCTTAGAACTGCTTTTGTTGCATCCCATAAGTTTTGGATCATCGTGTTTTCATTGTAATTTGTCTCTAGGTATTTATTGATTTCCCCTTTGATTTCTTCAGTGACCTGTTGGTTATTTAGTAACATACTGTTTAGGCTCCATGTGTTTGTGTTTTTTACGTTTTTTTCCATGTAACTGATTTCTAATCTCATAGCATTGTGGTTGGAAAAGGTGCTTGGTATGACTTCAATTTTCTTAAATTTATCGAGGCTTGATTTGTGACCCAAGATGTGATCTATCCTGGAGAATGCTCCATGTGCACTTGAGAAGAAAGTGTAATCTGCTGTTTTTGGATGGAATGTCTTATAAATATCAATTAAATTTATCTGGTCTGTTGTGTCATTTAAAGCTTGTGTGTCCTTATTAATTTGCTGTCTGGATGATCTGTCCATTGGTGTAAGTGAGATGCTAAAGTTCCCCACTATTGTGTTACTATCGATTTCCTCTTTTATAGCTGTTAGCAGTTGCCTTATGTATTGAACTGCTCCTATGTTGGGTGCACATATATTTATAATTGTTATATCTTCTTCTTGGATTGATCCCTTGATCATTATGTAGTGTCCTTCCTTGTCTATTGTAACATTCTTTATGTTAAAGCCTATTTTATCTGATATGAGTATTGCTACTCCAACTTTCTCTTGATTTCCATTTGCATGGAATATCTTTTTCCATCCCCTCACTTTCACTCTGTATGTGTCGCTAGGTCTGAAGTTGGTCTCTTGTAGACAGCATATATATATGGGTCTTGTTTTTGTATCCATTCAGCGAGCCTGTGTCTTTTGGTTGGAGAATTTAATCCATTCATGTTAAAAGTAATTATCAATATGTATGTTCCTATTACCATTTTCTTAATTTTATGGGTTTATTTTGTAGGCCCTTTTCTTCTCTTGTGTTTCCCACTTAGAGAAGTTCCTTTAGCATTTGTTGTAGAGCTGGTTTGGTGGTGCTGAATTCTCTTAGCTTTTGCTTGTCTGTAAAGCTTTTGATTTCTACATCACATCTGAATGAAATCCTTGCCAGGTAGAGTAATCTTGGTTGTAGGTTCTTCCCTTTCATCACTTTAAATATATCATGCCACTCCTTTCTGGCTTGTAGAGTTTCTGCTGAGAAATCAGCTGTTAACCTTATGGGAGTTCCCGTGTATGTTATTTTCATTTTTCCCTTGTTGCTTTCAATAATTTTTCTTTGTCTTTAATTTTTGCCAATTTGATTACTATGTGTCTCGGCATGTTTCTCCTTGGGTTTATCCTGTATGGGACTCTCTGCGCTTCCTGGACTTGGGTGGCTATTTCCTTTCCCATGTTAGCGAAGTTTTCGACTATAATCTCTTCCAATATTTTCTCAGGTCCTTTCTCTCTCTCTTCTCCTTCTGGGACCCCTATAATGTGAATGTTGTTGCGTTTAATGTTGTCCCAGAGGTCTCTTAGGCTGTCTTCATTTCTTTTCATTCTTTTTTCTTTATTCTGTTCCGCAGCAGTGAATTCCACCCTTCTGTCTTCCAGGTCACTTATCCGTTCTTCTGCCTCAGTTATTCTGCTACTGATTCCTTCTAGTGTATGTTTCATTTCAGTTATTGTATTGTTCATCTCTGTTTGTTTGTTCTTTAATTCTTCTAGGTGTTTGTTCTTTAATTCTTCTAGGTCTTTGTTAAACATTTCTTGTATCTTCTCGATCTTTGCCTCCATTCTTTTTCCAAGGTCCCTGATCATCTTCACTATCATTATTCTGAATTCTTTTTCTGGAAGGTTGCATATCTCCACTTCATTTAGTTGTTTTTCTGGGGTTTTATCTGGTCCCTTCGTCTGGTACAATGTCCTCTGCCTTTTCATTTTGTCTATTTTTCTGTGAATGTGGTTTTTGTTCCACAGGCTGCAGAATTGTAGTTCTTCTTGCTTCTGTTGTCTGCCCTCTGGTGGATGAGGCTATCGGTGCCAACTATTTCTTATTAACCTTCTGAGGATACTACTGAGCTGACTAAGACAGTGAAAGTGAATTATTTGCAAATAGCGCCTGTCAAGCAAAGGGGCCTTAATCTAGCAGGCAACTGAGGGTAGAGGCTCTAGAACTCTAGATTCTCTGTGGCTATGAGGGAGAAAAATGCAGTCAACAAGCCCAAAATACCTAAATTCTGAATCACCGCATCAACGATGTTTGTGAGAAACAGAATTTTTCTTTGTCCTGCCCATCCTCTGCTGGAGAAACCAAAGGAACGGTCAATGGTTCTATGTCCAGCAGAAAGTGGAAGGAGCAGAAAAACCCCTGGTTACCCCCATGTTCACAGCTGGGATTCTCCAGCCAACTAAACATGAGCCATCTTTGCCTATTCTGTGAAATGACTGAGCTAGACCCTATGTTGTGAGGAAACTGCTTCTGCTCTCCTAAAACAAAATGTCCATGCAACCCCACTTCCTCAGGAAGATCTTCTACAGAGAGGATGTCCTTCACAACAAACGCTGGCCAATCACCAGGACTACCAAATGTTAACGGCTACTGGTGTCCCCTCTGTGGAAGCACTGGCCACATTTTCAAATTTTACATTTATGTGTATGACTTGCATGGACTGCCTAATAGACACTCAATTAAAATCTGTTATTGAACAAATGAGTGGATGAATAATCAATACACTAGACTAAACCCTTCAAGGGCACAGGCCAGTCAGAGCTCAGTGGCGGGCACAGAGCAGCCAAGCTGTCAGATTTTGCAGAATTTGGACCCGCCTCGCTGTGACGGCCTGAAGGTTTCATGTGTCCCTCCAAATGGGAAGGGAATGGAGGGGAAGTAAAATCCAATCAAAGCTTTTCACAGGGTGAGGCATGCTGAAACAGCCACTTCTCATATTTGGTCTTTACTCACCATTTCCTGTGGATTTTAATGACCCACATCGTCAGCACACAAACATCAGCCTTGGTATAATGCCAGATGTATACATGTTTGTACAATACAGAAAAAGGCCTAAATTAAAGGTGACAGGACACAACCTTTTAGAGTCAGGTTTCCATCATTACTCAGTTGTATGGATGTGGACGTGTTTCAATTCCCTTAAATCCAAGTGGACATACTCATTACATCCACCCCCTAGGATGCGGGAACAAATGAAGTGGTGGAGCGTCGTGCCAGAAGCATGTTACTGGAAGGCTCGGTGTGTGCCAGGCGCTGTGGTAAGTGCTGGGGAAAATACAAAAGAATAATTATACTCTGTGCCGGCTTCCGGAGCCCGGGGCCTTGTAAATCACGGAGAAAAGGATCAAATGCTCCCCACATTGAGAGATTATCACACTGCTATCGCCAGCACTGCGTTCATTTGTGTCCAAGCGGGCACGGTTCTCTGCCGCTCTGACCAGAATCTCCCAACAGCAGGTGTCGGCATCCCCTCTCTCCTCTGCACCTCCCCCCAGGCTCCCCCTTCAAGGCTCCATACTCTATAGTCCCCCAGTTAATGGCATTCCCAACCTGCCTTCAGGGCTCTCATTACATGACATAAAGAAGGGCCATTTGTATTGGCAGCCCTTTGGCTCTTGGCTTCCACTGGAGCAAAGAGGAAGAAAGAAGCAAAACACCAGGAGAACAACTGCCCTGGCACCTGACAGCTGCAGAGAGAGGCCCGGCTTAATACCATGTCTCCCTAGGTCTTGGGAGAGGTCAGAGAAACAGGTGTATCTGCATTCCAGAACTGAATGAAGTCCTACTGTCGGTGGGAGGGGAGTCAGCCCCCAGCTCCACGCCCAACATATCTCTCTCCAGCGCAGCGTGGAAGGCATTCCTTTTACAACTCCTGATTTCCCAATTTTAGAAAACACACTAATTCCCTTTCAGTGATGTGCTCAAGTCACTTGTTTTTAAATAAGTAGGGATCAACGTTGCATTGTTCATTTGTTTACTGTCTTTATCCCCTCTCTAGGATGTAAGCTCTCTAGGGCAGAAACTATTTTGTTCACTATTGGTTCCGGTGTCTAGAACAGCACCTGGCACGTAATCTGTGTTCAGTAAATATTGGTTGGATTAAGTAGGAGGGAAAAAGGGTAGAAGGAAGGGTGCATCTATCACAAAATCCTTCTCTCCTGCAAGAGGAACAACTGTTGTCCTGACCTGGAATCGGAAGACTAGGGAAAATGTACTGTGTTACCACGGCAACCACAGCTCCAAAAATAAAAATAGCCTTCAAAGCTGCCACAGGTCTTTGGTGGGAAAAGGCTAACCACGATTGGTAGACTGTACCTGGGCCCCGGGTTGACTACAAACCGAAATATTGCCCCCAATGTGCTCTTGCTCTCTGGAGCCTCGTTTTGGGAGAGGTCAACCACTCTTCACCTGCTGATGCCAAAGCTGTCTCCCCAGATAGAGAACACCCTTAGAAGAGCGGCCATGTCTGGTGTCTGGGCACTTGCAGTCTGAGGGAAGACACAGTACAAGGGAAAAACCATGAACGAAACCAAAAGACTTAAAACAGACAAACAATACATAGTAATCCAGATTTACATAAATGGCCCACGAGGGCATAATCATTCAACTTCAAGCGGACTTCCTGCTTTGTAAAATGATTTCCAATAGAATTCCGTGAAAATCAAATTTCCTTAGAGTCCTTCATCCATTTGATTATTTATTCACTCCCTAAGTATATGTTTACTACATTCCACGCAAAGAGCTTAGCAAGCACTGAATAAAACAAACGCTGAACACAATTAACTCTGCCCTCACAGCTTCTGATCCAGTGAGAGCTACAATGTGATCAAGTAGTCACAACTTAAGAACACAGATGTAATAAATACGTGAGTCAGGAAATACTTGCTAGAGGGACAATAACTAGGGTAAGATCCAAAGGAGAAGAAGGGCAGGGTGGTCAAGGGGGTCAGTGTTACAAGAGAGGAATTCCACACAAGGGAACAATGTGTGTGAAGACCTAGAAATAAAAGGAAGCATCCAAGGGCTTCCCTGGTGGCGCAGTGGTTGAGAGTCCGCCTGCCGATGCAGGGGACGCGGGTTCGTGCCCCGGTCTGGGAAGGTCCCACGTGCCGTGGAGCGGCTGGGCCCGTGAGCCATGGCCGCTGAGCCTGCGCGTCCGGAGCCTGTGCTCCGCAACGGGAGAGGCCATGACAGTGAGAGGCCCGTGTACCGCAAAAAAAAAAAAAGGAAGCATCCATCCAAGGCACTGAACGGTAACTCTGGCTGCAGGGTGAGCGGCATCAGGGAGCCCAGTTAGGAGGACGCTTGAATAACATATGTGAGAGATGGTGGTGGCCCAGGGAGCCGAGATGGTGGTGGAGATGAGAAGACAGACTTCCTCCAAAGGAAGGAAACTGTGCAAAACTGAAGGGTACCAACCCTCACCTCAAGGAACAGAGTGAGAGGAACTGGTTTGGAGGGAAAGGTGAAGAGTTCAGTTATGGACTGTTCTGAAGAACATTCCAATGGAAATGCCCATCAGCCAGTTGGAGAGATGAGCTGAAGGCTCAGGAAAGAGCTGAGGTCTGAGATGTAAGTGTGAGAATCATCACCATGCAGGAATAATTAAATTCAAGAGAGTGAATAAAACAGTCCAAGGACAGTATGTAGATTTAGGAGAAGGAAAGGGGGTGGGGTGAGGGAGAGGGAGGGGAGACAGAGAAGAAGAAATAAGCCTGGATTCAGAACCTTAAGCAGACCAGCACTGAAGAGACAGACAGCCAAGAGCAGCCCACAAATTAGAAACTCATTTTCACCACGTTATCAATATATCAGAAAAGTGACATCTCATCAACGAAACAACAAACCACTGTTCAGCTTATACTAACCAGACTAGCAGACTCAGAAGCCTCATAGACCACCAAAGAAACCTCAGTTTTATAAACTAATGATAACGTGAGCATAATTCTTCAGACACATCTACTAAATTCTGTCTTACAAGATGAAGAAGAAATGTATACTCTCCATTTTACCAAGGAGAAAGACACTGAGGCCCAGAGAGACTGAGTAACCTGCCCAGGACCACACAGCAAAAAATAACTAAATAAATAACAGAACCAGAGCCTCTACCTCCGATGCTGCCTCAGACAGCCCCCTGGAGTGGTACAAAGGCAGTCGTCCTAGGACAACCATCACCCTGCCCCTAACAATGGATGAGGCCTGTCTGAGCTTCCTGGGTTTGCTGATGAAGATATGCCTCCATCCTGGGCCAAGACAGGCTCCTAGGGACATGGGGTGGGCAGAATACGATAGTTAGGTTGCAGGAGATCAGTATTCTAGAGCCATCTCTGCCACTGACCAGCTTTGTCCACTGACCTTGGACTTCTCAGTTTGCTCAAAGGTGAAATGACCACACAAATCTCATCTACCATGAAGACTAGATTCTCTGAGCGAGATGAAGACCAGAACTGTAGGTACTAAGGGGTGACAGCTGAGTGCGAGAAAAGTAAGGCTATTCGGGGGTGAAATCTAGGTCCCAGGACCCTCCTCCCATCTCCCTCCCAGCAGATCTTTTCCTCAGACCTTTTTTTTTTTTTTATGTTTTAGTCCAAATTCCATATTCTACTGAAATTATCTTTTGCACACTAGTCTCCCCCACAGGCTGTGAGCTCCTCAAGGAAGGGCCACTTGTATCCATCTTTGTGCCCCAAGCACCTAGGACAGCACCTGATTCTCTGCAAGTGCCCCAAAAATGTCTGTTGAACTTGAGAATTACTTCTCCTGAGTTATCTACATTTTCAGCCTAATCTCTCTGGCTGCTAAACAAAAGGTGTATCAACTAATAGAGGCATTTGGGGAAGGAGTCCAAGCATGGAGAAGGCACTTCAGAGGAATTGTCCAGTGTCCCTAAGAACTTTCTGAACGGGCGGGCCACTTCCTACTCTGCTCACCTCTGAGACTGGCTCTGTCTTCTAACGTGCGTGGTTGCCAATTCCTCCACTGTGTCTGCAGGGCTCCACAGCCTCCACCGGAGAATCAGTGAGCACCAAGTAACTGGTAGCCCAAATCAAGGCTTCTCTTACAATCTGGGAGCAACAGCCCAAATTACTAACAATAAGTCTCTGAAGGAATATTCTCAAAGGATAATGACCTGATAGTCTCTCATCTTCACTGAGGACAAAACAAGAGAGAATGAGTTTGAATTATACCATGGGGGATTTCAGTTAGATCTTCAGCAGAATTTTCTCAATAGCAGGTCTCAAAAACATATTAAGAAGTAACCAAGAGAGGAGAGGTGATGCGATCTCTTTCCTGGGGCCTTTTTTTTTTTTTTTTTAATGAGATCTTCACATGTCGAGAAGATGTGTTTCATCATAGACAGAGAAAACACATGGTATCACCCAAGCTAAGGGCAAACTGTTCTCTGGAGAAGCTCCACCCTGTTCAGAGTAACCTTTATTACTGCCATTCCATCCAATCCCAAGAATACAGAAAGGTCAGGAAGAGCTTCCCAGTGTAATGACCCAGCTGGGAAACAAATGCTTGCCGGGTCAAGGCAGGCTGCTTTGAGGGGTCAGACTGGCACTCACACCAAGCTTGGGTTACAGAGAACAGGAGAACGAGGCTAAGAGGCGTCTTCTTTGATGAGAGGGCTCGTATCCCCCCCTTTGGAGAAATGTCTCATTCTGATGGTTCCTCCAGAAACAGTGCTTCAGAAATCCTTTTATTTCCTTATTTCACAGACTGACCTGTCCTTAACCTTTCGATTTATGTTCTCCCTTACTTTATACAGGTACAAGGTGCAGAAGAGCAGATGAAAAAGGAAAGTCTCAATTAGAAAGAAACTCTGGGGAATTCCCTGGCAGTCCAGTGGTTAGGACTCCACGCTTCCACGGCAGGGGCCAAGGGTTTGATCCCTGGTCAGGGAACTAAGGTCTCACAAGCCACATGGCATGGCCAAAAAAAACCTCTGAATGAGAAAAAATACCGGGGGATAATACACCAAGCATGCTCCTAATGTTTGGGTTAGCATAGTAAAATGATGAGCTCTCTTCCTTTTCCCTACTGTCCAAAAGTTTTACAGTAACTAGTTATTTGATCACACATACAATATTCGTTGACTTTTATCATATAAAAATTTCTTTTAAGACAAGCTGGGGGGACTTCCCTGGTGGCGCAGGGGTTAAGAATCCACCTGCCAAGGCAGGGGCCACAGATTCAATCCCTGGTCCAGGAAGATCCCACGTGCTGCAGAGCAACTAAGCCCTTGAGCCACAACTACTGAGCCCGCATGCTGCAACTACTGAAGCCCGAGCACCTAGAAGCCCGTGCTCCACAACAAGAGAAGCCACCGCAATGAGAAGCCCGCACAACGCAACGAAGAGTAGCCTCTGCTCGCGGCAACTAGAGAAAGCTTGCACGCAGCAACAAAGACCCAACACAGCCAATAAATAAATACATACATAAATAAAAACAGTAAACTAAGTAAAAAAAAAAAAGACAACAAGCTGGAAAACCCTTGGAGAGACTCAAAAAAGTATTGCTACGTGTATCCCCATATCCCCTCCCTCTTGCGTCTCCCTCCCACCCTCCTCATCCCACCCTTCTAGGTGGTCTCAAAGCACCGAGCTGATCTCCCTGTGCTACGCAGCTGCTTCAAAAAAAAAAAAAAAGAACTGTATTGCTAAACTAACCATCCATCATCTTTCTGTATTTTCCTAATTGCTGGAGCAAATAATACGTGGGTTACCACACTCATCCCTGCCCAAAAGGGGCCCCAAGGCAAATTCTTTTTGCATAGTTGCAAAAGAAAATGGAAAAACCAAGTGGGTTGTGGATTATTTTTTTCAGTCCCCTCACTCAGCCCCCACATTTCCTGACTAAACTCTGGAACCAGAAGCAGCAAGACCGAAAAACCTCTGTGGTCAGACCATGGAGGAAGGAGGCACCAGGCTGGAAGAAGCTCCAGAGACATGACAGATAGAAATTAGCCCAGACTTTAGGTCAGAGGCCTGAGTTCCAGAGTGTAACCCAGATCTGCCACTGAGACATGCCTAACCACCCGTTTTCTTTATCTTATCCACAAAATCAGGGTGGAACACCCAGAGCCAGTTAGAATACGTACAAAGGATGCAGAAGAAAGGGCTTCACAGCATCTGACCCAAAAGATGTATCAGGGCCTCAAATGAAAAAGCCATGGGTGTCCTCCTCTGTCTCCTCTTTACCACTGGTCTTAGCTAAGGAACAGCACCTCTTCCTAGTGATGATTTTGATGAGGTGACCCAGACACATGGTCTGAAAGCAGGGAAGAACATCTGACACCAGGGCTATCTTCAGGAGGTGGCACCTGGCTGCCCGCAGTGGAATGGAGGCTGGCAGGTGCAGGCCGTGGCCTGCCATCTCTGTGCCCCAGCTTGAAGCATGTCCATCCTGCCTTCCTTCCACATGTGATCTTCTGTTATGCATCCCTGAAGGAAGCCTCACCATCTCCTCCTAGAGAAGGAAGGTTGCTTAGGCTCCAGAGTCACAGGACAAGAGCTCAGAGACCTCCCTCCGCCCCGAAAGGTGTTGAAAAGCATCTCCCTTCACACTAGGTACAACTGCCCCTTAGCGAGTCACTGCACTGACATGGGCAATGGAGGAAAGAATCCCAAGTGAGCAAAGCCTGCAGACTTTGTAAAGCTCTTGTACACACAGCAACCAGGCCAGCACTCCTAGGCTCTCAGGCCAGCTTGGCTCTGTATCTGAACGCCTGCTTCAGCGCCCAGCGGCTCACCCACTGGGGTCAAGGAGGAAATTCCCCACCGGCAGCTCAGCCATTCAAGCGCCCTAAGGAAAACTCCGGAGTTCCCCTAGAAGCACTTATCAGTGGCCAGCATAGCAACTGGCCTATAGACGGTAGCTGGGAGAAACTAACCGAGCGGGGCAGGGTTATCACCTGTTAACCTGCCCCGTGAAAATCCCAGCCTCTCCCCTGACACGGAACTGGCACTTCCTGAGTGCATAACCACCACGGAAACTCTCAAAATACCAACTGCCATGGAGGAAACTGGCCAGTGTGAATCAGCCCACGGGGCTTAGATCTACCTTCTCAGTTTCCATTCAGTTTGAATGTGGAAACCACATCTACAGCCCAAGGTCGGCTGCTTCTCACAGAGCAGTTCACCTACGCCATGTAGCACCACCCTCACACATCCCCGTGCTGACCTCTGACCTCTGACATCTACAGACATCCTCAGTGGCCTTCCCATCCTCCCGACCTCCTTCAGAACCTCCCCTTCCACGTGGATGTGATCTCAAACACGCAAGGGCCAACTATTCCCAGGCCCCGGGGAGATGGTTCAGTGTAGCTGTAAACAGCCCGGGCTCTGGAATCAAAAGAATGTGATTCAGATCTCACCCTTGCTTCTGTGCGACCAGGAGCAAATGAATCTCTGAACTTCAGGTTCCTCCGCTGTAAAACCCACCCGGGGGTTTGTTGTGAGGATTAAATGTGTATTTAAGGCGCTTAGCAGAAAGTAAGACGCAGTCCCCGCCCTCAAGGAAATAAGGGACCGGGAGAGAGGTTTTTCCTAGTTTAACCTTATCCAGCACCAATAGTTTATTTAATCTGCTGACAAATCACAGGTCTCCTGTTTGATGCTTTGTGTGAAGAAAGACATGAATTACCTCCCTCCCACACTCTCTGTGCTTCTCCTAGATGTCAGGGTCCACACGGAGCTGATGGGTGTAGCCCACATCAGCCTCCTCCCTGGAAACTGAGCTGAAACCGAAAGCAAGACTCCCTCCGAAGGTCGGAGTGAGGGGATGAAGACTTACGATAAATATACCAATGAGGAATAATCATTACGTGCAAACCCACGTGCCAGCTAGACTGGCACCAGATAGATAACCAGGCTCACCAGGCTGGCAGAATCAGTGAGAGCTGCCACCTGAGGTCAGGTGTGCAGCCGAGCAGAAGTCATGACAGGGTAGATGTGTCACACAGAAGAGGGGACAGAACTGCCATGGGAAAGTGGTGCAAGAGGTAATAATAGGGAGGGCGTCCTGGGGAGACAGAGCAGAGAAGCGCTTCTGTGGCCCCCATAAAGACAGCCTGCCGTCGGGCAGCCACACCTACACCCCTGCCCCTTGTCAGCTCTCCTTTCCCCCTCCAGAGAATGATGTCAGGATGCCATCACAGAGACACAAAAGTTGTGTCTCTGTCCAATTCTGACCTCTTGCCATAATCCAGCAGCTGAGAGAGGCACTCTAATCCTCAATTTGGGTTTTCAACAATCACCACAACCAGTTATGGCCAAGGGATTTGGGCAGACACGCAGGTACTAGCTCTAAAAGCCTGCCCCATCAACTTCAGACTACGTTATCCGTGGAGCTCAGAGGGCAACGCGGCCAGCAAAAACAGTGCCACCTTATGTTAAACAGTGGCTAAGATGACAATTCCCAGCTGTAACAGTAAGTGCTGGAAGAACAGTGCAAGGCTCAGGCCGCTACCTCGCACCTGGTTCACACAGAACAGCAAGAATTCGTTGCCTCCAATACCATTCTGAGCATGTCTCTCCTGGGTTCCGGAACCTACAATGGCTCCCCGTTGAGTTGAATCCTCTTTGCAGACAAAGCACACTGTCCATAGGATCTCAATACATCTTTGTTGACGGCCTGACTAATTGAAATGCAAACCCTTCAGCATAAATCATAGTCTGTCGGACCATCACCTCACCACCCTCATTTCTCCACATCCCTCATCAAGACCACACTTGGTCATCCATCCCCACCTTCAAGCCAACACATCCAAACTGCCTTCACCAAGAGGCTTCTGGTTCCCCTTCAAAACTCAGCTCTCCACAGAAAGTAGATTCGTGATTGCCTAGGGCTGGGGGCAAGGAGTAGAGGGGGATTGAGGGTAATATATAAAGGGTATGGGTTTCTTTTCAAGGTCATGAAAATGCTGTAAAATGGACTGTGGTGATAGTTACACATATTTGTGAATATACTAAAAGCCACTGAATTACGTACTTTAAAACTGACTGAAGTGCATGGCATGTAAATTATATCTCAATAAAGCTGTCACATGTCAAAAAACTCAGTTCTGGACTCATGTCCTCCAGGAAATTTTCCCTGATTCATGAATAAGGATAATTTCACTCCAAAGAGGAAAGAAAAAGGAATCATTCACTCAGTCGTTACTAATTTACCCATCAATAAACATCTATTGATCATGACGAAAGGCCAAGTACAGTGCTAGACAGTGAAGATCCAAGGATGAAACAGAGAAAATTGGACTCAGAATACTGGCCTCCAAGGTCTCTGCAAACTTCACCATTTTCTCTACTTCTTTCTTCCCAGGATTAAGGAAAAGAAAGGGGTCTCCTGATTCTCTTTGTATTTTCATCTTTGTTCAGTTAAAATCCACAAGCTGAGGCCCTCTTGACCCCGTGCCTTCTACCACATCAGACAGAATTGCATCGCAGGCCTCAAAGGGGCTTTTCTCTGTTGCGGAGAGTAGACTTGGGGTGGGGACAGTGAAGAGGAAGGACGCTGCGCTGGGCCTGGTGTGCTCGTTCCCCTAAACCAAGTCTGAGCTGGGTCACTTTCCAGTCACCATATCCAAGTCAGGTAACGTGTGAGGAGTCCCAGGTGCTGCTCCAGGACACGTGAGTATGTAACCTATACTCTCAAGCACACATCCACTCCACGTGAGCCACTCACAGAATGATGCCAATAATCCTTCCCCCTCGCACAGCAAGAGGACATTTACAAAACAGTTCCACGTCTACCACTTGAGACCTCCCATTCATCCACAGATGGAGAAGACGAAACAGAGGGGAAGGGAGGTGCCCAAGGTTCCACAGCGAAGAAATGACAGAACTTAAAATTTAAACCCACGTCTCCTGACTTGAGTTCCAATTCTCTTCGTGCCCTATTGCCTCTAAATGTCAATTCCTCCCCAGGGGATCATCCTTGCCATTTACAAGCACCTCTTCACTTGACCGCTTCTTTTCTTTCCAAGAAGCCTTCTACTTCCAAGGCCTAAAAGAGATGGGTTTTTGTTTTGGCCACAATCAAGACAGAGTCCAACAGGAGGCAGTTTAACAGTGGTTAAGAGTAGAGATCTGAGTCAGACAAACTTGGGTTTGAATCCAGAGGTTGTCTTTTTATACATACATGCATATATTCTTCTAATCCAGCAAGCCGCCATTGAAAACAACTACCATCTGGGGGTGTGCTGCGCCATGCGGCCAGTGGGATTTTAGTTCCCCGACAAGGGATCGAACCTGGGCCTTGGCAGTGAGAGTGCGGAGTCCTAACCACTGGACCGCCAGGGAATTCCCCAACTGCCAGTTTTTAAACTACTCCTAGAAGGTGAAAACCCTTCCTGATTTAAAAGTATGTTTCCTGCTCCAACAAAAATGAAGATTCCACTAAACCTTTTTTTTGGCCACACAGCTTGCAGAGATCTTAGTTCCCGGACCAAGAATCGAACCCGTGCCCTTGGCAGTGAAAGCGCAGAGTCCTAATCACTGGACGGCCAGGGAAGTCCCTCCACTGCACCTTTAGACAGACTCTCTAAACCAAGATAGACTTCCCTAAATCTAACCAAACCCTCCCCTATCCCTTCCCCGGCTACCAGCGTAAGAATCTTCCCCATATTCTGTCCTCAGTGTACATGGCAGAATCTCAGGATCAAAATAGGGCCTCTTTTAGGGTTTCTCACATTTGAAGGGAAAGCTGACAAACCCGGATGAACTATTTTAGTTCAAGATTAGCTCCCACCAAGCTTGCCCCATTTCCCTCTACTCTCTGGAAAAGGTGACAGGATGAAGTAAGAGCACAGAAAGAATTGCTATCCTCAGGTCCCCAAAAAGCCCCAGAACAAAGCTTTACATCTGCACCTGCAGGGATAACCACATCCAGTCATTACCACCAAATAAGAGAAAGGAAGCCTGGCAGGCGTAAAACGCTCACCATCTGCGTAACCCAGCCCAATTCCTCAGCGTCCCCTCAACGACACATCTCACCCTGTTCTTATGCCTTCATCTGTACTGTTCCCCTTTCCTGATCTCATGCCCCTGACATTATATTCTTCCTGTTTTCTACTACCTATGTGTACGTGTTGTGGTTTGAGCCTCTTCCTTCCAGAAGTCTTCTTCCTCTCTTTGCCTTACAGTCAGTACCACATGGCACACAGAGTATGTGTCTTCCAAAGATTCCATCTCCTCAATACCAGGGAAACTCACATGCCGTGATTTCTTATCCAAGTCTCCTCCCATCCTCCTTCTCAACTTCCACATCCCCACAATCTACCCAGCTCTACCCACCCTCCCTCCCTGCCTCCTGGCCATAGCACCATTAGCTGGTACCAGACTGAACTCACAAGAACATCCAATAAATACTTGTTGAACTGAAATGAATGGAATTGAACACACTAGGAAGAGGAGTCCCGGGGAAGGTGGCCAATCACTTGCCTGCCCCACGCAAAGGCACAGACCACTGTTTGGTGACAGGGCCCTAGAGCCTGAAGGTAAATGCGGAGGGTCCAAGACATCAGTGCACCACTGAGGACTGCCCACCTCCTCCACCAGGCGATGGGCTTGGCTCAAACACAACCCCTGGGCCAGGCTGTGTGGAGCTGCCCTATGGTCTTCTACACCAGTCCTCTGCGCAGGGAAAGCAAACTCCCCGACTACTCAGATGCCATGCTTGTCCACACAAAAAGTAGCTGGCACAAACCATCATGGTGCGGACCAGGCCTAGATGTCTAAGAAATGTGACTCACTCAGTGCGAATACTCCGCCACCTCCTCTACACATGGGGGCCAGGAAAGGCAACCTGGGGTGGCCAACAATGAAATAATAAAAATTGAAATGGAGCTTAGAAACTGAAGTCTGAGTGGAGGAGCCACTTAACCTCTCTCGCCTTCTACGATCCCTGTCTGTACAACAGGACTGACAGGGAGTAGCGACCTCAAAGAGGTTTCGTGGGGACTAACTGTGGAGATGGACTGTGATGTGCCCATCATACTGACCGAGAATGATAAAGGCTCGGTAAACATCAGCTGCTACGGCTGTTACTATTCATGTTGCTGTGAGGATCCAATGGGATGGAACGCAGCATGAAGCCCCGAGTACCCGTGTAATGGAAAGTCACCGGCCCCCCGGCCTGGACTGGGGAGATGGGTGACACGTGGGGAAGCCGTCCGCCCTGGCGAAGGGCTCCTGCAATCCTCGGCGAGGTTCCCCGGGGTGCCCTGGGCACCCCCCACCCCACCTCCCCGACGGCTGTGGGGAGGCCGGGGAGGAAAAGGGAAGACGGCTGGGGCGGGACAGGCACGTACCTGCTTTCGCTGCACTCCTTCCGCTCACTCACCCGCAGCCACTTGCGGAGGAGGAAGCGTTTGCGGCGCGGAGAAGCGCTGGGCGTGGAGCAGTTGGACCACGGGGTGTCCTCGTCGCTGGAGGGCGTGATCTCGATGGACGGCAGCTGCAGAAACTCCTTGCCCGGGGCCAAGACGCCGGGCAGGTCCCGGCTCAGCCCGGCCTCCAGGCTCGGCTCCTGCACATTCTTGGTGCGGCGCATCTTGAAGCGCCGGCGGCGGAGCGTGGGGGTCGACGAGCTGGACCAGACCCGGCTGCCCTCGGGCGCGCCCGGCGGCTCGGGCACCTGCAGGGCGGGCGGCTGCAGGCTCTCCATCATGTTGGCCGCCGGCATGGGGCCCGCCGCCTCCGCCCGGCGCCTCGCCGCCCGCCGGGCCCGCTCCCCGCCCCTCGCCCGCGGCGCCCGGCCTCTCACGTTAGGAAATGCTCGCCGCTCGAGACGCGAGCGGAGCAAGTTCGTCTCCCGGAGCGCCGCGCGGGAAGGGGGGAGCGCTGGGGCTCGCGGCGCGACCTCCCCGGAGTCTAAGTCGGCCGCCCGGCCGCCCTCCGGGGCTCCCCTCGGGCGCCCGCTGCTTTTCCTTCGGCGGCGCTCCCTCGCCGGCTGGCGGCGGCCGTGCCCGAGCGGGACTCGGCGGCCCGGGCCCCAAGGGGCGGCTCGGCAAACTCTCAGCGGTTTGCGTTCGGCGGACTAGGCTGGGGAGCCGGTCTTGGCGCTGCAGGGAGGCAGAGAGCGGGAGGAGGAGGCAGAGGGAGAGAGAGAGAGAGAGGAAGCAGACGCTGGATGAAAACAAAAGAGGAGGAACAGGGGGCGAGGAGCGAGGGTCACGTCTGTCCAGAAAGGGCGTGCACAGGCGGCGACGGCTGGCGTAACTGTACCCGGGATCCCTGGGGAGGGACGCTACCTCCGAGCCAAGGCTGCTCCAATCAGCCGAATGAAATAGGATCACAGCCCAAACTTTCTCAAAGCGACGACGGCTGGCCAGGCAGCTCTCATTAATCTAACTCCCTGCTTTTTCTTTGAGGGGGAGCAGGGGAAGGGAGGAACCGAGGAATTCAGTCAGGATACAGGGTTGAGGGAAGACTAGGGACTCTTCGGCTGGATCTCCTCTCCTGAGAAAGGTGCTCTCTCTGAATAACTTGGGGTGCAGGGGGGGTGCAGTTCTGGACACCGCTTCCAAAATGACAGGCTGAGAAGAGAGGACAGCTCTGTGGAATAAGCCAAGGACAGCAGACATGACATATGGAGGAAGGACAGACAGTAGGACCTGAGAGACACAGGACACACAGGACCAGTCAGGAAAAGGGAGTGATCTCCGTGCATCTGGGTGACCCCGTCAATACCAGAGCCCCATCCCAAGCACAGAATGAAATTAGAGGAAGGTGAGCACCCAGAAGGTGAAGCATACAGCAAAGTGAGTCTCAGGGAGCTAAGGGTACTCCCTTTACGTTCCTGGGGGCTGGATCATGTCTGCTTCAACCTGCAGGGGGCATGGACTGCGTCACAAAACGTCTGTATGTCCCCAGGTCATGGACCCTCGAAAGTGTGGGTCAGTCCTGTCGTGTCCCAAGCTATGCTGAACCCCTCACTCCCTAGACCCAGGTACCACCCTAAGAGATTGGCCCTAGAACTGATCCACCTTACCGAGGAGCCCTGTTCAGGACTGAGTCTAAAGCAGCCCAGCTCCTAGATCATAGACGGTTACCGCCCATCTTTCCTCCCAGCCCACAGCGCATGTGCCTCTCCAGTAAGTCCTGCACGTTGAGAGCCAAAGTAGAGATGATGGCTTTCAAAGAGACCAGTAGGAGTACAAATAGTGCATCATTAAGTCCACAGTGCAATTCACCCAATCCTCTCTGCCCCTCTCCGTGAGTCCAGTAGGGAAACAATGCCCAGCTTCTGTGCCAGCATGAAGGTCATGAGAACATTTCACAAGTGTCCCAAAGCTGAGGAAAAAAAATCACATTCCTAAAGACCACCAGAACTCACTGTAAGAAAATATGTCCCTGCAGTTCAAGTGTGACAGCTGGCCATGGGTCCACCATGCCCTGCAATGACACATGGGGGGAGCTCCAGGCATTGTGACCCTGCACAACCTCCATGAGGCCAGGAATCTGAGGGAAGTATGTTTTGCTCCAGAAGAGAGAGAGACTGAAGCCGAAATGCCAGAGCCAGGCCCACCTGTAAATGACTCCCTGGAACAGCGGGCCTGTCTTATTTCTGACCCTTCTCCACATCCGGCCACTGGCTCTCTCAAGGGTGGCTTGGTATCACTCTATTTTAACTCCTGGATGTGTCCCGGAAAGGATCAACTCCTTCCCATCAGGTGTCAGGCCTGGCAAGCGGCAGGACACTGCTTCCGGCTCCGGAATGCCCAGGAAGCCAAGCTGTCCCTCCAAACTTCAGGGTCCGGAGTGAAGCCACAGAGCTGCTCACTGCCTTGGATTTCCTCCAAAGATAAGCGGGTTGCCGGGGATCTGGTAACTTTTCAGTTCAAGGAACCTGCTTGTTAAGGGGGCAGTTGAACTAAGAGAGCGGCGTCTCGGGTGTTTAAGGGGCAAAAGGAAGGTGGGTGGGCTCACTACCGTTCACTGGGAAGCCAAAAAACAAAACAAGATGGAACAAAACAGGAGGGTGCACACACAGGGGCCAGAGGCTTCCATGGGTATTTTGGGGAGAGGGAGATTCAGCAAGGGGATTGGCCCCCTTAAGGGGACCGTGCGCCCTCTGAATTTAAATGTACACCCCTTGAAAGGAAGAAAAACAAGCAGCTTCCTCCTCCCACACACTTCAGCCCCTTTTCCACCCACAAGAGATGCTGGACCTAAAATCTAAAACCCTGTGAGGTTTAATTTAAGCCTTGTGCCCAGCAGTAGTTGAGTGATCATTTACATTTCTCCTGGCCTGAGGGAAAACCTCCTCCACACTAAGTCTGCAACGGTTTCACTTGGGAAGCAGATACCCAGAGTACCTGAAGCCCCCAGCCACTGTCCTAGCTCACCTCCACCTGCAAGTCTCGGCTTAAAGAAAAGAAGGTACTTGTCACCCAATAAAACCCTACTCAAAACACATCCACCAGAAACTAACACAACATTGCAAATCAACTCTACTTCAATAAAGAAAAAATTAAAAAAAAAAAACACATCCCCATCCCACCACCCTCAGCTGTTTCCTTTCCACTGTGGCACTGTCAAGGAAGATGATAAATGGGACACTAGTTTGCAAATGAAATGCCCTCCAGCTGCAAGTCATCATTGCTGTGAAAACTACACACATTAAAGGAAGGACCAAGTTTGCCCTCCCTTTGATTCTGTCCAGTGTCCTGTGTGTTTTGTTTGTAAAGCAACCTTCACGCTGTCACGAAGGCTTTCATCTGTAATACTTTATCTTCCCAGTGACCCTAGCAGTGAGGACAGATGTTATTACCCTCATTTTACAATTTATTGAAGTGGCGCACAGGAAGATATCCAAGGTCAGAGATAAAAACACAATAACTGATCCATGACAAAGCCAGAACTTGGGTCAACTGAAGCCACTTAGAGGCCACCCAAATCTCATCAAATGCATCAGCTCTGGAAAGCAGGTCCCTTGGAGCACCAGCATTTCACCAGCCCTGATTTTAGTTGGGTATGTCACGAAACGACGTGTAGCTACTCAGTTCCATCCGTATTTTACAAGTGTGGAAAGGGAAGTGCAAAGTTCTGCAAAACAATTTCTCACAGGAGCTGGTGTCAGGGGGTCAGGACTAAAGAGCTTCAGAATCTGAGCCACTGCATTCCTCCCAAGTCCCCCCACCCTTCCACTTGTCTCCCATATTTCACTCTCAGCCGACTGGGCGGTTCTCCAGGAAACTGCCCTCACCTGTGGCCCCTCCAGACAGGTGTTGCCAGACCAGCCAGGCCTGCCTGCCCCCAGCTCACACAGCCAGGCCTCTGACTTTAATGAAAGGAGCTCATGTTACCAAGCAACTGTTGTTTATTCTCAACTGTTCAGGCTCCCTTTTCCTGCAGACACAAGACATCCAACACCTGTCTACTACTTCTGGAGCCCTGCAAACTCCAAAGTCCATTATTCAGCAGAAACTTCCAGGAGGGAACTTAAGTGAAAAATAGCAGGTGAGAAGCTAGATTTCTCCTGGGTGCCCACCCAAGCGAGTGGGAGGCAGAAGGGGCAGGTCCCCACCCACACCCACCCACATCCCTCCAGCCCCAGGGATGCCAAGGGCAGGCAGCTCCCAATAGCACGGACAGGTGTGTCCCCTCCAACGCGGCTGCCACAGGACAGTCAGTCCCCCCCTCAAGGTGAGGACACAGACTCTCTCTCCCTCAGGACATCAAAATAGCCAGACCCGTGGGCTGGCTCACGGACCAGAGAAAGAAGTGGGCAGTGGGCATTCACGAAGAGGAACTTGTTGCTATCAGAGAACTGGAAATCCTGATAGAAATGTGGACGAGGCCACAAGAGCAGCGTAATGAACTGTCTTCAAATACAAAACGAAGCACGGCCGGATCATATACTGAAACGCTTCTTCCGTTGCCAACCAAGAGGAAATGAGTTTGTGTAGTACTCTGTGTGGGAGATTCAGGTTAGATGATAAACATTTCCCGAGAGAAAGGCCAACTAAGGGCTGGAATGGATGACCAAAGATGGTTTAGAGGGCGGCTTTCTCTGCACATATTTAAAGGTAACGAGCACAGTTAGAGGTAGAAGCAGGAAAGAATGATCTCGTAAAGGCCCAACCATCCTGGGTCTGTGGGCCCCAGATTCTCTCTCTTTTAAATAAAACCAATTCACGTATGCCTAAAACAAAGTCCATTTGAACTGATGCATTTCTGGCCCAGGGCGTTTTGATTACTGGATACTAAATACCTCCCTGAAACCCACGGACAGCTTTAATATCTTGCACTGTGAAACAGAAATACGAGGGTGGTGAAGGACAAGGGGCTGGGAGTGGGGACTGTGGGGACAGGTGAAATTGGAGAGAGCAAGCTTCAAGCCCTCCCCTGGTAGCCTGAGTCTGTTCCCTCCTCTAATCCCTACCTCATCACCCTGTGCAGCAGCTCGTCACTGAAGCCATCAGTGCGGTTTCTGCACTCAGTTTGTGTGATTAGAGAGTGCTGGAGGATGCTGGCTAAGCACAATCTAAATAAAACCACAGTGGACCAGCCTCCACGTCCAGCTTCTCCTTCTGAGAAAAAGGAAGAAAGAGCTGCAAGACTTTTCCCGGGTCTCAGTTCCCAAGGATGGTGCGCTGGCGAGGTCTCTCAGCCTTGGGAAACGCGCAAGGTTGGCAGCACGCTTCCGCCAGCCTTCGGTGGCCGATGCCAGGGTGAGCAAAGACGTCACCCCAGGAGGACTGTCACCAGATAAGCCTGCCTGGTTTAACTGCTCATCGAAAGGCTTAGGAGTCAATCCAGACTATTCTGCACAACACTTGGCTGACCCTGATTTTGCAGACAGACATCATCACTTGTCCTCTAAATCTTCCAGAGGACATCAGGGCTGGACAAGACTTCCTGCGGCCACCCCACCCGTCTCCTTGTTGTCCATCCCGGAGGAGGCAGGTGGCCTGCTCTGGGTTGCCTGCTGCTTTCCTCTGAAGGGTCCAAATACTATGGGCACCATAAACTAGTGACTGTGTGCACAGGCCCACAGGCCTGTTCTCTGAGCTTCTGACCCTTTCCACCACTTACCAGCTGTTGGATTTGGTGATGAGTTATTTAATTTCTTTGTGTCTCTGTCTCCACACCTAAAAAAAATCAGGATAATTAATAGTGTCTGTGGGACTTCCCTGGTGGTCCAGTGGTTAAGACTCTGCACTCCCAATGCAGGGGGCCCAGGTTCGATCCCTGGTCAGGGAACTAGATCCCGCATGCCACAACTAAGACCCGGCACAGCCAAATAAATAAATATTTTTTAAAAATAGTGTCTCCCTCCTGCAGCTGTTGTGAGAGCATCTGAACAGCGTAGGGCATTTAGAATAGTGCTTGGCACCTAGGAAGTGCTCTATAAATGTTGGCCTTTTTGTACCTAATTAAGTCTCCATCATAAGACCTGTGTTAGGAAACACGACCACTCGCGTTGATTTTCCATTCAGTTTAATTCTAAGAGTACACGTTAAGCTACAGCAGCGTGTGAGCTCCTTACTAAGCGCTGGGGAGACAGCAAGACAAGCATGACACGGGATGTGCGTTGGAGCATACAGCCTAGCAGGGCAGAATTAATTAAGTGCAAAGCATAAGCGCTAACAGCTGTGAGTGGAAAATGGATAAATTTTAACTAGAGGGAAAGAGGTGGTCTGGGAAGGCTCTATGGAGGAATTAGTATTTAAGTGAAGACTTAACGTATGAATTTCAGTAGAAAAGAGGAATGGAGCATTCTGGAATAAAGGAAACATTTGAGTAAAGGCACTGAAGAGAAAAAAACCCATGGAGAGTTTTTGAAAATAGGAAGAAAGAAGTCAGGGCTTATGGAAGGACACAGAGGAGATGAGGATGGACAAACAAGAGGGTCATATTGGTGAGTACTTAAAGTTTAGTTTATTCTTTAAACAAAGGGATGCTATTCAAGTTTTTTTTCTTGGGGGGGGCAGGCAGTAACATTATCAACCTGTATTTGAGGAACAGCAGTTCTGGTGACAGTGTGAAATATATACTGGAGAAGCAAAAGATGGGACACACAGAGGCCAATCCAGAGACTGTCATTCAATCGGTCCATATTTTTGGAGTATCAACTATATAAATGGCAAACAGTGCAGGTAAATGATGGAGAAAATGTGAAATAGGGCGGGAGAAAAATGTGGGATGAGAGGAGGTGGGCAAGGGAAAGAAAAGTCCTATGAAGATTTATTCAGAGGCATAGATTAGAAGAAAACCAAGAATGTGGGATGATTCGGAAGTCAAGGGAAGGAAGGAGCCAGTGTTTGTTGAATGACTACCGCAAGCCAGACACCGGGCAAAGTGCTTCACACACAAAATCCCATTCAAGCCTCCCAACCACCCTGAGAAACAGACATCAAAAGTCCCATGTTAGGGGCTTCCCTGGTGGCGCAGTGGTTGGGAGTCTGCCTGCCGATGCAGGGGACACGGGTTCGTGCCCCAGTCCGGGAGGATCCCACATGCCGCGGAGCGGCTGGGGCCGTGAGCCATGGCCGCTGAGCCTGCGCGTCCGGAACCTGTGCTCCGCAGCGGGAGAGGCCACAACAGTGAGAGGCCCGCGTACCGCAAAAAAAAAAAAAAGTCCCATGTTAGGATGAGGAGAGATTTTAAAAGGTGCCTGACTTGCCCAAGTTCACACAGCAAGTGGAAGAGGAGCACAAATGTAAACCAGGGTCTCCCTGCTTTAAAGCTCATGCTTTTTCAATTACACCACATTTCAGAAAGATAAGTGATGCCCAATGCTATAATGAAGTCAGGCAGGAGGAAGACTGAGATAATCCCATTAGATTTTGTAATTGGGTCGTTGGTGACCTCTGAGGGAACAGCGGTGGTGAGGGCAGGAGACGGAATGCGATTGCCATAGGTGGAAGAGCACGGAGCGAAGCAATACATGGTGGCTGCAAGAGACCGTGCTTTCCAGAAACCAGGCAGTGGAAGGAATGCCTTTCATTTCTATTCGTTCTTAAATAGTTATTGAGCGTCTTCTATGTGATAAACACTCTTCGAGGATCTGGAGTTAGACTGGGAAAAGGTGTGTGTGTGTGTGTGGTGTGTGTGTGTGTGTGATTGTTGGCAGATGTTATGTTTCAGAGGAACAAAATGTGACTGTACGATTATGCCATTTAAAATGGAGTTCTGCCTATATCTGCTAAGAAAATTGAAGCTTGGGGGTGTACCTGGTAATCTAGCAAATCAATCAAAAAGTATTTAATATGCCCAGACTCTAAGCATACCATAACACTGGGTACCGTAAAAGGTTTCTGAAAAGTTTCTGCAAAACTATTTATTTATTCCTCAAAATAATTTTTGAATGTTTATCAGAGATGACCCTGGCCTCAATTGCTTCAAATCTTGAGGCAGGGGGGAGAGCAGAAAACCAATCCAAGAACTACAGTTTGGTAAGAAAATCCACTTCAATAGAAGCATGTACCAAATGCAGTGTGAGCCCACAGGAGAGAGAGCTTGATCCAGAAAGAACTTCATGGAGGAGACAGTATCGACCCAAGGTGGAAGGTTAGCAGAGGAGTTTTCCAGCTAGACCAAGGGGGGCATGCTTCCAGGCAGAAGGACCACTTGTGCAAAGGCACTGAGGTGTAAAAGAGAGCAGGGTATATTCCTGGAATCACAAAAAGAACAGCCTGGATCACAATGTTCCATTAGGTGAGGGATGAAAGCAAGAGATTACATCTACTATAAATCTTCCTTCATTCACCCATTTAAACACAAATTGATTGAGCACGCTATGTTCTACGTGCTAGAAAACAAGGTGGGGGTGTGTCTGTGCACATAACCAAGTCTGTGCCCTGGAGGAGTTTACATCCTGGTGATCACAAAATTCCAGAATGATGGAACAGAGATTTCAAAGATCTGACCCAACCATCACTTTATCTCCACTGTTCCTTCTGTTTCAGAGATTAGAGAAGGAGGCACAGGGAGGTTACAGACATTTACTAAAGTCGCGTATCAAACAGCCGAGGATTCACAGATGATAAAGTGCTTTGCAAGCAAAGACCAAGACAAAGACCTGGAGGCTTAACTCACTCAAAGAGAAGGGCCCCAAAGCTCTAGGAAATGATTCCTTTCGAGCACTGAAGCAACCACCTAAGGCTTTTATTTCTGACAGAAACGCGGGCTATTCCACCTCCCTTAAATCAGAAAAGTAGCCTCCTTTTACAAAGACGCAAACCCGGATCCAGAGCAGTAGAGATGTTGGAACAGTGCTTCCAGGGTTGACCAGAAGCGTGGTAACTTCTTGCCCTGGGGTATGACGCTGAAACTGTAAAAGCTGCCCAGTTTGTTCTGATGGATACAATGGCATGTTTGACGAGCATGACAGGGACGCTAGCCTTTACATACCACTTCAAACCAAAAATTCGAGTTATTTTGTTGTGACACAGGAAGGGGCTAAAGAAGGCTGGGCTCAGGAGAGGTATTTTAGCCGCAGCCCCTGTAATCCACATCTGGACAACGATTCCCACTGCAACCTGAGTTATTTATCCTTCTGCAAGGAACACATCTGGAGGGAGTAAGTGTAGATAATTCATTCCTGTAAAATTCTGCATTTAGTGTGAGCTGTTGCCTTGAAATGAAAGTCACACTGTCAGATGTTCCCACTTTTCAGGAATAAATAGTCCACCACCCTCTACCCTGGCTGTACTCTGCCCGCAACTGCCCCCTAGTAGCAACGCCGGTGCTTGCATTCCCCCACCCCTCCTCTAGAAGCTGAGACCCTGGACCAATGCCCACAAAATTCACAATTCAGTGACTGCTTGGAATTTTAAACACTCTGAAATTGGGATTTGGGGATTGGTTATGCTGGGTGATCTCTGAAGTCTCGATTGTAGCTCTCACAGTCTATGAACTGGAAAGGTCTACTTTGCTTTAAGCAATCCTGGTGTATGAAAACACAGATTTTAAAAATGTATGCACTGGGGATGGGCTTCCCTGGTGGCGCAGTGGTTAAGAATCCCCCTGCCAATGCAGGGGACACGGGTTCGAGCCCTGGTCCAGGAAGATCCCACATGCCGCAGAGCAACTAAGCCCGTGTACCACAACTACTGAGCCTGTGCTCTAGAGCCCGTGAGCCACAACTACTGAGCCCAAGTGCCACAACTACTGAAGCCCATGTGCCTAGAGTCCGAGCTCCGCAACAAGAGAAGCCACCACGATGAGAAGCCCGTGCACCGCAACGAAGAGTAGCCCCCGCTCGCCACAACTAGAGAAAGACCGTGTGCAGCAATGAAGACCCAACACAGCCAAAAATAAATAAAATAAAATAAATTAATTTTTAAAAAAATAATAAAACAATTAAAAGGTATGCACTGGGGGGACTTCCCTGGTGGTGCAGTGGTTAAGACTGCATGCTCCCAATGCAGGGGGCCCGGGTTCGATACCTGGTCAGGGCACTAGATCCTACATGCATGCTGCAACTAAGAGTTCACATTGCCACAACTAAGGAGCCTGCCTGCCACAACTAAGACCTGGCATAGCCAAATAAAAATAAATAAATAAATACTTTTAAAAAATGTATGCATTGTAATGATCATCTTATAATACAAAGCATTTGTTTTACAAAAAGGATTCATTAAGATAGATTGTTTCTTTAGGTGTAGGAACATTTTTATTCAATTAATGAACTTGAATACAGCACACTCTACGAGGAGACCACCATTGAACACCAGATGTCCACATGAACCTGAAACGTCACTGAATGCTGAGTGATCTTGTTTCTTCATAGTTCCAGGAAAAGAAAGAGCTCCGTTTCCCATACCCTCAACCACTCCCTTGATGTAAGTTAGTACTTTGGGAAGACATATTAACTCTGTCTGACAGTTGCAAAGTTTTATGAGCAATAGAACTTCCTTAGGCAATAGAATTATAGGCCTGGAAGACACATCAGATACTTAGTCCAATTTCATTAGCTATCTGGTCCATTCTTCCTCTGCCCTGTCCCACCCAAGGTCACAAATGAGAAACTGAGGCACTGGTAAGCTCAATCTTGGACCAAGGTCATAAGGGTGAAATGGAAATTTCTTTCTGTTAAGTCAAATATCTTTTGGTCAAATTCCACCTTAATTCCTTCCAGTGTTGTTTTGGAGGTAGTATTTTGACCTCAAAGAATAATTAAAAAACAAATGGTACTCAGGAATCCAGATACTCATTCTGCTTTTGTCCACACACATTCTGTGTGCATCTAATTCCCTCATAAACCCACAGAGAGCAAGAAGTTAATGAAACACAAACACCTCCCTAGAACTGATCCCAACACCTGAACGTTCAGATTTGCACAAAAGACATCACAGTGTTTATTGCTTTTGCAACGGCCTTTTGGCTTTAAACAAATAGAACTCCTTGATGTGGGAAATTCCCCTCGTGCATTTCAAATATTGCTCAATTGATACACAATTTTGCAACAATACTACTCCTTAATGAACATATGTCTGTGAATGATCAACTTACATGCTCATATCCTTTCATTTCAAAGCAAATATATGATAACGATGGCTTGAACCAAATGAAAAATCTGTGTTAGCCAAGCATAGATTAGAAATGTTCCAATGGCCTAAAAATTTGCAGATTCATCTAAACTTTCTCAAGCCAGGCACTGTATTTTCTCATTTAAGCCTCACGAAAATCCTGAGGTCGTGCCAATTTTCCCATTTTAGAGATGAAGAAAACCAAGCCCAGAGAGATCAGCTTTAGGTGCTAAGATGCGATTCAAACCCAAGTAGTCTGAACCCCAAACTGGTGTTTTCTGCACTCCTCCATGTTACTCTATTTCAACTTCCTGTAAAAAATATGTTGTCAGTCACTATTCAACTGGTTCTCCTGCCATTTTTTGTGAAGACTTTGATTTGCAATTTGGTAAATAAACTGATACTTGCGACTGTGATTCTACAAACTGAGACACTGTTTTCCCGTCTAATGCGGTCAGTTCCTATTTGTTCCCTATCTAAAACACACCACAAAGTTAATACCAATTTCCTTGGGCCTTCCTATTGAATTCTAAATACTCTGAAAAGAAACTCTATCCCAAACATTTAGTAGGATTCACTTGGTAGAAGTGCTTGCAAGAAACACTTTATTTATTGATTTATTTTTGGCTGCGTTGGGTCTTCGTTGCTATGCGCGGGCTTTCTCTAGTTGCTGCGAGCGGGGGCTACTCTTGTTGCGGTGCGCGGGCTTCTCATTGCGGTGGCTTCTCTCGTTGTGGAGCACGGGCTCTAGGCGTGCGGGTTTCAGTAGTTGTGGCTTGCGGGCTCTAGAGCGCAGGCTCAGTAGTTGTGGCACACGGGCTTAATTGTTCCGCCGCATGTGGGATCTTCCCGGACCAGGGCTCGAACAGTGTCCCCTGCATTGGGAGGTGGACTCCCAACCACTGCGCCGCCAGGGAAGTCCAAGAAGTACTTTGTATTGGCACGTTCTGGTCACGTAAGCAGTTTCTCATTTGCAGCTAAAGAAGTCAGTGAAGCCCTAATTCCTAATTTGTACCCAAGTGTCTCTCTCACACCTCTTACCTGTTAAGAAGTCCACCTGTAGATCTCAGGTGAGTCAGCAGGGCTCTGCAGGTGCTGATGCCTGGAGGCTTCTGTTACGGAGATTTTTCTACACAATGCTCCAAGCAGGGCCTGTGCACAAACAGGCCAGCTTGAGGCTCCACTCAGTTGGTTTGCTTAAAACAAGGCTTGCCACCGTCTGCTGAAATGGTAGCTGAGTAAACACTAAAGACTTTTAAAAGTATCTTCTCTGTGGTCTTTGGGTTCTAATTTAGCTTCCACAGGTAGATCTAACTTGTTTGCAGGACTTAGGAAGGCAGTAGCTTCAATCTTGCTAGCCAGGGCAAAGTCTCTGTTCTTGAAGGCTGGCTCACATGATCTCACTCTGTGCAAGTTCACCCTTGCATCCTTGGACCTTGGAATCAGCACATTAGACTCCATCCCCAGCGAAATGAAATCTCCCAGCTTAACCAAAGAGCGACTAGTCAGCACTCCTTGGTCCCACTGTCCTTCAGGCAGGGCCCCACCAGGATACTGAAAACCTAGGTTACTGCTCTGCCTTTCTCACTCTCCTCTTCTCTTTCTTCCCTCTCTCTGTCTCGGTCTCTTTTTTTCTCTCTCTCTTTCGCACACACACCCCATTCTTAGAGATTCTCCCCACTTCCTTCAATGACCAGACACTGTTCATCCAAAAATAAATGGTGGGTTCCCCATCGGGGAGATGTCCAAGCAGAGACTGAACGCGTGGAGGACATTCTCACATTGAGGTTGAGACCAGATGATTTCGGTGGGCACTTCCAGGTCGAAGGCTGATAGTATCCCAGAGGTTCCAACGTGCTGGAACAAGTCCACAATAGCTTCTAATTGTCCTTTTATGACTTCTCCTTCTTTTCTTTTTTGAGAATGTCCTCCACATTCATTTAAATCAATCCTTACTTGTATAAAAAGACCTTGGCGCACTTTACCCACACTGCTTTGCAACACATCTTTTTCCACCCCGTATCATAATTACTCGTGTACCTTTTCCACATCCCCTCAGACTGTAATGCCACCGAGGCAAGATTTCTGTCCCATTCATCTGTGTCATCCTGTTACGGAGCTCACCGCCCCACCTGGTGTATCTGCTCAGTGAACGTCTGTGAGTGAAGAAATGGTGGGTGGGGCAGTGTTGGTGGAGGGGAGTCAGGAGGACTGAAGAGGCACCCAGTGCAGTTAGCTTCCCAGCCCCATGCTCTCTGGGGGTTGCTTGCCCTCCTGGAGAGACGAAGGCTGAAGAACACGGTCCATCTCAGCCCTGCAGTGTCCCCTTGGGACAGCTCTGACCATGGTCGTACTTTCCCTCAGATCATCACGACACACTCATGCTACATCGCATAGGAGGTCTCAGGAGAAGTCACCTGGGACTATAATGCTCCTTGCCCAGAACATCCATTCCTGATTAACTAAAAGCTCAGGTTTCTGAGGTAAGGGTGTTTGGACTATGAATCTTTGGGGAGCGATTAAAGGAAGGAACAAGAATTTATTTGGAAACAGCTGCTTACCTATCAACTCTTAAGAAAACACCCTGAAATGGAGTTTAATCAATTCTCCCTCAGGGACTGGTGAGGGCCTCAGTGTAACCACTCCTGTGAGAAAGGATTTCATCCTACTCTCTTGCGCAGATCTCCAGATAGGCCCAGCTCCCAGCTTCCCCTTGTGGGAAGCCCAGGCCCACTTGAGATCTGCGGCTGCCCTGCACTCCAAAAAATAACCACCCTCTTCCATGGTTTCCTGTCCCAAGGATGTTTGCCAATCTTGATTATAAGGCCAATGTTAAGTCACGATTTAGTTCCACAATTAAATGACTGTTCATTCCGTTTGAGTTTCAAAGGGGAAAAAATACCTTAGAGGAAGCCACCCACCACATTTTATAGATAAGGAATTCAGCTCAAGAAGTACCTCTCTGTTGGCTGTCTTTGTTAGCCTGTTTGCTGTGGTACAAAGACGAAGTTAATCCGTTAATTACGGAGGAGCTGAGTCCAGAACCACAGTAGCACATACTTTGTAAAAAAATAAACTTTAAGAACAGTTTTTGATTTACTGAAGTTACCACATACTTCTACACGTTAAACTGCTTCATCCTTCCTGTTACTGTTTTACTAACAGTGCTCTCTACAGCACACTGTCAAAATAATTTGTTTTCCATTTTATGGGCACTAAGTGCCTTATACGGGTAAGAGTTTGGCCCAGGTTCCAGGAACAATTTGCTTGTTTTCTGAGGGGAAATGTTACAAAGAGCTACTGACGTACACAGGTTCTATGCCGAAGGTGGGAAGGGAATTTTATGTAAACTAGACCAATACAAACACAATCATAGTAGGACTAGCTAACATTTACTGCACACTTACTGTGAATCAGGCATGATCTCAATTAATCCTCAAATCACCCCAATGAGGTAGTTGTTACCCCCATTTTCAAATGAGAAGAAATGAGGTTTGGAAAGGTCACGTAAAGACACACAGCTAATCAGCAGCTGGGTTGGGGTTCAAACTGCACAACTGAAACCAAGCAGGACCCTGTGGGGCTCCTGGGCATGAAGCCTTTCTGTGTCCCCCGTTTCTTGTTTGTAGGGAACAGCCTCCAGCCTCCATGACCTTCCCTGAGTGTCAAAGGGCAGATGCGAGCAATTGCTAATCAGGGAAGGGAGGGGATGCAGAGACAAAGGAGGAGACTACCTGCGGCCAGATTAAAGCAGTGCAGGCCCTGCACACACCCTGATTCTTATTAGCAACTCTGTCCTTGAACCGTTGCTATAAAACTCCTCACCAAATCCCCCCAGGTTGGGACACAGAGTTTCTGAGGGGCAGGAGTCTGCCGTGTCCGCCCTAGCCTGCAAAGCAATAAAGCTATTCTTTTCTACTTCACCCAAAACTCTGTCTCCGAGATTCATTTTGGCACCAGTGCGCAGAGGCCGGGTTTTCGGCATCACAATCTGATGCCAGAGTTTGTGCCCTCCCATGGTTAGCTTGGTCTCTCCTCTGGTGTGGAATGATCTCTGTCTTCAATGGCAGCATCTTGGTCCTAAACTGTTACCTGATTTGATAACTCGTTCATACGCCTATCCTACACAGTTATGGCACGTGCCTTGTAAAAATATGCATTCTTAATATCCATCACATGACCAGTTTGAGATAAATGTCAGTACTGGTATGTGCAGATACGAATTCCCAAAGCTGGCAGACATATCTGCATATCCTTGACATTTACAGCATACTTTCCAGTTACATTGAGCTTATAATAGTCCTTTATTTCCTCATGTATGGTTGACAGTATGACCTAGCAGTTACGTGCAAGGTTCTGAATTAGAATGGCTGGGTTCAAAGCCTGGATCCACCATTTATTAACAAGTTAGCTAATGTCTCAGTGCCTCAGTTAACCCACGTGAAAAATCAGACTGTTAACCACAGTGCCTGTGTTACGGGCTTGTTGTAAGAGATAAAACAAGATCATACACATAAAGCTCTTGGCACAATCCCTAGCACATAGTAAATGCTAAGAAAAGCCCACGGAGGTATAACTTTTGCACCTGCCATCGTGTGTATAAGCATTGCACACTCATCGCTAATGTAATAAGGGCCATCGAGCAGCAAGGGATGTCTGGTTGCACAGACACGTCATACGTACACCAGGGAGCCCTATAAAAATCCACTTCGCACAGCGCTACACAGGCTGCATGTGTGAAACCCACGTGTCATTTCAGTAGCTCCCCACTCACAAAAAAAGACATGAATAAAGACGGAGGTCAACTTCATAGCTTAAAATACAGGTTTTTAAATTTTAAGGCCTGTGGAGAAGGGGGGAGGTGGAAAATGGTAACAATTGGAACGATTATGATCATGATCATGATCATGATCACTAGTGTGAACAGAACTCTCAGCGTCCAGCATCTCAGATTTCCGTACTTGCCTTTTCTAAGGGAACGAGAGAATGCTTGCTTCCTAACAATGGAATGGCTTTTGCCCGTTCAATTATCTGCTCCATCACACTCCACAGAAGTTAAAAGATGGCATTTGGGTCTTCTATTCAAGCGGGTGATCTTTCTATCCCTTTCATTACAGGAGAGGCAACTGGCAAAGTTAATGCAATGTACTGTAACTAATGCCTTGGAAATACCCCGAGCATGGCAATCTTAATCCACTTTGAAGGCTAACTGTACTCAGAATGTGAGGCTTTATATTAAGCTATATATTATAGTAAAATCAGCTGCAGGGGAAAATTCTCTTTGAACCAAAGAGAAACCATTTTTATTTATTTCTATAACTTACAAGACACTGATGCCAGAGGGAAAAACCGCAAACAAACCTCAACAATAAGATACCAAGTTAACCCTTGGCTGGGCTACAGCAATGGCAGCCGTGTGGATTTTGCACAAAGTCCATGTACGTGTGCATGATATCTGGAACCCTTATGGGCATCATGGAGTCAACAATTAACAGGGATTCTTAATAGGAAATACTTAAAACAAAACTCGAAGTCCAGTTTTACCAACAAAAAGCAAAATGGCAAAAGTTAGCGATTAAATGGTGACTAACAAGAAAGGACTCTTGCTTATCGTGCAAGTTCTGAGCTCCTCAGAGAGGACCCAGAAGAGGGAGAGCTCCACGCTTTCCCTCTGATCCCTCCTCAGGTGCTTCGTGGAACGTTCCATTCATTCCTGAATTTCAACAGACAAAACGGGATGTGCAAATGGTCCCTGAGTTCTTGTGGAAGTTTTCCAATGTCCCCTCACCACCACCACCACCACCCGTCCCATAATTACGTTTCCTCATGTTGGTCGATCAGTTCTCTATTCCAGACACATTCCCCCAGCGCAGCCACCAATGCGACGAGGGAAAGGCAGGAAAGATCACAGCAGAGTGCCCCATAGCTCTCATTTTGACAGTATATGTGCTTTGCTGCATTTCTCAAAGGTATGAGGGGTGATACCGAATAAAGAAGGAAGTGGAACTTTTCTCCATTGCTGGCTTGGAGGGCAGGAAACCACGTGTGTCCCACCTTCCAGTAAGGGTGAGAGTCCTTACCCTTAGGTGAACTCAGGGCAGACTGTGATATAATTGACGTTCTTTTGCAGGCAGGTAATACTCAAACTCAAGATGGATTCTGTCTAAAAACAATACTTATAAGGTAAGGAAGAGAATGGATACAGGTCTTTGAGTTTCTTAGCTTAAAAGACGAAGTCAGACAAAGTTATGGGGAAAATAGTATACTTAGGGAGTGGAGCTCTATATAATAGCACCAAGCTTTTGGAAAGCAACATGGAAAAATTTAGTTAGAGCCTAACACCTTTGCCCTTACATTCCTGCGCTTACCAGCTTTGTTATTTGGAGGAATAGGGTTTGGGAGTTAGGGAGACCTGAATACAAATCCTAGCTCTATATTCACTGCCTACGTGACTTAGCCAAGCTACTTACTTTTCTAGGTTTCACTTTCTCTTCTGTGCAAAAGGAGAAAAATAATACACACTTCCCGGGTTGTGAAATTAAGTGATACACTACAAGTAAAGTGCCTGGCACGTAATAGGCACTCAACAAATTGCTTTAGGCTTTGTTTCTCTTTTTTCAACAGTAATAAGAATTATTTCTTATGTAAGAGAGAATGTTTATTTAACAGTGAACAGTTGCCAATAACCAAAATATTAAAAACAGAATGACTAAGGAAATCATGGTATTTTCACTCAAAGGAGAAATGCAACTATTTAAAAATATAAACATACATCTACTATATATTTAATCACTTATGGTTATTTGCATAGATTTGTATATATTTGCTGGAAGTGGAAATACATGGCACATACACTAAAATGATAACATCGTGTTTGTGATTTTCTATATTGTACTAAGTGGTGTCATTATAGATTTCACTTGCTCATAATAATTGATTGTTTTCAAGGTAATAAAATATTTTTAATCTAAAAAATGTCAAAATTAAATTCATTCCTTAATTTAAAAAGAAGAAAATTAGGGATGTGCAGATGGTCCCTAGGTAGTTCTCAATCTCTGGCGAAATATAACTCAAGCCAGTAACGCCAAGCCCACACCTGCCACATCAAGACTAAATAATAGCAGATCAGTTCCAGAGCTGACATGATTTCTAGAGATCTACCTGCTGCATTCCTAAAGGAAACCATCATCTGCCTTGTTTATTTGATTATTTGATGCCTGTTGCAGATATCTGTTATGCCTGCTGTACTCTAGGTACCATGCTAGGAGATAAATCTGTAAGTATCCTGCCCTTGAGGAGCATATAACCTACTAAAGAAGGTAAACTATCCAAATATTTAAACAGAAGGCCCTGGGAAAGTGCCCTAAGAGGTAGGCAAGGCACTTTAGGGATAGCATCCATTGTCTTAATAAACCACAGGTAGGCATGAAGGTGGAGATGTGTTTCACAGGTAAAAAAAAAAAAAAAAAAATTAAACCCTTGCCTGGAAGCCATTTAGCAACTAAGGGGCAGAGCAGGGGAACTTGAACTCTTGTCTTCCAACGACACACTCTCTGTTCTCATCACTTCTCACAGCCTCTCCCTACAGACAGTGATCTGGGAGTTCTCTTTGCCAGCATCTTCTCTCTAGGTCTTCCTTGTCTTCCTCAAACTCTGAGAAAGCATGTGATGTTCCAGCTCTCAAGAAGAGGCGATGGCTACGCTGCCTTTTAGGGATGTGGGATGCAGCTGCCACTGCCTGTTAGATCAAGGACGAGCAGCAGGGTGTTCCTGGGTCGGTGGAGGCCTGGGCGCTCAAGAGGCTTGAATCCCTGACGGTCTTAGAAGCGCAGATGGGGCATCTCAGGGGCATCTGGGCACAGCTGATTTAGCTCTAAAGTGTTTGTTTCTGCTCTGTCTCAGTAGGAGGTTGGAGCAAAGAAGTCTCCTAGACCCTCATCTTCCTCCTTTTACCCCATCCTGATTCCCTCACTCCCCCTTTCCTCCTCCATTTCTTTCATTTCTCCCTTTCTCGGGAAGATTTCTTCCCCTCTCTTTTCGCCCATTTCTTCTTCTGCTTCTATAAACTCCTTTTTTCCTTGTCCTCGAAGCTTCCGAAGGGTCTGGTCCCTGTCTTCATAATCACAGCTCTCCCACCTCGGCCTCCCTGAGCTTATTAGAATCAGAGATGTCCCGTGGGCGGTGGACGTGGAGAACCCACTTGAAAAATCTCATCTTGAGACTCAATAATGCTAACTCCACCACAGTTCGAAACTAATTGAAACTCAGTGAGGGTAAGTCACGCACCTGTTATTGACCTCGAAAGACAGGGAAGAAGGCTAACTACCTATGGAGAAAAAAAGACTGTACATGCTCTAAATGTTTGTTGTGAGTTTTGTTGTTAATTTGTTCCTTGTGAACTCTATTTCCAGGCACCTAAGTCACCAACTTTGAAGGTGGAAATAAGGCCCGTCTCTCACGAGTAGATGTTAACAGGAAGCCACACTAGCTGCAGGCAAAGGTCCTTGAGTTTGGAGCCAGGAGGTCATTAGGCTGTTACGGTAACTCAGCACCGACAGCCTGGACAAAGGGCATATTCTAAAAACCAAAGACAAATAAACAATTGACCATCAAGTCTCCTTCTCAGAAACTCTGGGTCTGGGTGTCAGGGCAAGAAAGGGCAGGCAAAACAGATAAGACCAGACAAGACCCTGAGGGCCAGGTAACAAAATAAAAACCCACATCTGTATAGCCCTTTGTAATTGAAACACTTCCACACAAATGAGCAATATGATTTTTACAACAGCCCAATAAAGGAAGTAGAATAGGTATAATGTTACTTTACAGACGAGAGGGCAGGATCAGAGAAATTATAGGACTTGCACGAGTCCCATAGTAAGAGGCAAAGGCGGGATTTCCAGCCAGGTGCGCCCTTTCCAAATAACCATAACTATGGAAAGTGCTTACCTGGTACTTAGGTGGTAAGACAATGACAGGTTGGGGCTTCTTAATTCCCCTTCAAAGGTCTCTTCACTACCTAAAAATGCCTATGTCATCAAATTATGTAATCAAATTTCTTTTTCTCTGGCTTTTGGTAAAAATTATTCTAATCAGTGCTGCCTCCAGGCAAATAACAGATAAAATTAAAAAGAAGACAAAGACTATAGACCAGTTCAATCCTTACGCTATTACTTCTAGTCTTCTGAAACAGTGACTATCGCACTTTATCCGGAGGTTATAGAAGCAGCGTTCTACTTTCCCCTGCAGTGGGCTTTCAACTAAAGAGGACCTCTAGTCTTCAGAGGTGTGGCCTAGAAGAAGCCCAAGAACCTAAACTTGACCCGCTGGATCAGTGTTATTATTAGGAGGCAGGGTTATCCCTGCACGAATTCATGCTCAGCCATTTAGAGACAGTCCAAATCAACCTAGCAGATTCCCTGTACATCCCAGTTATGGCACTTAATTATAAATGCTCATTACCCATCAATGCCTTCATGCATTGGTAATCCTGCCAAACTTTTTTAACGTGACCTATGGGCAATACCCACCCCCCAAAAAAGTCTGGGACAAGTGCGTCCCAGAATTCTTCCCTCGTTCCATTCTATTTTTAAGAAAGTAGTGAGCTATAACATGTCATCCATTTACACACTCAACTCATCCAAGTTATTGTGAAAAATAAAATCTGATCCCTTGGTTGGATAATTATTGACTTCTGGGTTCCAATACTATAGTTTTAACATAACCTAGACCCTGTGTCTACACCAAATAAGAGAGGTGGCAGGGAAGCTACGAACCACGCAAACAACCAGCTGTTAACACACAGCGAAGGGGCTAGCAAAATCCCCGTGGGGATTCTAGACCGGTGTAATGCCTCACAATATCATTCTCTTCCATCTCACTTAGTTTTCTACTAGTGTCCTGGCCTTTTCTGAGAGCAGCTGGGAAAACTTGGGTCCAGAAAGATTGATCAGTCCTGCAAGTTTACAACAGCAAAACAGTGATTCCTGACTTAGGATTCACGATGAGCCTATACAGTCTGCTCCAACTGGTGTCTGAAAATTTAGCTATAATACCAAAGGCATTTCCTAAATCTCACTGACAGAGATCTATATTCTCTCATTTGAAAATGTCAAGATTATGATCCGCTCGCCTAGAAACTTCACCTCGCTATAAGGAAACAGCCTTATGACCTTGGATTCAGGACCATGTGAAACCACCTTGGGGGCAACAAGCCCTTTGTTTGTCATTTATGGAAAAACCTAGCCTGTGAGGTCCTGGAGAGCAGAGGCTTTGCCTTGATGAAGGTTGGATTCACACAGTCTAGCTCAGTACTTGATACATAAAAGGATTCAGTAGATACCTTTTGAATCAGTGAATGGACCTGCACGTTTAATTTTGGGAGATGAGAGAGAGGAGAATCAGCCAACTGACTGCTTATAGCCCTGGCGTTCAGGGGCTCTGAGGTGGCCGGGCATATTTTGAAAAGGTCATTTTACCAGCCTATAACTGCAGGCTAAAGTAGACGGGAATGGCGATCATTGGTGGTGTGGAAAAACAAGTTCTTACTGCCCCCTGGTGGTCAGGATGATTTCAGATTCCAAAGTCCTCTAGCACTCCTAGCACTGAATTGAAGCATCCTGGTAGCCAGGGGTCTGCAGGTTTCATTTACCCAACCCCTTCTCCAAACAGCAGAGTTCTCGGCTTAAAGGCCAGAAAGATGCCACCCCAATCCCAAAGTCCTCGAAGGAGGCTTTTCATCTCTATACTGAGAGAAGATGAATATGTCAAGCTGAAATTGAACATTTTAAAGTGAATTGCCTTTCAGTGAATGGTCTGTGGTTTCAAGAGCTCCTAGAAAAAAAGGAAAATATTCAAGGAAAATAATAATTTCCTGTCTGGAACATTCAGATGTCTATCTATTTAAGATTAGCAGGTCAGGCCACCCTTCTGAGCAAAAAAGACATTCTGGAACCCTTTCAGACTTTGAACTGTTAGCATTCCGTGATTGCATTCCCACTTCATCGAAGGAGAAACTGAGGGTCCAAACCAACTTTTGGAAAAATGATAACTATCCTCTCAAGTCTACAGAAGGTTTTCAGTTTTATTTTGTTTTATTTTAAGTGTATGGTAAGTGAAAAAAAACAAAACAAAACATAAACTGCTACAGAGGTTTCTAAGGCAGCATCACATGTGCAGGGAGTTTTGTGTTTTATCCCACTTGTTGCCTCGCCAGGACCTAGAGCACTGTCTGACTCATCAATACATATTTGGTGAATGAATGAATGAATGAAGCCTAAAGAGAAAGAGCTGTTTTTTAATGGAAATTATTGCTTGTTGGAGAGGATGTCATCTCCTTCCTTGAGAATCTTTAAAAACAGGTTGAATTCTCATTTACCTTAAAAATGATAGAATCTGACACTGGAAGGAACCTTAGAAATATCATCAGTTTAATTTCCTCATTTGGTTTCATTCATTCACTTCACAGATGAGGAAAATGAAGGTCAGAGAGGTTAAACAACTCACCATAGGTCACACAGCAATTACATGGCAGACCCTACAGTGACTCCAAGTCTTCATTCCTGACACTTTCTAAAAGAGCAATGATGTTCAAAGTTTTTGGCTGTGACTTACAGTAAGAAATACATTGTGACCCAGTACACACCCACACGATTACACACACACAACACTAAAAATAGTTTCCTGAAACAATACTCACCTTCTCCCTGTAATAACGTACCCTGGTCTACTGTCTACTCTATTTCATTCTTTTTAATAATATTCTGATCACAACTCACTAAATTAATTTCACAACTTAAAATTTTAAAACATTATAACCTCTCAGGCTGAAGTCCTCCAGAATCTTCTTCCAAGGAGAAAAGAACTAGAGTGATCAGCTTCTTGGGACTCCTTGGCCCAAAGATCCCAGTTTTATGACTCAGTAGAGGCAGTAGTATCTCCCATCGTCAAGTTTCATTTCACTTCCAAGAATGCAGTCCAAGCAACCCTGCTCTCCAGCCAGGGTGAGTAACCACACTACTGTGTTTCAGGACACAGACCAGGGCCATTGGTAGCAGCTTTGTCCTTGTCCTTGACTAGCTCTCTAACCCACAAGTTAGCAGGGATTTGCGTCCTTACATAAAAGAGCATGTCCTTATCTCTGCTGCCATCACTCTCCCCTAGCCTAGGAGCCTGGGGGGAGGGGGCGGAGAGGGGAGCAGGAATAAGAGGAGCCCGGAAGGGGAAGCGCAGGACAAGTAGGTGGGTCTGAGGTCATCAGCTACGTAAGTAGGTGTGAACAGACGGACTGCTAAACAATCTCCAGGAGCCAGGCAGCCTGCCCCCACCCGCGCACACGGTTCCACAGAGCCTCCTTCTCCTAAGCCCATTTGATCGTTTCCCCCCATCTCTTCCCCTGACGTCCTCTACCAAATATTCTCTCTCTCTCTCTCTCTCTCTCTCACACACACACTAAGATGCTAAGATCGTTCACATGGTGGGGAGATGGCTTCTCAGCTATTTCCCTTCTAACTGACAGGTTGGAACTTTCTCCTCTGACTTCCTACTTTCCCGCTGAGAGTCAGCAAGACGGGATTTGGCAGGGGGCTGCTTTGCAGCAGCCAGGGCAGAAAGCCTTCCCATAGCAACCTGGGCACAGTCCCATGACTCCCTGACACAGGTGGAATTTCCAGGGCTGGCAACTCACCCCCTCTCAGAAGCAGCGCACAAGCTGTAGGCTACCCCCCCTCCCTTTCCAGTGAGTCTCAACCTGGCTTCGGGCCGCCCAGTAGTGAAGGCAATGAGCCAGGAACGGTGCTGGACAATACTTCGAATATTTATTGGCCCTTTCAGATATCCTCAGACAGCTTTGGAGTCTACGGCTCCAGGTCTTGAGTTCTGCTCGTGAAAGGGGAAGATTAGAATGAACTGGGAGGCAGCAGAGCACTACCCAGCTCTGCCATCAATGTGCTATGTGATGTTAAGTCAGTTACTTAACCTCTCTGGCTCTCAGTTACCTCATTTTTAACATGAGAGATTCAGTTTTCTAAAAAACGACTTCTCAACATTTCCTTATTATATTGCTATGCTTAAATAAAATTGTATCATCACTCTCATAGTATACAAATCCCAGATTCACAATGAAGACATGCATCTTTACCAAAATAAGTACAACGTAATTAGAAGTCTGTTTCTGGAATTGGACATTTTCCCCCAAAATGAGATTTTTTTAATTTAACCATTTTTTAAAAAACTGAAGTCTAGTTAATTTACAATGTTGTTTAGTTTCAGGTTACAGAAGTGATTCAATTATATATATTTATATAAACACACACACATATATACGTATATTCTTTTTTTCTATTTTAACATTTACTCTTTATTGTGTTGTATGAAGTACCACCTAATGCAAGTATGTACTGTACTAAAACACCCGTATTTCCAAATAACATTATGTGGTGTAGCCCACGGTCTCTGCAGATGCATTGTGAGTAACCTGTGCCTTTACACTTTACAATCAATCCATTGCTGGCTGCTGTGCAAAGTATGATAACAGATGAAGAAAAAAAAAATAAAGCTAAGTATGAATACATTTTCCAAACATACACATACACAGCTTACAATGGAACCCCAATGGAAAGTCAAATGACCATATTTGATGTAGTACCTATAAGATGCAGACTCTGCAATAAAAAGCCAAAGGCACATAAAAATATACTTTAACTTTAAAAATAACTTAGTTACAGTAATACTTTGCTTGTGTCTTACCAACATGTAGCTGACAGTCAAAATTTTGCAATATAGATATACTATATAGGGATATCTAAGAGCTACAAGCAAATCCCCGAAACCCATAAAGTTGTTCAAATGTGAAAACAGAGAAAAGTTCTAACACGGAAGAATTTGCTACGGTGAGCCCAAACAATATAATATAGAAAACAGCCTAGAAAAAAGGCGTGGGTGTTAAATAAATTTTGACTTCCTCGTGCTCAGAAAATGCCAGAGTACTGTAAAGGTCCTTCATGTGACTGGCACAGCCCTTCATAAGTAGTGCCAGTCCTGGCCAAGCCAGATTTCTTACATGTCTGAAGGCCTGAAAACAAAAAATGTGAGCTGTACGTCAGCAATGCCCGCCGAAAATGGGTTCTGACTCACTTCCTCTCTTTGCCAGGATAGGTGTTTTTGTTTCTTTCACTGTTTTTGCAAACAGGGCATATCAGGTAAAAACGTATTCTGTAGGAATGTCATTTTAGAAAACCCATCACGTGACAGCAAGTATAGCCAGCGAAGCTCTTCTCTTTGACTGTGGTTAGTTTTGTTTTGTTCTGGTTTTTGATACCTTTTATCCCAAAGGAAAAGAGCCGGCGGTGTCCTGTTACTTACTTTTATCCATGACATTCAGCACCTCATCCAGAAATGAGGGCCCAAGATCGAGCTGCAAGGAGAGGAGGGAACCCATGAGATCAGAGAGGGACTCCTCTGATTTAGTCTTTTCCTTGACGAGCTCGCACGGGGCGGAACGGTCAAACATGTCCTCCGCCGCCCAGTCGGGTACTGTTCGGAGAGGCTGCCCCTGCCCTGGCTGGACTGCGATGCGGACCCGCTGGACCCCCACGAGATGTCCCCCTGGTGGACCGTCCCGTTCTCCAACAGACTGCTTTTCTCCGGAGCCTTCTCCTCCATGACCTGCTCACAGCTAAGCCGGGGCAGCCTTCCCGGCCCTAAGGACTCCTGTTTGGAACTGAATGTCACCGGTGACAACAAGGGCAACATGAGCGCTTGGGGCCCTCTGACGGTTGGAAGGGAGATGGCGTTTTTGAGCACCGGGGAGGGCATTTCTGTGAACATGGAGTCGGAGGTACCGTTGGCCCGGAAGAACTCGTTATGCCCAGGGAACTGGCCCGTGCATGCTTTCTCCTCGTTTCCAGGTAGAAGCTCATTTCCTCGAAGAAAGGAAATGTCTCCAAAGACAGCAGAAGCTCATTTCCTTGAAGAAAGGAAATGTCTCCAAAGACGTCGTGCTGGCCCTCTTTGCTGATGTGAACGGTGTGGCGGAGGTCTCCAAGGGAAGGGCTGATCGTATCCGGAGACAAGATGTCCCTCAGTTTAAATTTCTTTCCTTTCTTGTTATTGGCAGCTTTCAGGTACATTGAGGTCTTGGCTGGCATTTTGGAGTTTGAAGATGTCTATTTTGCAAAAGGGAAGAAGGGCCACTTTCTTCACAGATGTTACAGGTTTCCCGATATCCTTGTTGATAGGAGCGGTCACATCATTTTTCTCAAGTAGCTTCTGAAGTGGCTCTGAAACGAGATGGAGGTCTAAGAGGCCTTCCTGGACTTACAGCCAAGCAGGGGTTTCTGGAGAGCCGGTTACATCCGCCAGTCCCTTCCACAGCACGGAGAAACCAGCGGCGCCAAGGATCCCAGCCGCTGACCCCGGGGCCGGGCGCCCGGCACCAACAGTCCCCGAGGGCGCACGCGGTCCCTGCCCGCCACGCGCAGCTCCAGCCGGGTCAGCCGGCGCAGCGCCTGCCTGCTCACAGCATCATGCACTCCGAGACAGCGTGAAGGCGCCCAAGGCCAGGGTCTCCGGACTCCTATACGTATATTCTTTTTCAGATTTTTTTCCATTATAGGTTGTTACAACATATCAAGTATAGTTGCCTGTGCTATACAGTAGGTCCTTGCTGTTTATCTATTTTATATATAATAGTGTGTATATGTTAATCCCAAACTCCTAATTTGGAGAGATTCAATTTTTTTTTGAATTTTATTTCATATATTTTTTATACAGCAGGTTCTTATTAGTTATCTATTTTATACATATTAGTGTATATATGTCAATCCCAATCTCCCAATGCATCCCACCACCACCACCCCCCTGCCGCTTTCCCCCCTTGGTGTCCATACATTTGTTCTCCACGTCTGTGTCTCTATTTCTCCCTGCAAACCAGTTCATCTGTACCATTTTTCTAGATTCCACATACATGCGTTAATATACAGTATCTGTTTTTAGAGAGATTCAATTTTTAAAACAACAAAAATTAATTGGTCACCTTCAATGGTCCCTTCAGTAGTTCAGGGAATTAATTCATTATCTTGAAAACTAGCAAATAAATGAAACAGTCAACATTTGTTGGGGTTTTTTCCCCCTATATCAACTACAACACTAGAAAATCAAATCGTTGCCAAGGGGAAGCACCTCCTTTTTAAAGTATTCCAACAAATACATAAAAAATAAATGATGGGAAATCACCATTTTGCAACCTCTGATGAATTGATGAATCTAGACAACGAGCATCAATGATTACTAAGGTCAATAAAAGAGAGACAGATGTTATGTGCTTCCCACCCACGAACTTGCCGAAAAGATCTACTCAGATCAAACCTAATCAGGTCAAACTTCTGGGTCCAGCAAGAAATTTGCAGGCAAAAAAGTGGCCAGAGAACTGTTGAACTGCATTGCGAGTGTGCAGGCAGCACATTCCAGACTGCAAGGAACTCCACAGGCCATGTGCCCCGAGTTCCTCTCAAAATAAAGTGTAAGGAAAAGAAACTGACGAAAAGTGAACCTGGAGAGGCACAGGGACTCAGAAGACATGTCGACTTTTTAACATGGAAAAGACTACACTAGCATGTCGAGAGAACTGTGGTCAAACGATAAAACTAAAAGGAAACACCAGAAAATTATGACAACAGGAGTCAGCGGGGCGATTACTTTCAGGGAGGGGAGAGTCTATGGTTGGATCAGGAGACAGCACTGAGGGGGCTGATGGAGTTCTATTGCTTGGCTGTCCTCCCCTGCATTTGTATTTTAATTCATAATAAGGTGATTTTCTTAAATGAGAGAGTAGAAAAATCACCTTTACTTCCTGACAGAGCTAGAAGGCTGGGTTCTGGAATTCTAAATCTGGAAAGTGACAGGTGTCGTGATGACGAGGTTGGTTGTGGGACTGCTAAGCGGCAGGAGGCGGGGGGGACAGGAAGGCCAAGGATGTCCTGGCTGCAGAGCTGCGGAGACTTGGCCTTGACTCCTGACTGCCACTTCCTGGCTGGGACACCAGAAAACTCAGCTAACCTCTCTCATCTCATTTTCCTCATCTACTAAGTAGAGATAATAGTTCTTGCCTTGTCATTATGACAATCAAATAAGATAACTCATCAGAGCTCATAGTGCAGAATCTGGCGCACAGGAAGTACTCAATACGATCATCCTATTATTATTATTATTACTAGTACTACTACTACTATTGTTATTATCTATCTGATTATTAGGATGCCCCTAATGTGGACAGAAGTAAACCAGAAGGTGGATTTCTCCTTCAAAAAGGGAATACGAGAACATGGCCCCTTTGGGACACTAGTGACCGGGGCGGTTGTAGAAGGTGCAGCTTTGCTAGCCTTCCGCTGGCTCTCCCCAGTGTGACGTGTCCCCATTGGACATGCTCCCTCCTTGATCCACTCATCCTCTTCCCCATTAAGCACTCAACCAGGCTTCCACTCGAAGCCACTCTCATCAGAAGCCACACTCATCAGTCTGATGGCTTCCTGTTCTTGCTGCTCTCCAGGGGGTGCGGAAACCCCAGGGCACCACTCACCGCGTCCATTAGTCACTGGAGCCACTTTGTGTGAGGAAGCCTCCGGGACAAGCAAACACCATGAGAGGCAGGAGAGCCTGGTGGCTACGGGCATGAACTCTGCACAGGGCTGATGACCCACACCCGCCCCCGGGTTACCTTAAGGATGAAGTTCTGAGTGGACACACACAGCCTTTGGAATCTGGGGAGCACCAGACCCTTGTCAGGAATTGCTGTGATGCCTCTGGCATCAGAATGGCCAGATGTCTCCTGCTCTCCTTACTTTAACTTCCTGGGCAGGGAAAGTAATAGATTCCTGTGCCATTTGGGGCTAGGCGTAGTCAGTCTTCCTTCACGTTATTATTCAGGCAATTTCCTCTTACCTGTGAGACCATGGGCAAGTTATTTAACCCCACTGTGCCCCCATTTCTTCATCTATAAAATCTACATAAGAGAATCTGCTTCATACGGTTGTCATGGAGAGTAACTGAATTAAAAAAGACAAATTGCTTTAAACAATGCCTGGCACGTGGTCTGTTAAAAAAAAGGCTCCGTTTCACAGTTTTCTGGATTCAAGTACAAGCTCTTTCCCTTATTAGTTCAATGACACTCGAGAAGTTGCCTCGCTTCTCCACGTCTCTGCTTGTTCATCTATCAAATGGGGATAATAATAGTGCCATGCTTGCTGGATTGGCGTGAATATGAAATAGATAATGCAAAAAAGATCCTGCCTTACACAAAATATTTAATAAACATTAGATATTATTATCCCTAAAATACCAGATAATAAGCAAAGTTTTGTTTTTTCCTCGCTATCCAAAGAGAGCAAAATGCACAAAATACTCCAACAAGATACTGGGTAGAGATCCTCCAAAGCAAAGTCCTCATCTCCGGGCACTGAGATATTCTCGCACACCACGAAATGGCACTGCTGGGGTCAAGGACAGGCAGGTCTCTCAGGATCCATCACATCTCGGGGGACAGTAGAGCAGTGAGACACATGGTGTGGCACCTCTAAGCCACAGGAAAAGGGGATGGATAAAGGGGAACCAGCAAGCAGATTTTTCCACGGAAGGATGGTGAGCAAAGGGAGGAGGAAGGCGTGGCAAAGAGGAGCGAGGCTTCCTTTCCACCATATGAGGTGCATTCATCAACCCAGCCTCATTGTTCCAAAGAACGACCGAACCATCATTACTGAGAAACAGCAGCTAGAGCCTACTGGGGTAACAGGATTCTCAGAGTCTTGATCTCTAGTTGCCTTTTCGTTCTGATACTTCATCTGATTCTCTCAACAGTTCAGCAGGACAGAAAAAAATGTGAACGGGAAACCCTATTTCACAGATGGACTGCAGACAGAAGAGAGAGAAACTTATCCAAGGTCAGAAACAACGTGGGGGGCTTCCCTGGTGGCGCAGTGGTTGAGAGTCCGCCTGCAGATGCAGGGGACACGGGTTCGTGCCCCGGTCCGGGAGGATCCCATATGCCGCTGAGCGCTGGGCCCGTGAGCCATGGCCGCTGAGCCTGCGCGTCCGGAGCCTGTGCTCCGCAACGGGAGAGGCCACTG
>NW_020837990.1:1521693-1603446 GCF_003676395.1 Aethalodelphis obliquidens
AAAAAAAAAAAAAAAAAAAAAAAAAAAAAGAAACAACGTGGGTCTCTTCACCCGTTACCCAGCGCTCTCTGGCTGAGCACAGGTGTTCTCATCCTGGGCTACTCGTTGGAACCACCTGAGAAGCTCTGAAAAGGACAGGTGCCCGGGTCTCCCTGACGGAGATTCTGATGAATTTGGTTTGATGTATTCGGTCTGGACATTGGGATTTCTAGACACTCCTCATTCAGTTCTAATGCACAGACAAGGATGAAAATTACTACTTGAACATATGTGATTTCGTGGATAATAAGTCAAATCCACACTTCACCCAGAGCAGCTCTGATATCTCCTCTGTCCTTTTGGGTAAGGCAGGCAGATAGGGAAAAGAAACAATGTAAAAATTAATTCCTTCCTTGAAAAATGAATCCAGGCATCTTTTGGTTATCTACCAAGAGGGGTGGTGCATCTGAAAACTTCAAAGGAGGGAAGGGTCCACTGTTTCCCTCTATACATTTCCAAAATTTTACTACTTAATTTCATTTGTGTTTCAGCTGAAAAAAAAAACCACTTTTAATAGAATAGCCCTTCCTTCGTATGAAAATCAAGATTATCTTTCCATAAACTTTCTTTTCCAGAACCTGTTTGATTTCAATAAACTAAAATTTATTAAGGATCTACAATGTTCAATGGCTCATGCCACACTTATTGAGATTTTGCTAAATGAGTGTGACATAGTTCTATACTCAAGGGATAATAAACTTGTAGGGAGGACAGGAAAGGTACACAGATAACTACCAGCAGAAAGTTATGCCAAGTGCATGGAAGTAATTAGGACAGCGCTTATCACACATAAGGTGCTCAGTCTTTATATGGGAAAAGAAGAACAGGAGGGGTGGTGGGAGGAATTGGGAGATTGGGATTCACATATATACACTATTGATACTATGTATAAAATAGACAACTAATGAGAACCTACTGTACAGCACAGGGAACTCTGCTCAATGCTTCGTGGTGACCTAAATGGGAAGGAGATCCAAAAAAGAGGGGATACATATAAACGTATAGCTGATTCACTTCGCAGTACAGCAGAAACTAACACAACATTGAAAAGTAACTATACACCAATAAAAATAAATTTTAAAAAAAAGAAGACAAGGAGAAAAGAAGAGAGGTGGGAAGAAGGACTGGAAGGACGGGAGAAGTAAAAATTTACTATGGATTTTTTGAGATGAAAGTCCATAATGTGTTGGGAGGGGGTTGCAATGGCAGCTTTGAGAAGAGGCTGGAGTCACGAGGTTTGGAAGTGGAGAGGCAATTCCATTTGGAGGGAACAGTACACACAAAAACAGGAATGTGCAAAGGCACGACTGTGTTTTTGGTTTTGGTTTTTTTAAATATTTATTTATTTGGCTGTGCTGGGTCTTAGTTGCAGCACACGGGATCCAGTTCCCTGACCAGTGATCGAACCCAGGCCCCCTGCATTGGGAGCGTGGAACCTTAAGCACTGGACCACCAGGGAAGGAAGGCATGACTATGTTTGGGAAACACAAAATGGTATGACTGGAGAGAGCAGAAGAAATATCAACACTGAGAGTAAGAGAGAAAGTGGTGAAAGAGAAAGCTGTTGCCGGTATGAAAGCAATGGACAGAATAAGGTTCTTATTCCTAACTGGGAGGCAACGGGATGAGAGCAAGTCCTGGTTTTCTCAAGACAGTATTCATTTACATCTCTGGTTCATGCATAATTACTAAGAACACCCTGCTTCACTCTCAAAAGTGCTGTGGTTTGGATAATAAATTATATGATCATCTTAGCAACAAGAAACCTTTAAGCTCCTTTAAAAAACAGAGGGCAGAGAGATTGGTTCAAGATGGCAGAGTGGAGGGGCGTGTACTTGCTCCCTCTTGCGAGAGCACCAGAATCACAACTGAATGCTGGACAGTCATTGATGGGAAGACACTGGAACTCACCAGAGAGGATACCCCGTGTCCAGGGACAAGGGAGAGGCCACGGTGGGATGGTAGGAGGGACGCAATCACAATAAAATCGAGTCCCACGACTGCTGGGTGGGTGGCTCACACACTGGAGAACACATACCACAGAAGTGCACCCACTGGAGTGAAGGTTCTGAGCTCCACGTCGGGCTGCCCAACCTGGGGGTCTGGCGACAGGAGGAGTTCCTAGAGAGCCAGACTTGGGGGCTGGTGGGATTTGATTGCAGGACTTCGACAGGACTGCGGGAGGCAGAGACTCCACACTTGGAGGGCACACACAGGGTAGTGTGAGCATTGGGACCCAAGGGAAGGAGCAGTGACCCCAGGGGAGACTGAGCCAGACCTGCCTGCTGGTGTTGGAGGGTCTCCTGCAGAGGCAGGGGTGGCTGTGGCTCACCGTGGGGACAGGGACACTGGCAGCAGAAGTTCTGGGAAGTACTCCTAGGCGGGAGCCCACCCAGAGTCCACCATTAGCCCCACCAAAGAGCCGGGCAGCCTCCAGTGCTTGGTTGCCTCAGGCCAAACAACCAATGGAGAGGGAACCCAGGCCCACCTATCAGCACACATGCAGATTAAAGTTTTACTGAGCTCTGCTCACCAGAGCAACACCCAGCTCTTCTTTCTCTAGAAGAAAAGGTGGGCAAAGATGGAACCTAACTCAACATAATTAAGACAATATACAACAAACCCACAGCATATATCATTCTCAATGGTGAAAAACTGAAAGCATTTCCTCTAAGATCAGGAACAAGACAAGGATGTCCACTCTCGCCATTATTATTCAACATAGTTTTGGAAGTCCTGGTCACAGCAATCAGAGAAGAAAAAGAAATGAAAGGAATACAAATTGGAAAAGAAGAAGTAAAACAGTCACTGTTTGCAGATGACATGATACTATACATAGAGAATCCTAAAGATGCCACCAGAAAACTACTAGAGCTAATCAATGAATTTGGTAAAGTTGCAGGATACAAAATTAATGCACAGAAATCTCCTGCATTCCTATACACTAACAACGAAAGATCAGAAAGAGAAATTAAGGAAACAATCCCATTAACCAATGCAAGAAAAAGAATAAAATACCTAGGAATAAACCTACCTAAGGAGGTAAAAGACCTGTACTCAGAAAACTATAAGACACTAATGAAAGAAATCAAAGATGACACAAACAGATGGAGAGATATACCATGTTCTTGGATTGGAAGAATCACTATTGTGAAGATGACTATACTACCCAAAGCAATCTACAGATTCAGTGCAATCCCTATCAAATTACCAGTGGCAATTTTTACAGAACTAGAACAAAAAAATCTTAAAATTTGTATGGAGACACAAAAGACCCTGAATAGCCAAAGCAGTCTTGAGGGAAAAAAAGGAGCTGGAGGAATCAGACTCCCTGACTTCAGACTATACTACAAAGCTATAGTAATCAAGACAGTATGGTACTGGCAAAAAAAAAGAAATATAGATCAATGGAACAGGATAGAAAGCCCAGAGATAAACCCACGCACCTGTGATCAACTAATCTATGACAAAGGAGGCAAGGATATACAATGGAGAAAAGACAGTCTCTTCAATAGGTGGTGCTGGGAAAACTGGACAGTTACATGTTAAAGAATGAAATTAGAACATTCCCTAACACCATACACAAAAATAAACTCAAAATGGATTAGAGACCTAAATATAAGACCGGACACTATAAAACTCAGAGGAAAACATAGGAAGAACACTCTATGATATAAATCACAGCAAGATCTTTTTTGATCCACCTCCTAGAGTAATGGAAATAAAAACAAAAATAAACAAATGGGACCTAGTGAAACTTAAAAGCTTTTGCAAAGCAAAGGAAACTACAAACAAGACGAAAAGACAACCCTCAGAATGGGAAAAACTATTTGCAAATGAATCAATGGACAAAGGATTAATCTCCAAAATATAGAAACAGCTCATGCAGCTCAATATTAAAAAAACAAACAGCCCAATCCAAAAATGAGCAGAAGACCTAAACAGACATTTCTCCAAAGAAGACACACAGATGGCCTAGAAGCACATGAAAAGCTGCTCAACATCACTAATTGTTAGAGAAATGCAAATCCAAACTACAATGAGGTAACATCTCATACTAGTTAGAATGGGCATCATCAGAAAATCTACAAACAACAAATGCTGGAGAGGGTGTGGAGAAAAGGGAACCCTCTTGTACTGTTGGTGGGAATGTAAATTGATACAGCCACTATGGAGAACAGTATGGAGGGTCCTTAAAAAACTAAAAATAGAATTACCATATGACCCAGCAATCCCATTCACTACTGGGCATATACTCAGAGAAAACCATAATTCAAAAAGACACATGCATCCCAATGTTCATTGCAGCACTATTTACAATAGCCAGGTCATAGAAGCAACCTAAATGCCCATCAACAGACAAATGGATAAAGAAGATGTGGTACATATATACAATGGAATATTACTCAGCCATGAAAAGGAACGAAATTGGGTCATTTGTAGAAACGTGGATGGATCTAGAGACTGTCATACAGAGTGAAGTCAGTCAGAAAGAGAAAAACAAATATCGTATATTAACGCATATATGTGGAACCTGGAAAAATGGTACAGATGAACCAGTCTGCAGGGCAGAAATAGAGACACAGACGTAGAGAACAAACGTATGGACACCAAGGGGGGAAATGGCGGGGGGGCGTGGTGGTGGTGGGATGAATTGGGATATTGGGATTGACGTATATACACTAATATGTATAAAATAACTAATAAGAACCTGCGGTATAAAAAATAAATTAAATTAAAAAAAACACAAACAACAACAAAAAACAGAGGGCAAAGGAGTTGAATAGGGATGATATTATCAGAGTTGTATTTTACCAAGACTCACCAGGCACTTCTATGGGGTTTATGCTCAGTAGGGAAAGAAATAAGATAGGGATGCGACGATCATTCAGAGGTAATAGCTTTATTCTACGCAAAAGTTAAAAGAGCCTCAACTGAGGTGGTGGCCAAATGTGGAAGGCAGCCTCTGAGCTAGCCCCAGTGAGCCCCATCCCTCTGCCCGAATCGGGCCGACCTGTGTAACTAACAGGGTATCACAGAAATGACGGAGTATGACTTCGGAGGCCAGCTCCTAAAAGACAAGGCGGCTTCCTTCCTGTTCTCTCCTTCTTGGATCCCTTGGTCTGGGAGAAGCCAGCTGCCATGTGGTAAAGACCCTCCAACAGCCCCATGAAAGGTTCATGTGAGAAGGAACTGAGATCTGTCACCTCCAGCACAACTTCACAAATCTGCCAGCCCTCTGTGTGAGCCAGCTTGGAACTGAACCCTCCAGCCCCAGCCACCACTTCAGATGACTACGGCCCCAGGTGCCATCTAAGTACAAACTCACGACAGCTCCTCAGTCAAACCACCCTGCCAAGCTGCTCCTGATTTCCCGACCCACAGAAACTCTGAGATAAAAAATGTTTACTACCATTCTAATCTGCTAGGTTTGGGGTAATTTGTTATGCAGCAACAAACACTAGATCGTAAAAATAAAAAGGAAAGGGTAAACTTGAATTGCCTATGGAAACCTAGAGTAACTGGCATGTGAGTCCTCCCCCCAGTTCCTCCTTCCATTAACTGTGTGATGTTGGTGAAATGACTTCACATAGAAGAGTCTTGGTTTCCTCATCTGCAAAATAAGCAGGCCTGACCAATTCCCCTCAGTGTCCCTTCCAGCATCCAAATTAAATGATCCCATTATTCTAAAAGCACCCTTATTAGTTGTGGAGCAGGGATTAGAAATTATCCCATTATCTGGAGGGCTCTCCATGTCTCTGACCTCATCCTGTTCAACCATCTTAGCAACAACTGAATTGAAAATACAAAAGGCATTCTTGTCAAAATCAAAGATGATGGGAAACTCTGAGGGAAAGCGATCACTCTCCTGAAGCAACATGCTTAAAAAATTTGAAATTCAGGAACAATGAACCAAGCATAACAAGACAAAAAAATGTAACAGACTCACAGACAGCCTGTGAAGGTCTGAAAATTCATCCCTAGGAGCATCAGAGTGTGGTAAGAGTAACATTCACTCTCAGTCAATCATGTGAACTGGTTGCCAAGGAATGAATATGCCTTTCTTTTGCTGAATTTATTCAATAATCATCCAGGCATGGTACTAGGCATTAGGGCTACAGCAATGACTAAGACACAAATTCAGACTACATTTATAGAATTACAGAACCTAAGAATAAGGGAGAAGGGAACCCTATGCTCATCCTTGCTTGGTCAGATCATATTTGATCTATAGAAAAATCAGAGTTTGGTCTGAGAAGAGTTAACCAGAATGGACATGGAACTCAAAGTAATCAGAATCAAACAACCTTTATCCAGTTGCTGCTCTGTGTGTCCTGTCCAGGGACAGTCTGTCCAGAGAGAAGAAAGGGTGGCTTAGGACAGAATCTTGCCGAACGCCAATACATAAAGGACACACAGAAGAGGAGGATCTGCAAGGGGCTGCGTAGGAGCAGCAAGAGAAGTAGGAGAAAAATCTGGAAGCTAAAACAAAAATGTGTTTCCAAGGTCACAGGCATGTGATCTGGTGCTTGCCTCTTCATCCAGTCTCCTCTTCTACCCTTGTAACTCATTCATTCTAGCCCAACCACATGGGTCTTCCACTTGGTTCTCAAATACCCCACACTCTTTCCTAACTCTGGGTCACTCGTTGTCTTTGCCGTTCCCACTGTTTGGCATGTTCTTCCCCCAGATCCAAGAATGGTCCAGTCTCTCACTTCATTCAGATCTCAGCTCAGATGCCACCTCCTCAGAGGGCTGACCCTGATTCTATCTTACCCTGTGTCTCACCCCGATTCATTTCTCTTCTGAGCGTTTATCACTCACCTCCTAACATTTTATAAATTTGCTTGCTCCTTTATTTATCATCTCCTCATCTCCCCCGGCCCCATATATACACGTTGATTCCACCTGCCTCTTTCCCTGGCGGATCCACACTGCACAGTACATACAGTGTCTGGTACACTGTAGGCGTTTTGTGAATATTTGATAAGAGAATTAAGTAAAATAAAGATGCCAAGGAGGACTCCGGTAATCTTGACAAGAACAATTTCAGTGCAGGAACAAAAGGTCAGATATATAAGGGATAATAGATTAAACAAGGCCTGAGAAAGCAGGAGGAGATGAGATATGAAATACCGACAGTGGAATTAGCCTGAGATGGGAGATGGGAACCTTAAGAGGGGAGGAAAAAAAGGATGAGTACAGTTCCTTGGTATGGGGTTAAGAAGGTGAAGGATTCCTCACTTCATGACTATTGTTTTGTTTTTAAAGTAGTATTAAGGATTCATCCACTGAGATAAAGTGGGGCAAGCGGTGGGACCATGGGTTTGAGGAAAGTGGAGTAAAGGAAATTTGAAATATTCACTGTGAGAGAAGCCAGGTGGCAAGGTGGGTTCAATAAAAGGGCAACGAGCATGGGAAGACAGTGGCCGAGTAAAGGCTCATAGAATTAAGTGGGGAAGGAGGTGAAGCCAGGAGGGAGTTTATAGATGGGGGCATACAAAGTGGTCAAGAGACTGGCCTCTATGGGGTCAAAGAACAATGGCCACCCTGTCACTAACAACCAGTTGAAGGGACAGGGAGTATCTATCCTGTCAAGAAATGAGCCATGTGGTGGGGGAGAGGAAAAAGCACCTGTCTTGAAAAAATGGAAAAACCACCATGGAAAAACTGTATTTGACATGAATTCTGCATGGGACTAAAGCCGACAGATAGAAATTATAAATACATTTGACCCAATGTGAAAAAAAAATGCTGAGAATCATAGCAGTCAGTAAAAAGTCATAAAAAGATAAAGGCTGTCTTTCGGGTGGGAGGATACTCATTTCCAGAGGTGTTCAAGGACAGATTAGGATGTTATGGGGAGGGAGGACCCAAGGAGAGCAGATGATGCCATGGAGAGGCTGGCGATCCTTGGGGCTGCCTCAGAGGCAGGCAGGCGGGGAGGAAGCGGGCCCAGCAGGTACAAGCAGGTGAGGGCTGGGGCTCACCACTTCAGCCAGAGCAAATCAACTCTGCTCCACTTCAGCCAGAGCAAATCAACATTTACTCGTATATAATTGGACATCACCTACTATTTTGTTTAAATAAACTGTTTTGTGTAAATAAGTATTAAGAAGCATTGGACTAGAAACCTCACTTAGTTTAATGAATTGATTTGAGCATAGCTATTATTTAAATAAACTTTTAAATTTTAGAATAGTTTTACATTTACAGAAAAATTGTGAAGATAATACAGAGAGTTCTTATAAACTCCATACCCACTTCCTCCCATTTTTTTTTTTTCTGGCCTCCCCACAAGGCTTGTGGGATCTTAGTTCCCCAACCAGGGATGGAACCCAGGCCCTCAGCAGTGAAAGTATCGAGTCCTAACCACTGGACCGCCAGGGAATTCCCCCACTTCCCCCCCTGCCCACCCCCACGTTATTAACTGCTTACATCCACAGGGCATACTTGTCACAGTTACCAATATTGATACATTATGATTATTAACTAAAACCCATACTTCATTCAGGTTTCCTTAGTTTTTATCTCATGTCCTTTTTCCATTCCAGGATTCCATCTAGGACACCATATTACACTTATTCGTCATGTTTCCTTAGGCTCCTCTTGACTGAGAGTTTCTTAGATGTTCCTTATTTTTGATGACCTTGACAGTTTTGAGGAGTCCTGGTCAGGTGCCTTGTAGCATGTCTCTCAACTGGGATCTTTCACTGATATTCTTCTCATGGTTCGACTGGTGTTATGGGTTTCAGGGAGGAAGACCACGGAGGTAAAGCACCGTTCTCCACACATCATACCAAGAAGACACACTATCAACATGACTTTTTACTGTTGATGTTGCCCTTGATCATCTGATTGAGGTACAGTTTGTCAGCTTTCTCCACTGTAAAGCTACTGTTTTTCCCCCTTTCCACGCAAACCATAGTTTTTGTTGTTGTTGTTTTGTTTTGTTTTTATCATGTACGATCTGCATTTGTGAGGTTGGATATTTCAAAGAAAAAACGTTGCAGGTTGTGATGGTTAATTTTTTTTTTTTTTTTTTTGGCCATACCTCACAGCATGCAGGATCTTAGTTCCCTGACCAGGGATCGAAATCGTGCCCCCTGCGGTGGAAGCGTGGAGTCAACCACTGGACCAGGGAAGTCCTGTGATAGTTAATTTTTATGTGTCAACTTGACTGGACTAACAGATGCCCAAACAGCTGGTTAAAACATTAGTTCTGGGTGTGTCTGGGAGGGTGCTTCTGAGGGAGATCAGCGTTTGAATGAGTACGCTGAGTAAATAAAGATCACCTTCTCCCATGTGAGTGACCATCATCCAGTCAGTTTACTGGCTGAATAGAACAAAATGCAGAAGAAGGGTGAATCCGCTCTCGCCCTGAGCTGGGACACCCACCTTTCACTGCCCTTGGACATGGGCGCTCCTGATTCTTAGGTCTTTTGATGTCAACCAGGAGTTACATCATCGGCTCCCCTCGTTCTCATGCCTTCAGATGAGGACTGAATTACACAACCAGCTTTCCTGGTTCTCCAGCTTGTAGATGGGAGAACCATCTGTAAACCAGGCCTGAGTCTTTTCTTCCTCTGTCAACTGATCATAGGTAACTCCTCACGAGGCCACACGTGAAGGGGGTTGGGGAGAGAAGGCAGTCTAGCGGCCCTTTGGGCCACTTCTTCGTGTAACTTATTTGCGCCTTAGGGCCTGCTCTGGCCCAATCACTTCCGCTTCCATTTGATGATGGAGAATGGCCACGCGTGCCCACCTTTACGGCTTGATGCGTCAGATAATACGCATTTTGTGAAGACCAGCCCGGGTCTCATGATAAGTTGGTGGCCCATGGTCAAGTATTCAGCCTCTGCTAAGGACCAGTAGAAAGTGAAGAACTGTTTCTTAAAAGGAGAGCGGTTATCGGTAGAGGACGGTGGGGTCTTGCTCCAAAATCTCAAGGACGTGTGTTGCAATTCACCTACAGAAACCTGCCAAAGGCTCCCCACAGCACCCTTATCTGCCTCTGACACTTCAGGCACCACTAGATCTGCTGGATCATGAGGCCCAAGTGGCAGAGCAGCCTGGACCTGTTGTAGAACCTTCTCTTGTTCTGGGCCCCACTCAACACTAGCAGCTTTTCAGGTCACTCAGTCAATGGGCCGGAGCAATACACTCAGCTGAGGAATATGTTGCCTCTGAAATCCAAAGAGGCCACTAGGCCTTGTGCCTTTTTCTCGTTGGAGGAGGAACCTGATGCAGCAACTCACCCTTCATCTTAGAAGGGACATCTCCACATGCCCCATTCCTGCTGCCAATTCGTCTTAATCCATCCGGGCTGCTAAAACAAAAATACCATTGACGGGGTGGCTTACGAACAACAGAAATTTATTTCTCATGGTTCTGGGGGCTGGGAAGTCCAAGGTCAAGGCGCCTAAAGGTTCAGTGTCTAGTGAGAGCGTCCTTCCTAGGTCATAGATGGCTGCCTTCTCCCTGTGTCCTCACAAGGTAGAAGGGACATGGGAGCTCTCTGGGGTCTTTTTTATAAGGACACTAATCCCATTCATGAGAGCTTTGCCTTCATGACCTAATCTCCTCCCAAAGGTCCCACCTCCAAACACCGTTACACTGCGGATTAGGTTTCAGCATATGAATGGGGGTGGGGGGGAAATGCATGTATTCCACCTACAGCACGAGGCCACATAGGGTACTTTGGGGGTCTGAGCAGACTGATGCTTGTTTGTATGCATACTGAGAGCCAGAAAACAAAACTCTTGAGACCTCTGGGGATTCTAGAGCCTGACTCTAAGGAGTCAAGGCCTCTGTCATCCTGTGCTTTGTGGAACCCTAACTGGAGAGCGGAAGCTGGCGTGGGTGCTCTGTCCTTCGAAGCCTTCGAAACCCACTCACCTTGGTACAAGACCTCACACCCCCCGAAATGACCACCTTTAATTTGCCAAAGAATGCTAATTCAGTGTCTTCGGGGACTTTTTGGTTCCTCCTTTCCTCCCAAATCGTCTCTCTGTGATGATAAACAGTGGGTCTCATGTGCGTGTGCGTAGGCCTGTGTGTCAGCAAACATGCTGCCTTTCTGAAAGGCGGGGCAGGCCGCTGTGAGCCGTGACTCCACTCACCAGAGGACTGTGACAAATTAGTCCTTCTCTGAAAAATCTTCCCAGGGGTACTTCGCATCCAGTCATTACTCATGAAACCAGACGATGCCTCCTAAAATGCCAGCATCCTGGTACTCAACAGATTCGCATACCCCAACTGGGGTGACCTGCAATTCTTCTGAGAGGCACAGAGACTGCCTCTGGCCGCCTGGGACTCTCTCATCCCACCTGCCTCCTAAAAGGAACCCAAACACAAACCACTGCCAAAAGGCCCTCTGAGCAAACAAATGCCTACAACCTTCAGCCGGCACTCAGCAAATGCACGGTGCACTCATTCGATGCACGTAAAATGGACTAGGCCTCCCTTTCTGCTCCCTTCCCACACGTCAAAGACGGGGGCTGATGTTACCACCTCCACTTACAGATGAGCCAGAGGGCTTAAAAGATCTGCTAAACACCTTGCAGCCGATGCAAGGGGTTCGTCTGGTGAACATTTTCTGGCTAGCTGCTGCTACTTCCCATCCGTCCAGGCCAGGAGACACTGGGCAGCTTTCTGTGTTTTAAGACAGAAGTACATTGTGAGTCACAGTCAAAGTGAAATTCTAAGAATCTGGGGTTGGAGGAAGTTGAGTGCCTGGAAAGCACAAAGAGAGGGATTCCCTTTGGGATAGAAGGCCCCTGGGTTCCACTCAGGAGTCTCCTGTATGGAATGCTAGAAGTGACCACTACAAACGAGTCTAAAACTCTTTAGAAATAACAGAGAAAAAAATATGACAGAGGGAAGGCAGATAGGGATGGGGAAAATATGTATATAAAACCTAATTTCATCCTCATAGCAACCCTACAAAGTTGGTATTAGGATGTCACTTAACAGATGGGAACTCTTAGAAGCAGAGAGGTTTAATAACCTGTCCAAGGTCAACAGCTAGGTCAGAAACTAGAACTCCAAAACTAGGTCAAAAACTAGAATTCCAACTCAGGTCTGTCAAACTTCAAAGCCTATATACTTTTCTGATATTTCAGGATGTTTTCCTGACAGAGGTGGACCAAGAAACCGAGACAGTATTTTCCCAGACCTACTTTGGCCCCGTTACAAAGCATAATGGTGAATCCCAGGAAGGAACCAAAAGAGGCAGGTGCAGGAAGAAGTGTAATTGCACGAGGGCACAGACATACAGTGATACAGTCAAGGACCAAGGATCTCCACCAACCAATGGGGCTCATCCCACAACCCCAGTAGAGGGTCTTTTGGTTAAAAATGTATTCAATTCAACAAACAATACCTCCAGGTGCAAGGCCTAAAATTAAATGTGAATCTATAAGGATGAACATCCCTGCCCTCGAGAAGCTTGCCACACTAAGGAATATTGCCAAAAAAACTCCTGGGCAGGAATATTGAGATAGGCCACTAGAAAAGCAAGAAAGTACACCAGCCCAGAAACCAAAACTAAGGAGGGGAAGAGAGGTGTAAACAAGCAACCAACCACACCACAAGGCAGAATGGGAGCAGCAAAACATGTGATTCACTCAGGCTTGGGAGGCTGGGGAGGGCCTCCCACGTAGGTAGGATTTGATCTGGGTCCTAAAGCACAAAGATTTTCGTGGGCAGTGGAGACAGGAAGGGTATTCCAGAATGAAAGGAGAGAAAGAACAAAGGCATGAAGAAATGAATGGAAGCCAAGGAGAGGGTGAAGAGGCTGGAAACTCTGTTAAAGGATTTAAGCTGGGGACTTCCCTGGTGGTGCAGTGGTTAAGACTCTGTACTCCCAATGCAGGGGTCCTGGGTTTGATCACTGGTCAGGGAACTAGATCCCACATGCATACCACAACTAAGAGTTTGCATCCCACAACTAGGGAGCCCACAAGCCGCAACTAAGGAACCCACGTGTTGCATCTAAGGAGCCAGCAAGCCACAACTAAGGAGCCTGCCTGCTGCAACTAAGACCTGGTGCAACCAAATCAAATCAATCAATCAATCAATATTTTTAAAATTTTATTTATTTTATTTTATTTTCAGCTGCGTTGGGTCTTTGTTGCTGCGCACGGGCTTTCTCTAGTTGTGGCGAGTGGCGGCTACTCTTTATTGCGGTGTGCGGGCTTCTCATTGCGGTGGCTTCTCTTGTTGCAGAGCTCGGGCTCTAGGCATGCAGGCTTCAGTAGTTGTGGCACGTGGGGTCAGTAGTCGTGGCTCGCGGGCTCTAGAGCACAGGCTCAGTAGTTGTGGCGCATGGGCTTAGTTGCTCCATGGCATGTGGGATCTTCCAGGACCAGGGCTCGAACTCCTGTCTCCTGCATTGATAGGCGGATTCTTAACCACTGTGCCACCAGGGAAGCCCAATAAATATTTTTAAAAATTAAAACTGACAAAAGCACAAGCAAACCTGATAAATTATTTTTTTAAAAATGGAATTTAAACTGCAGTTGGCAGGTAAGAGCAAACTGGGAAAGGTGTGAGAGGAGTGAGTCAAATGGCTCAGGAAGACCTGTTCAAGAACAATAGGGATCAGGAATTAGGAGGCAATGCAGTCATCAAGGCAGAGTTAATGAGAGCTGGAGCAACAGCGGTGACTGAGTGAGAAAAATTACAGAAATAAATGGGTCAGAATTTAGTTGTTGATTGGCTTGGGGGAAAGAAAGGGTAAAGATGAAGCTAACTCGGGTTTCCATCCTGGATGACCAGAAAAGTAGAGATGATAGAAACTGAGCGGACGTATCACAGCAAGTGGAGGGGCTTTTGGAGAATGAAGAAAGAGAGGGTAGTAATCTCAGGTCAGACAAATTGAATTTGAGGTGCCCTTAAGTCAATCATGTAACAATACCCACTGACTGGAAACACGAGCTAGTGAAAGGGTCTGCCAGTTCTGGCCCGGGAGCAACGTGTTTTTGTAAATAAAGTTTTACTGGAACACAGCCACACCCATAGGTTTATTGCCTGTGGCCACTTTCGCTCTACAACAGCAGAGCTGAGTAGTCATGACAGAGACTGGGTGGCCTGAAAGCCTGAAATGTTTACTATCAAGCCCTTTAAGAAAAAGTTTGCTGACCTCTGATCTAGAGTTAAAAAAAAGAGGTCAGAAATGTTTATTTGGGGAGCATGTAGTTGAGAAGAAGGCTAAGAAAGAAACACTGGAGGAATATTATAATCCATTCTCCATTCAAATAGTATTTTTGAAAAATTTTTTATTGGAGTATAGTTGATTTACAAATATTATGTTAGTTTCTCTGTACAGCAAAGTGAATCAGTTATACATATATCCACTCTTTTTTAGATTCTTTTCCTATATAGGTCATTACAGAGTATTGAGTAGAGTTCCCTGTGCTCTACAGCAGGTCCTTAACAAATAAGTGTTTGTTGATCACTTACAAAATCCAGCACTGGGACACTGGGCTAAGGTGATGGGACTAACACAACAAGCAAGACACACAAGGCCCCCACCCCCCTGAACTTTACAAGAGAAGCAACAGGAGGAAACAATCAGATAGCAACAAGTTATTCGTTATTTTGATAACCGACATCTGTATTTTGCGGGTGAGAAAGAAAAAGAGAAGTGAACGGGAGGGAACACATCTGGGCAGGACTACCGAGATAGGGCAGCAGGAAACCAAGAACATACACCAATCAGCACAGAAACCAAAGACAAAGCATCTTTCGAGAGGAAAAATGGGACTGGGCATGTCAGATGCTGTAGACCGAGGTCAAGAAAGAGCCCATCGGATTTGGCCTTTGGGAGGTAATTAGAGAGTTCTGAGACGATTTTTGGCGCAATGGTGGAAAACAAACAAGTCTGCAAGGAGTTAAGTCAAGAGGGCAGTGAGGGACTTGGGGAAATGAGTGTGTGATGATTTTCAAAGAAAATCAGAATAGAAGGAGAGAATAGTAGCCAAGCTATGGCAGGTTAGAGAGGCATTAAATGTGAGAGAGAGGTTTCTCTGTGAGTATATTTATAAAGAGGAAAGAAGCACTGAAGAGCAAGAGATGGAAGATTTAGGAAATAATTCATCACCCAGAGCTCAGGCAGAGGATTTATGAGGAAAACAGCCAGCATTTATTGGACACTTAGCATGAGCCAACCACCACACTGGGAGATCTAGATACTGATACAGATAACTAAGAGATAAGTAGTCTTTAGATCTCAGATCAACCATGAAAGTTTAGTATTACCCACTTGTACAGATGAGGAAACTGGAAGTTTAGAAACTCTCCCAAAGCCCACGTTTAGTAAGGAGCAGAGCTGGGATTTCAAGCTACTGTTATTTAGCTCTTGAGCCCATGTACTTTCCACTCAATCGAGATGCCACATTTTGGAAACAAGGTTCCTCCCTGACACGGGAGGAAAGAAACAGAATGGGTGAAAAGAGAGATTCTGAGATAGAAACACTTTTTAAAAAATTTTTCTTTTATATTCGACTATAGTTGAGTAACAATGATGTGTTAGTTACAGGTGTATAGCAAAGTGATTCAGTTATACTCATACAAGTATCCATTCTTTTTCAAATTCTTTTCCCATTTAGGTTATTACAGATAATGGAGCCGAGTTCCCTGTGCTATACAGTAGGTCCTTGTTGGTTATCTATTTTACATACAGTAGTATGTAGATGTCAATCCCAAACTCCCAATCTATCCCTGCCCCCCCTTCCCCCTAGTAACCATAAGTTCATTCTCTAAGTCTTTGAGTGTAGAAACACTCCTCAGTGCAAATCCAGGTGAGCCTCGGTGGACACCTCAGTGTTCTCAGAAAACAATCTCACCTTACCTGCAATTACACACTTGACTCTGGGCAAGTGCTGGAAATTTTCCATGTGCGCCCCAGATCTACTGTCTCTGTCTCACCATCTTGCTCTGTGACCCTGGAGGCTGACTTTTAGGAGCAATACAACTGGCTCCCTTGCCTTCTGGCTTTTCTGATTGGGTCCTGCCAAGGGAGGGCAATGGCTGGAGACAGGAGAACAGGGGATGGGGACATGCATTGGACCCCAGCTTCCTCCTTGCCATGTCACCAGGGATTGATCACATCCTTGTACTAAAGGCCACAGCTCTGGTCAGGCAGCCCTCTGCTACAGCGGTTGCCACCCTTCAGGGTGCTTTATTATCCTTTGCCAATTTCCCTTAACTCCCCACTCCCCCTACATGTCTAAAAGAATCTCTTTATTAAACTCTCCGCCATTACCCTGTCCAAGTGCGCCATCTCCATCCTGCTGAGCCCTGACAAGCCACCGGGTCACATACACTCCCGGATGCTCCCTCACAGTGGATAATGCAGGCACCCTGACATGCATCCGTTTCCCACACACTTAAACATCACGTTCAAATGTGTACATCAACCAACTGCAAGGCCTTCAGAATGGAAAAATTGAGACATTTTTCACAATATAAGCTGAACCTTGGAGCTCAATATCACTTTAAAACTCACACCCCAAACAATTTAAGAACCAATGATGTTTAATCATGGATCTTAGCATTCTCAACACCTCTAAAAATCCCCTAAAGAAACGAATCCTGGATTTGACTGACTCAGGTTCTGAAGCGGAGAGAAATGCACCAGATCTGAAGCTACAATTAGATTCAAGTTCAAAGCTCTTCCCGGTTCTGGCCTTGAAAGGGAGGCCAGCCAGTCTTTCTCTATGATTCACACTCTGTGATAGAAACGTAATTTAAAACATTAATTTGCGTCATGCTGAGTGAAGTAAGTCAAAGAGAAATATTGTATGATAACACTTAACATGCGGAATCTAAAAAGAAATGTTACAAATGAACTTATCTACAAAACAGAAACAGACTCACAGACTTAGCAAATTTATGGTTAGCAGGAGCAAAGGCAGGGGGGAAGGGATAGTTAGGGAGTTTGGGACTGACATGTACACACTGCTGTATTTAAAATGGAGAACCTGGGACTTCCCTGGTGGTCCAGTGGTTAAGACTCCATGCTCCCAATGCAGGGGGTCCAGGTTCCAACTAGATCCCACATGCCGCAACTAAGATCCTGCACACGGCAACGAACAACCGCGTGCCGCAACTAAGACCCGGCGCAGCCAAAATAAATAAATAAATAAATGTTAAAAAAAATAATAAAAAAATAAAATGGATAAGCAACAAGGACCTACTGTATAGCACACAGAACTCTGCTCAATGTTATGTAACAACCTAAATGGGAAAAGAATTTGAAGAATAGATACATGTGTATGTATAACTGAATCACTTTGCTGTACACCTGAAATTATCACAACATTGTTAATCAACTATACTCCAATATAAAATAAAAAGTTTAAAAAGAAAAGAAAAAAATATTACTTTGCTTTTCAAAAGGGTAACGAAAAACTGGATGCCCTCAGAACTGCTGCTTCTTTGCCCACCCCTCTCTTCCCCCCCCACCACCAGCAAAAAAAAAAAAGACCCTTAGTTTTTTTATTGATGTCATTCACTTATTCTGGGAAGGTGAAACCACTCAAGCTTTACTTTTTTATTTTTTTAATAAATTTATTGTTTATTTATTTTTGACTGCCTTGGGTCTTCGTTGCTGCGCACAGTCTTTCTCTAGTTGCGGCGAGCGGGGGCTACTCTTCGCTGTGGTGCACGGGCTTCTCATTGCAGTGGCTACTCTTGTTGCGGAGCATGGGCTCTAGGCACGCAGGCTTCAGTAGTTGTGGCACGCGGGCTCAGTAGTTGTGGCTTGTGGGCTCTAGAGCACAAGCTCAGTGGTTGTGGCACACGGGCTTAGTTGCCCCGCGGCATGTGGGATCTTCCCGGCCCAGGGCTCGAACCTGTGTCCCCTGCATTGGCAGGCGGATTCTTAACCACTGCACCACGAGGGAAGTCCCCAAGCTTTACTTTCAATGTGTCGTTTCCTTCTTGGGCTCTGAGCGAGCACTGCCAGGCTGGTCAGAGGAGCCCCCTTTGCACCAGGGACTGCACCTCCCACAGTGTGGGCGTGCAGAGCAGTGGCTCCTGACACCAGCACTGACCCTGCCCCAAGCCTCCAGGTCTAGCTTGTGACTTCAGTCCAGTCACCATTTCACTCTTTCTTTCTCTCTGAGCCCCCGGTACTTCATTTGTAAACTAACAGGTTTACATTAATTCAGTAGTTCACAGATTTTTTCAAGTATGGAGGGTTGCTTTTTATCATTAAAGAAATAGAGAGATGGTGGCTGCGTTTATGGGCCTGGTCTGCAGGTCCAGTGCGGGCATGGCTTTGTAGTAATTCCACAGCCCTCTGGGAACACTTAATACATGTTTAACACATCTTAGCCACACGTTAGAACCTCTGAACTCCAAAATCTCCTCCAGTTCCAGCACACTGGGTTTTTTGTGAATGCCTAAGACTTGGCATTCATATAAAGAGCTGGCACTCGAGAATCTCAACATCTTTCCGTGCCAGGCTTGGCCCAGGACACTAAAAGGAATGGCCCTACATCTCAGGCATGCAAGTCTCTAGTTAGAGGCAGACCTAATCTACTCAAGTTGCCCCGCGGCATGTGGGATCTTCCCGGCCCAGGGCTCGAACCTGTGTCCCCTGCATTGGCAGGCGGATTCTAAACCACTGCGACACCAGGGAAGCCCAGATTCAAGTTTTTCTGAAGCTGCCAGACAACCACCAGCAGCAGCCTCCTCCTAGAGCTGCAACTTTCAGGGCCATTGTCAGCACCATCTGCTCAGTCCTAAGAAACAAGTCTCCGGGCTCCCAGAGCATCATACAAAAACAGATCCAAGAGCTGCCCAGGGAAGAGTTGGGGAGGGAGAGGAGAGAGGAGTGAGGGAGACATTCTCAGAGCCCCACAGAAAGGAGTAAAGCTCTATCATCTCACCCCTGTTCAAAAGTCCCCTACCTCTGGCCAGGAGCTTCCATGGAAACCTTGTAAGTCCTATCTATAGGAAAAGAAAAAAATTAAAAAGAAGCAGCGTCCTGAGGTATGTATGAATTAGCTCCAAGGAAGGCAGGCAGAGGAGGAGGGAGTGGGGGGTTCACGTGGGAAGAAGCAGAGCTGATCATTATCCTGATACATAAAAAAGGCTCTGTGAAAACCAGGCTGCCTTTCGGTCACAGAATCAGGAGGGAGGTGGGGTAGACAAGTAGGTATGAGGCACTAGGAGGTTGGGGGGGGAGCACTAACATGTGAAAGTAACTACAAGGAAAGGGGGGGACTGAGAGTCAACTCACGAAGGATCTCAGGCCAAAGGTTCTTTCCAGAGGAGGAAGGACAGGACAGCAAGTGGAGAGCAGAGCCGGTGGTATGTTTAGATGGCGACAGACAGCAGCCTCCTATACTCTTCATCACCTCGGGCCACCTGCAGAGTCAATCAGTCTAGCACCCTAATTTCCATGTTTGAACACCTTAAAATAATAATAAAGTGTCTGGAGGTGTTCTGTACATCTTTGTCTTATAAAATTGCAATGCTTTGGGTCACTTGTAAAGAAGAACTCTGTTAAACTCTTTTTCTCCTAATCTTGATTTTAAGATGAAATTTGAGTGAGGAGGGAGTCTCTGAGTCTTAAATGTCATGCAATTTGTTTTTTAAAAATAGACCATGGGCTTCCCTGGTGGCGTAGTGGTTGAGAGTCCGCCTGCCGATGCAGGGGACGCGGGTTTGTGCCCCAGTCCGGGAAGATCCCACGTGCCGCGGAGTGCCTGGGCCCATGAGCCATGGCCGCTGAGCCTGCGCGTCCAGAGCCTGTGCTCCACAACCAGAAAGGCCACAACAGTGAGAGGCCCGCGTACCACAAAAAAAAATAAAAAAAATAGATCATGAGGAGCAAAGAAATCAATGTAATAGCTAAAACTTTTAAACTCTCAGAAGAAAACATAAATAGGCATAAATCTTTGTGACACTGAACTAGGCAATGGTTTCTTAAACATGACACCAAAAGCACGAGCAATAAAAGACAAATAAATTGGGCACCATAAAAATTTAAAACTTTTGTGCTTTAAAGGACACTCTCAAGAAAGTAAAAGGACAACTCAAAGAACTTGAGAAAATTTTTATAAATCATATGTCTGACAAGGGACTTGTATCTAGAATATATATAGAAAGAGCTCCTACAACTCAATAATTTTAAAATAAGCAAAGGATCTGAACAGACATATCTCCAAAGAAGATATACAAAAGGCCAATAATTACATTAAAAAGTACTCAACATCATAAGCCATCAGGGAAATACAAATCAAAAACACAATGAGCAGGACTTCCCTGGTGGCGCAGTGGTTAAGAACCCGCCTGCCAATGCGGGGGACATGGGTTCGAGCCCTGGTCCGGGAAGATCCCACATGCTGTGGAGCAACTGAGCCCGTGCGCCACAACTACTGAGCCTGCGCTCTAGAGTCCGCAAGCCACAACTACTGAGCCCAAGTGCCACAACTATTGAAGCCCATACGCCTAGAGCTCGTGCTCTGCAACAAAGAGAAGCCACTGCAATGAGAAGCCCACGCACCACAATGAAGAGTAGCCCCCGCTCACTGCAACTAGAGAAAGCCCATGCGCAGCAACGAAGACCCAACACAGCCATAAATAAATAAATAAATAAGTGAATTTATTTTAAAAAAACAACAACACAATGAGGTATCACTTCATACCCACTAGGATGATAGTTATAATAAAAATGATGATAGCAAGTATTGGTAAGAATGTGGAGAAATTGGAACCCTCATACATTCCTGGTGGGAACATAAAACGATGCAGCCACTTTAGAAAACAGTCTAGCAGTTCCTAAAGAGCTTTTACATAGTTACCATATGATCCACCAATTACCCAAGTATATACCCAAGAGAAATGAAAATATATCCGCACCAAAACTTCATAACAGCCAAAAAGCAGAAACAACCCAAATGTTTACCAACTGAAGAGCAGATAAGTAAAATGCGGCATAACCATACAACAGAACATTATCCAGCCATAAAAAGGAATGAAGTACCGATACACATGCCACAATGTGGATGAACCTTGAACACATTATGTCAAGTGAAAGAAGCCAACACAAATGACCACATATTGTATGATTCCATTTATAAGAAATGCCCAGAATAAGCAAATTCAGTCCATAGAGACAGAAGGTAAAGGAGTGGCTGTCTAGGACTGGGGAGATTGGGGGGAAATAGGGAGTGACAGTTAACGGGTACAGGGCTTCTTTTAGGGGTGATGAAACGTTATAAAATTGATTGTGGTGACGGTTGCACAACTCAGTCAATATACTAAAAACCACTGGAGTCTACCCTTTAAATGGGTTAATTGTATGGTCTGTGAATTAGAGTTCAATAAAGCTGTTATAAGAAAAATAGACCAGGAGAAACTGTAATATACTGATCTTGTCATTTAGAGTTTTGATATTCAGGATTTTTTTGCATCATTATTGTTTCAAAAAATATATTGCACTAATATTTTATCTTGATACCTGAGTTTTTTTGTTACCTTCTTAGATTTTGTGCTCGAGGCCAGTGCTTCACTTGCATCACCCTAGCGCAGCCCTGAACTGGGTGTGGTAGCAAAGACATCATCCTTTAAAGAGCCTTTTCTGATCCCCAAAGGGGTCTGTTGGAGGCTTCCTTCCACATTCCTCAGTTTTCTCCCTCTGCCTCCCAACCTGAGTTGTCAGATGCATGCTTCACCATTAACCCTCCTGACGCCCTTTTGCTGCTCCTTCATATACACTTTCTCCCACTGGCTTTACGTGTGCATATGTACATGTGTGTGTGTGTAATTATGCAGAACAAAAACGATTATGTAAAACTGAAAGTGGGCAACTACCCCAATTTTTAAATATTGAGAAGCCAAGAAAGCACATTCTACAAGTATAGACCAGCGAGCATGAACTGGATCTCTAGCAGAATTCCAAAACTAGATTATTTCACAAGACGAGTTTATAAACATTCAGAAAGCGTAGCTGTTTCCAGTAGCAGCCAGGAAGGTTTCGCTAAAACCGAGGAATGTCAGATGAACCTCACTGCCTTTTTTGACACAGTTATTAGACTACAATAATAGATTAGGGAACTGCAAAACAGTGAATAGTTAGCCTTCAATAATGCATGCAGCAGTACCTTTACATCATTGCTAACAAGATAAAGAAATGTAGGTGAGATGATTGCATATTCAGAAGAGTGGTAGCCATCTGATTGATGGTATGCAAATTTAGTTCACTATAAGCTCACTGTATGTCAAAAGCATACAGCAGCTGCAGAAGAAATTTAGGTGGACCTTGGGCTACAGCCATGTCCAAATGTCCTAATGCCTGCTCTACTCTCCAACTGATTTCCCAGGAATACTGTGCTCATTTCTGGGGGTTCTACTTTTTAAGGGGACACCAACCAAGTGAAGTGCTTCCAGAGGACAGTGAGGCTGGAGTAGAGGATCAAAAGATTACAGAACATGTTTGATAAAAAAAAATCAAGGTCAGGTCTTTCCTGTGCAGTAGTGAAGCCATAAGTGGAACATGATGGCTACTTTGAAATATCTGAAGGACTCAAATAAAGGAAAACAAAAACAACAACGGAATCAAGTTGATGTAACCCAGAAGGTCCAAACTAAAGCCAGACAACAGAAGTTTAAAAAAAAAAATCAGCTCAGGGCTTCCCTGGTGGCGCAGTGGTTGAGAGTCTGCCTGCCGATGCAGGGGACACGGGTTCGCGCCCCGGTCCGGGAAGATCCCACATGCCGCGGAGCGGCTGGGCCCGTGAGCCATGGCCGCTGAGCCTGCGCGTCCGGAGCCTGTGCTCCGCAATGGGAGAGGCCACGACAGTGAGAGGCCTGCGTACCGCAAAAATAAATAAATAAATAAATAAAAATAAATCAGCTCAACTGAAAGAAGGGCCCCTCCCCCCAGACTGAGCTGTCCTGCAGTCAGATGGCCTGCCTTGGGAGGGAGACAGTTACCTGCAAAGACAGGTTTCAAGTTAGCCTTACTGGGATGTTGTAAGGCTTGGGATTTAAATAATTAGATGAGGTTGGAGCTCACGCCTTACTGGGTCCCTTCAAATCAGAGACACTATGAATCTGTTTCTTTTCTTCTCTCCTTTCTAGCCTTTCATATGCTTTCTACTGCACTGAGCATTTGAAAGATGTTCTTAAGCCATAATCCATGGTTTTGACCTAATTGCATCCCTGTAACTCTGTTCTCCAGCCCTCCTTCCTCCCTCCCTTCCTCCTTGTCGCCACCTTCCCTCATGCCTCTTGAGGCTGACACAGTACGGTGCTTCAAGCTCCTCCGACTCCCCCACTGAAACTGGTTGATGTGAGGAAAAGAATGGGAAAAAAGAAAAGAATAGTAGGGACCAAAGACTGAACTCAGGTGGCATACTGAGCCTGTTGTATCTGCTGTGAAATCTCTAGTGCTTGCTAGCTCTGAGACACATGCAGACCTTCATGGAACTGACTGGATTGAGTTCACCTGAATTAGCCTCAGGAGTGTCTCCATAGGCTGTTATCTTTCTGCATAACATTCAGTGCTTGTAACATATTCCATGTCTGTCTTCCCTGCTCTACTGGTAAGTTCCAAAGGCCAGACCATGCAGCTTGGCCTCTACCCCCAGGGAGGCACTCAATCGCTAGCAATTAAATGAATGAAGAATTTCTCTTATCCTTCCCCCTCCATCTAGACTGATCAAGATTATGATGCTGCTGATGAAAGTCTTGCTTAAGACTAAACATTAGACAGTGCACAGAACTTGAGAGTTAATAGAGATGTCAGAAAACACCTAGCATAACCCCTCCATTTGACAGATGAACAAACTGAGGGCCAGAGTGAGGAAATGCTCAGCTAGGAAGCAGCAGAGCTGGGAATCAAAACTAGTTCTTCTGGTCTCTGAGAGACAGAATGTCACAGGAATAGAAAACACAGCTTTTGGAATCACATGAAACTGGGTTCCAATGCCAAGTCTTCCTCTGACTAATGCCATGATCTTGGGTGAGTTAATCAGGGTCTCCGAGCCTCAGCGTCTTCAGAAGTGAATGGGAAAGATAATACCTTCCACCAAGTCACCAGCACACAGGATACACTCAGTAAGAGGTAGCTTTGATAACTATTACCAAGTCCAGTGCGCTGCCCACTACAACACACGGGCCCTTGGCTTTGTGCCTGTGCCATATGTGGAAAAAAAGTGGAAAAAAAAAAAGATGGGGACACACCAACCCCGAGCGCCTCCTATATGCTAAGCACTTTTCCATTCTCAATCTAAAACACAGAGGAGCCACATACAAAGCGGCAGAACAAGTACCATCCACACGGATGCCCTCTTTCAGCTGGGAGCACGTGGCCGTGAAGGGAAATCCACTTCATTCAAGTTCAGTATCTTTCGTGAGTCTTTTCTTTGGGTATCTGACCTTTCTCTTCAAGTCCCTACGTTAGGACCTCCCATATAGAGAATAACAGAGAGCCACTGAAACTTCTAAGTATATATTATCTTCCAGCTATTCTGGGTGGCACTTGTGGGCACAGGGTAGGGCGCACGTCCAGTTCAGAGATCTGTCACTGTGGGAGCTTAATAAAAGCCAGGAACAGTTAAACAGGGCATGTGGACAGCTCACACCTTCCCTTACAGCTTGCTTCCTGCCTCCTCATCTGCTGCTTCTGATGTCCCCCAGACCTGGTTCCAGCTTCCCTGGTGACAGAGTCTCCTTCCCCTCTTTTCTGATGGCATTACTGCTGCGATGTCACACTCCAGAGACTCTGTGACTCAGTTCTTCCAAGGGAACTTCCCTTTTTCCTGCACCCGGCCCACACTCTGCCCTCTTAGCATTAATGCTTGGTCCACCCAGAACTTCTCATTCAGTTTGCATGAGTGAGATAAATTCTGGAATTTGGCTGCCGACATTTTGAGGCATTTATCTTTAGATTTTCATAACAGCTATCATCCTGGTGCGACATGTATAGACAAGACAGAGGAGGTGTTTCCCAAGATAAATCAGCCTAAAGGAAATGAGTGCAATAATCTTGTCTTATTGGATCTATTTATTCTACTGTCGGAGGAATTCAGGAGCTGAGAAGAGGAATGGTCAAAGGGAGGTGAGGTTTGTTTGTCAAAGTAGACACTGGTGTTCTTTTAGAGCAGCTCTTGGGAATGATTTAAGAGGTAGGAATGGGTGGGAGGGAAAAGGATGATACTGATTAATATGGTAGGTGGAACCCCATGTAAATTTTGTGGGTGTAAGACTTGCAGAACTGAACTACAAGAATTGTGGACGACAATAATTCCACATGTGTTACTTTAGTTAACCAGCAGTTACTGAGTTTCCAAAATCCCATGGTAATTCTGAAACAGAGCAACTACTTGGATCACAGAGTGAGCAGGGATAGCAACCCAGACACAATCCCTGTGGGAGGAGAGAATTCCAATTCCAAGAACTTGGTCCAAGTCCCTCGCTTCCCGTAACCCAGAAAGTTCCTGTTCCTTGAATAGCCACCAGACCAAAGGGCAAGACTTGGGCAACTAGAAACGAAAGAGAGAATCATGTCCATGGTCACGAATGAGAGAGACTGTCTTTGCACTTAAAATGGTTCGTCTTAGGGTTGGAGAGGACCACAGTGACCCTTATCTCACTCCCAACCATCAGGGTTCCAATTCTTGTCAAGTCTCCTGATTCCATGCTAAGATATTTCCTATTGTCTGTAACAAAGCTCAAAAGCTACACCTCAGAAGTAGTGTGCCCCCAGATCTGCATAGCCCCCATTGCTAATTAAATAGAGAGAACGGAAAACACTTTATAGTAACAACAACGGGAGTGAGGTAGCACACCTTGTTCTTGTGTAGACATGCAACAATATTCAGCAACTCAATATATTTTTACAAGCTCTAACTCTGTAAATAAGCAGGATGCAAAACCGTGCCCACTTTCTCATGACAAGCATGCAGAAAAGCATGACTTCCATGATAAAACCTACATGAGGTTACACCTCAGTTATATTAGGGAGGGAGGATTACGGGTGATTATCCATTTCTTCCAAACATTTCTGTAATGCTGTCCTATGGCGTTGATATTTTTTCAAGTTGAGAAAGAAACCAACTGAATGGATATGCCGGAGCTCTTCTCTCTCCTTCTGACATGTTGGCCAGGGAAGAGGGACTGGAGACAGGGTATACTCCAGCAAGTGTGTGTGTATCTGTGGAGGTAAGGTGGGGGGATGGGGAGCTGCTGACCAAACACTGATTCCTGACATGTTTGCATGAGGCAGACCAGCCAGACAACTCTGCAAAGTAGTGCTGAGAGAGGTCCAGTGGTGACACCCGACCTTGAATCACTAAAACCCAATCTGTGAGAGACCTGTGGGCCCAGGCTTGGTTGCTGACACTATGCTGAGCATTTGCTCCCATCTTCTCTTATACGAGTTTTAAATTGTTCCATATAGAGATCAGGAGCAACCTGAGGAAGGACGTGGTCCTTATTCTTCTGCTGTTACATCCTTAACTCCATCCTGCATATCCTTCAACAGTATCTAGCATCATTCCAGCACCGGAATAAATAATTGTTGAAGCCTAGTGAGGCATGCAAAGAGGTAAAGAGAAGTCAGTTCTATGGCAGAAAGCTGGATTTTGTCAATTTTCAACAACCAACCTGGGCATGAACCAGATGTGTACTGGTTCAGCAGGGAGAAGGTCGTTACCCAGGCCACAACCTTTGCTGATAGCACCCAAGCCCCCACTGCCCTTCCTTCCTGGCTAAAATAACTGAATGCTTCCTATAAAAACCACACTTCCTTTGGCCCCTATGACTTTGCTTATGTTTTCTCTGCCTAGATGGTTCTCCCCACTTTTCCTTGCCTACTCTGTCTTATCCGTCAAAATATAAATGCTTAAGCATCACCTCCTCCAGGAAATTTTTCTCCATACTCCAGAAAGGGCTGAGTGTCTTCTCTATTACTAGAGCACCTGGACATACTTCTATCTTTGCCCTACTCATGTTAGAGATAAAGTGTCTGTTTACAAATCTTAACTTCTTCCCTAAAAAGTGAATTTCTCTAACAACAGCGCCTACAACTTTACTCTTCTTTGCAACCCTAATACTTAACACAGAGTCTGGGACACAGGAGCTGCTACTGTGTTTCAGGTGTGTGTATATACACACATACCTACATACATGTTGCTGGGTGGATGAATTTTTGTGCCAAACATTCATTCATTCATTCATTTCTACGGAAGAGAAGAGCTTCAGTAATCCAACAGTGCTAAGTCATGGAGACAAAAGTCTGAAGCAAACAGCCAAATAGACAGAAATTTCTTTAGAGTGTTGCAAACACACTCGACAAGAAGTTCACTTGCTTGAGAAAAAAGACGGTTCCGAAGGCAAATGAACAATCATTGCCATATGGTCCCCACCCAGGAGCAGGCGGGTTTAAGGATAATATGCACTTATGGTTTAAGGGCAGAGAACTGAGTGGGGATGTGGGAAGGAGGTAACAGCTGGTACCAATGAAATCAGCCGGTTTTTAAAAGTTCTACTCATCCAGGTATCATTAGAATACAATGCTATACAATCCCAGTGCACAGACAGGAAGCAAGCGCTCCCTTCCATCTTTGTAACAAAAAGTTGTTACATCTTTTGTTTTCAATTTCTTCAGTTTATTCTTCTGTCTATATCCTACATCTTCAAATATGTACTGGTTTAGTCCATTTTGAGAAAAAAAAATCTTTGATTAATTCTGTGACCCTGTTCTTAGTATCTTCACGCTCTCCTGCTTTGGCCGTTGACCTTGTAAAACGGGCAGGCTCTACTACTGTGACCATGTTCTCTCCTTTTGCTCATTATTCCTCTGCAACAGGGCTACTGTCCCCACTGCATTATTGAAACGTGTTCTCCGAGATCACTGATGGACCAATCGTCAAAGTCAGTCATCAAACTTCTCTTGGTCTGCAATCTCCTTTTCTTCTCCTTGTGGCATCTTAACACCCATGACCCGCTTCCCTCCACACTTTCTTCAAACTCTCTCCTTCTGAGCTTTGGTGACTTGACAGTAGCCTAATTCCCCAACCGGTCCTTCTCTGACTTTTTAATAGGCTTTCCTTCTTCCCCCACACCTTAGACAGGGCCATTCTCCATATAGATAAATGGATGTCTTTGTCAGAGGGACACCCACCCCTCAATGTGAAGTCCAGAAAAACCTAAGGAAGGGGGACATGACAGAGGCAACCAGTTTGAAAATTTGTCAGAGGAGGTTTTAAAATCCATCTATAACTCCGAGACTACAGACTGAAAACCTTGAGTCTACAAGGGAAAGTCCCAGCTCCTGAGCTTTATATCAGTGAGGCTCTAATCTACATTTCCAACCTTATCTCTCACCTTCCCCTCCAGAACACCTCCACAGAGTAGACATTCGTCAAATATCTTTGACCAGACAGATGAGTACACAAATATTTCATGCATGGACAACATCATCGACCCCAGCCCCATCACTCTCCACCCTTCAACAATATAACGTGGCTTGTACTTGCTCATCCTTAAGATCTGTTCACATCACCTCCCTTGTATGAGATGCTTTTCCTATTGATTTCTCACCTATGTAAACCTTGCCCACTGTTCAAGGCCCAGTGTGAATCTCACTTTCTCCAAGACCTCCCCTCCTTATCCATACGATATTTACTATGCTTCACCTTTTGGGCATTTAGTGTGTTGTTAATTATGTTTAAATGACTTCTTGCCCAACAGCGTTTGGAGCCATGTGGGGATGGGGGGTATCTTATGCTTCTCTGTGCCTCCGTAAGTGTAACTTCCTCCGTAAGCGTAACTTCCTCCGTAAGCGTAACTTCGTACTTTTGATGGAGGCAATGCCCAGTAGTTTCCTAGAGCTTTGTTTCATGTAACACAGCTGTGTCGGAAGCTCAGGCTTGAAATCAGACCTAGATTAGCATCTCAGCTCTGAATTGTAGGCAAAGAACCTTGAGGAAGTCACCAAATCTTGGTTTTTCTTATCTGTGAAATTGGGAAATTAATAGTAGTGACTCATGGTGGAACGGTGAGCTAAGTGAGACCAGGAATGCACTGTGCTTAGCGAAGGGTTTGGCCCATGATAAAAGTTTCAATAAAAATCGTTGATGATGACAAAAAGCATGATAATTCTTCGGATATAGATTAGACCTAGATCAATGCCAAGGCCAAATGGATACCTTTTATCAAAACTCTGTGACTACGTTGAGGGAAGCTCACTCACAGAAGAGGAGTACTCCCTTGCTCTATCTGACACTGAGGAAGACAGATGCCATCATGCCCCGCCTAAGCTGTGGCAACTAAGCAACAGAGCTTTAAATGATGTTTTATATAGCTCATTCCTAGGGTTGCTTCTCCCACATCTGTCGTTAAGCACTCAGCACAGAGTGACAGCCCATCAGCTCTACACTGGGTGATCTGGAAACAAAAGCAGAGGATCACCGTCAGTTGCTTTGTGACACTTTAACCAAATGGCAGACAAGTGCACCAGGAGGCTGTTACCACAGTAAGACATGAAGGCTGTCAACCCGTAGGGTCAGTGATCTGAAGGAGGCCGAGACTATCTTTACCTTGCCCTTCCTGCATTAGACGTGAGCTAGGCTGCTCTCCGGCTTTTATTCCAAAGATAGTAAATCTGTGGTTGGAAATCTCTAGACCTTAACGATACCCACGTTTGAAACTCTGAACTGTGGTTTCAGTTAAGAGGTCAACAGAGATAGTGGTTTATCATAAGAAAGGGACCTCTAAGTAGTAGAGTAATGTTTACTTTGTGTTCACATTTTCCATCTCTGAGACTCAAGAGCAAAATGGTCTACCTTGGAAAACTAGACTCAGTTTGACTGGGGCAGGGGGTAATTGGGCAGACAAAACACAAAATTACTGAATGAGTAATTTAAGAACAGATGGAAACAATAACACGGATAACACAGGGTCAATCCAGATAACAAACACATACTTCATAACATTTTGGAAGCAGTTAATAGCATTTGAACAAGACCAGGAAAACTGTCAAAGCATAGAGACCATCGATATATTGAAACACCTACCACATCTCACACTTCTCTTCACGGCTAGCATGTCTAAATACACACTCAGTAAAGCTATTAACATGGATGGCTACATGGCTGTTAACTGACGTTCTGTCCAGATGGGATTCTCCCCGGGGAAACCAAATCAGAGAACAAAATAATCAGCAAATAGGAAACAATTCTCCAAATGACCGTGAGTTCTGTACAGCTAAACTCTTAGGGACCTCAAGCTCTGGCAAAAAGAGCCTGGATGATTTCTTTGAGGGTTCCACAATATAGGTTATTAACTCATGTTCCAAGGAGACAAGGATGGGAGACCAGAAAACTTTCTCAGCAGACTTCCGTAATTTTCTTATGAGCAGTTTAACGGGTTTCCATATCTATGGTCAAATGATCTTCTCCGACCTACATATGTAAGAGGTATACCTTGGAGAGTTCCTTCTTTCTAAGCATGATTCACCCTTTTCCAGCATAATGCCTTTCCCGGGGAATGACGAGAGTCATTTGCTTAGTGCCAGCTTCTGCAGCCCTAAGTATGTAATCCATCAAACTGACTGACAAGGCAGTGATCTGGGAGAATTTCCACTTTTTCTGAAAGGGAAAGCACTGACTCAGATTCCCCTTCAAGTGCAGGTCATACAGGGAGACCGTGCTATACTTTAGTAGGCCAGAAGCTGGGTAACTGAAGACTAGCCATCCGGGAAATCTGTGCCCACGCTATTGAAAATTCATCCACACCCCCAAACCCTTCCAGCTATAAGACCAGGCAAACTTTACTGCTGCCGTGCCTGGCTCTACTCTCTCTGCTGTGTAAGAAACTAACTACGTTGTAGAAAGGGTCAGCTCGCAATTATCAGCACAAATTATCAACATGAATCTCTGCCTGTTAACAGAGGGTGACGTTATAAATAATCATGTGATTAATTTTTTTTTACATCTTTATTGGAGTATGATTGCTTTACAATGGTGTGTTAGTTTCTGCTTTATAACAACATGAATCAGTTATACATATACATATGTTCCCGTATCTCTTCCCTCTTGCGTCTCCCTCCCTCCCATAGGTGATTAATTTTTACTTGCTGCTAGTGTGCATATGATTTTTAAATGTGTGGTGGTGAAACAAAATTTACCTGTTCAAATTGCTCTGCCTTAAACATACACCCACAGACAACGAGGGGAAGAGGAGACAGATTCAGGGAGCGCAGGATGAGAACTTTACAAGATAATCTACGTAGAGGGCAAACTGAGGACCAGAATACTGAACAGGTTGCCCCACAGGCTGTCACCTTAAATGGGAACACCATTCTACCCTTCTTCAAAATACCCTTCTTCACGGGAGATTCCATTAATGACTCTAAACTCTGTGTCTGGAGATGGGGGCGCTGGTCCAGGGTCTGCCACCAACCAGCTTTATGGACTTGGATGACTGACTTTTCTCTGAGCCTCATTTTCCTCATCTGTAAAAGGTTAAATGAGATGATTCTAGGCTCCTAAATTGCCAGGAATACATGAAAGTGAAGCCACAGAAGGCAACTGAGATCTTAATTTTTAATATTTCTTATCCAGGATTCATCATAAAACTAAGTAATGACCGAGTACTTAGAAGGACACTCTTACAGATTGTTTCCTGGGTTACAGATTGTTTCCTGGGTAATGTGTCTGCATCTACATTGAAGCCCTACATTTAGTCTCCTACTGGAACAGCAGTGGAAGAAATGAGAAATACCTGGAAGAAAGGATAACAGACTGACAAAGAAAGGATGCTTTAAAACCTTGCTTCAGTGCTCTGTAATTGAAGTAAACAAATAAACAGGCAGAGGAAGCAGGGCTGAGACATTTTTTCCCCCTTTTTCCCCTTAAAGCTCTTTTTGGATGACATCAGCTGTTTATAGATACCTAGAGACTTGTGTTCTTTTGATTTGCATGTAGAACAAAGACACACAGTCGCACCAAACTACAGATGTTGTGATGATGCAGCAAAAGACACCTAGAAATGGGAAAGGGTAGGGGACGGGGACAGAGGATGGATAAGCCACAGAGAACTCTAAGAGAACAAGTCAGCAAGGGCCAGACAGCCCTGCTGCTGCTGTTCCCTGAATGACAGAAAGATCCTTTGTCTGCCTCAGCAGGCCCATCATTTGCTTGGCTTCTGGTGACAACACTTGTAGGAAGCATGTGGCTCAGGAGTGAATCAACCCTACAGAATAGGTCAGCTTGGATGAAAATGGAAACCATTATGTTACCTGCCTGGAATGGAGGTATAGGGAATGGTCTAAAAAATTCACTTCATGGGGCTTCCCTGGTGGCACAGTGGTTGAGAGTCCGCCTGCCGATACAGAGATACACGGGTTCATGCCCCGGTCTGGGAAGATCCCACATGCCGCAGAGCGGCTGGGCCCGTGAGCCACGGCCGCTGGGCCTGCGCGTCCGGAGCCTGTGCTCCACAATGGGAGAGGCCACAGCAGTGAGAGGCCCGCGTACTGCAAAAAAAAAAAAAAAAAAAAAATTCACTTCATGAACCTAAAATTTCATGAAGTGAGAGCTAAGAACTGTTCTCTGGAAGGGACAAATTTATTTTAAGGCATTGATGATGTAAAATTAAATTAAATTAAATTAAATTGAATTTAAAAGCCCATTTAAAAAAAAATGATTCTGTGGCTTGGACTTTCAAAAGTCCAGGTGGAAAAAGCTTGCCATCACGTGTTTTTGAAATTTTTCAAAATACGTATTAATTGGGCTCTGCAACTGTACATCATCATAAGACTTAGTGGCAGATAGATCATGAGATGTCATCCAGCACAGCATTCTGTTTCCAGTGAGGTCCACACCTAACTAATCCCAGATGGATGGGGACTACCCAATGTTGAATTCACAGCCTTTCTTGGTCGCCCACCCAACAGTAAGGAGCTCCATCTCTTGATTATACAATTAAGGCGACGCTGATTTAAGGGAGATGGTCACTGGCATGCAGCTTGCTGAAACAACCTTTTATCCAGATATCAACCCTAGAATCTCAAACGACCTCTGAGATGTGTCACCAGGATCTCAAACTCAAACCCTTTGAAATTTCTCATTCTACTCCTCCCTTAAGTCTCTTCTTCTGTCTCATCATCCTCCCAGTTTATCAGTCATCTTCTGGCTTCACTTTCCTCTAGGTCACTTTCCTCAAGAACAGTCTCACCAGCGCCCTCGATGCCTTGTGGTTTTGCTGAACCTTCCCAGTACGTCTCCTACCCAAGAGAAATCCAACCAACTGCTCTCTCTGCCCAGGTATCAGCTCTGTATGGAAATTTTTTGCTTGCCCACAGTCAATAATCTTGAACTAAAACTGTTCCATTCTTCTTGAACTCACTACCCCACTTCCTACTTTATTCTCAGAAGATGGTTTCACCTCTTCTTCACAGAGGACACAGAAGTTACCTCTTAAAGTTACCCCTGAACTTATCTCTTGAAGTGACATCCAGTGGTCCTTCACATCTGCACTTCTGAAAGCAGCACTCATCTTTTGCTACTTTCCTATTTTTTCCAAGAAAGGGGCATTCCTTCTCTACCCTTACAGGGTTTTAATGAGAATTCAATCAATCAATCGATCAATGTAAGATACCTAGCACAATGCTTAGCAGGGTGTAGATAATATCGGTTGTGGCCCCGCCCGCTGCAAAGCACAGGCTCCGGACGCGCAGGCTCAGCGGCCATGGCTCACGGGCCCAGACGCTCCGCGGCATGTGGGATCTTCCCGGATGGGGGCACGAACCCACGTCCCCTGCATCGGCAGGCGGACTCTCAACCACTGTGCCACCAGGGCAGCCCAATACTGGTTCTTTAAAAAAAATATTTTATTGAAGTATAGCTGATTTCCAATGTTGTGTTTAATTTCTGTTATACAGCAAAGTGATTCAGTTATATATATATATATATATATATATATATATATATATATATTCTTTTTCATATTCTTTTCCATTACGGTTTATCACAGGATATTGAATATAGTTCCCTGTGCTATACAGTAGGACCTTATTGTTTATAATATTGGGTCTTAGCCATTCTTCCCTCTACAAATTTAATCTCTCCTATCTACCTATCTTTTTTTTTTTTTACTAGATTCTGTTACCTCTTGAGTTCTTAGAGACCCTACTCTCTTAGCTGTCTCTTCTCTTTCCTGTATCTTTAATCTCTCCCTTTCTGTCTAGCTGCCCCCCTTTCACGGACAGACATATTCAAGTGCTTCCCCTCTTTTTAACTTGTTTTTATTCTTACTTCTCTTCCAAAGGCCCTCCTTTCTTTCAAACACTGAGAGCAGTATTCCTAAACTCTCTGCTGCCTTCAGCTCTGGGCAATGGTACCCTCTTGTTCTTGATCCATCTTCCTTTACAACTTCAATAAAACTGTTTTAGCTGAGTTTACGAAGGACGCCCTGCATCTCTACTCCAATGGCCTGTTTTCAATATGCATCCTGTTCAGATTTTGATCTCATTGCCCTCTCTTTCAACTCTGCTTCTTTTCTGATACTTCGTATCTCAATTTATGGCTACTGACCTAGTTAGGATAACATCAAGCTAGAACGTTAAGGCAAGCCGTGGTTCCTCCTCTCCCCTCCCTCAGCCTCGACCACACCTCTGCTACCAAATTTTGATGAGTATTTTTTTAAACTACTTCTCAAATCTGGATAGTCTATTCCAACCTTTCTTGCCAGAGCTTAGACGCCATGTGACTTTCCCAAACCTCACCTGCACTACTCAGCAGCCCCTTTACGGCAACTGGTCTTGAGACTCTCCCTGTTTTGGTTATCCTCCACATCACTGCCATAGTTAGTTTCCTACACACGTGAATCTGTTCTTCTCACTCTCCTGCTGGAGAATGTCTGGGGCTCCCACGTGCCTCTCTGAAGTACAGCTATATAACTGCACCTTCAGAATCGGACTCCAGTTCACTGCTCCAGGCTTATCACCTCTCCTACAGCACACCTGACGGTCTGAACACGTCAAATACCTCACAACGCCTGCTTTCTGCACAGGCTATCTGACTGAAATATGATTTCACCCTTTCCCATCTGGAGCCTGCCTACTCGCCGTTAAAGCCCCCACTCAAATATAAGCTCTTCTGAAAAAGCCTTGTCAGACACGCCTCCTTATCCTTTACCACTTTGTAGCCATTAACACGTTGTCCCTGACTCCTTCACGCTGCTTACCTCCCTCACTAGACCCTGAGCTCTTTGAAGAAAGAATTATCATATGCAACTCTACCCATTTGGTTTCTTGCTTAACAAATGTTTGCTGCAAGAATATAAAGAGAGGATGGGTTAAAAAAAATGACAAAAATAAACAAGAAGAGAATAAAATGGTGGTGAGAACACGTTACACCCTGTCCACAACTGGTAAAGATAATATACCCTGGTAGAAAAGGACGAGAGAGAAGGATACTTCATCAGTGCTCAGAAAAACCTACATTCCCGTCCATCAACTCATGTCTTTCCACCGTCGACACAGGAATCAAATCCATAAAAAGTGTTAATGCCTGTATTCTTCTCTCTCCGATCTCAGGCTTGTGGGTACCACTTTTTATCCTCTCCCAAGATCAGTTGTCCAAACTTGATCATGGTAACGTCATCAGTGCAGGTACATAAGATGCCCAAAGGCTGGGGACTTCCCTGGTGGTCCAGGGGTTAAGACTCCGTGCTTCCAACGCAGGGGGCCCAGGTTTGATCCCTGGTTGGGGAACTAGTATCCCATATGCCCTGCAGCGCAGCCGAAAAAAAAAAAAGATGCCCAAAGGCTCAATGCCTAAATTAAATTTGCCTGTTGCTAGGAGATATCAGGCTTCAGACAGAAGAGTCAAAACCTGGCACTAGAGCTGAACTCAGGTGCAGGAGGCATCCAGATGTGTTAAGAGTGATCATACTTGGGGAGAAAATAAATAGGTAAGATTATTTTAAAGCAATTTTATAAATCCTCTCATCTCATCCTCCATTGGGCAAACACTCTAAGAAAACAGACCTGTTGTCCCTGCTTACCTGTTCTTGCTTCATGACAAGCCAATATAGATCATTCAGATTGGGGTAGGCTAACTGCTAAATAAAGCCATCAGCACACCCTTATTTACCTGGGTTTGTACTTTCTCAGACAAATAGCAGGGAGCTCATGCATGAAAAAGAGCAGTCAGGACCAGAAATGAACATTCTCTATTGATTGCTGCCAACTGAATTCAAATGGAAGGAATGGCCTTGGCAAAGATGAAGAAAGACCTCAAAAGGTCAAGTAATAGAGACTTGAATCCTAAGGGCTCTCTTTTGGAAGTGGTAGTTTCCCTCAAGTTCTATCACTTTTTTGCCTTACAGAAATTTATTTAGCCACTGGTTTAGCTGGAGCAGCCCATGGGGTAGAGCTCTTCCTTCAGAATAATCTAGGAGGAAAGGAGGGATAACACAGTTATGAGAAGTAGGTATAATGCCAACTTCCATTCAGTATTTTCTTTGACTTAAATGTCAAGAAAACTTGGCAGTGGGTTAACATACCAAAACCTAAAAGAAAGGCAGTAGGTGTCAAGGAAAGTAATACGGTCTGCCTCTCTGTTCTGAATTCATTTAATTAGTTTTGCATGGGTGTGCATATTTTAAGGAATCCCTTGTATACCCCTACCTGCTGAGATACAGAGAACTAATGAAAGCTGATCAGAAAGGCTATGAGAAAAAAGATGGCATTGACGATTTAGGGTAGGATCCACAAGCGAAAGAGTGATATCATGGTATTTAAGAATGGATTACAGTGTTTAAAAATAGAACATTGGTTTAAGTCCTGGCTCTACCACTTCCTGTCTATGTGATCTCTGGCATCATGTCTGTATGTCCCAGTTTCTGCAACTATAAAATGTGGATAATAATAATTTATTCTACATAAGGTTCTCATGATGATTAAATAAAATAATAAAAAAGCTCTATAATATATGATACAAATGATATTTTAGTTGTAATAAAATAATAAGGATGAGGAGTTCAAGGTACTTTGTTTACTTCCAGACTCATGAGATGGCTATGTCAACCTCACCAGGAAAGGGGAAATTTTTGGATAAAGACTTTGTATCAGCTCTCTACTTCCAAACAACTTGAGGAACTTGTTCTGAGGATTCAACTGAATAAAGACTTGAGCATGAAAAGCTCAGGGTCTCAGCATAGAAGTCTGGGGAAAACGTAAGACAAAGCAATGATGGAGACCGTCATGTCCGGCTACAATGGCTATGGGGCTGACACTGTGGAATTGTGTTCAACTGTGAGCACAACGCAGCTGAGAGGCCTGACTGAGAGACAGGGGCTCTGGGAGCCCCTGGGAGGGCTCCTGGGAGGCCGTACTTTAAACCTGATGGTAATAAAAGAAGTCCTGACTTGAGTTCATCTTTTTTCCCTTTTCCCCAAGATGCATAAAAGTGTCCTCGGCTTCAAAACCAGGCCAAGTAAACTGCCCGAACCAGATAGACAAGAAAAAAGAATACAGAGAGAAAACACACATGGACGCCCCATTAGAGAGAAAGGAAGGAAACTGGCTTCTGCTCTTCTCTTAATGGACTGTCAATCCTTCGTTTCCCCAGGTCTTTGAACATACATCCATATGGCACATGTCAATGCTCTCAATTGCTCTCTGCTTCAGAGACAAAGATACCTTTTTACGGTCGCTGCAGGGAGTATTCTCTGACTAGTAAGCCTGTTCAGTTCTGGAGGGAAAGATCAGTCTCTACAAGGCTAGCCGCAGGAAGAAGAGTTCCTTTCTGAGTCCCACTGTCCCATCCATCTCTCCTTCTGAAGTCAGAACTGACTCAATCGCAGTCTTTACTGTTACCCGCTCTTGACTGCTAGACTTGTCAAAACAGCATTTTAGAGGTTAATAGATGGTGAATCATATAAACATTCAATGCATATGGCAAAAGAGCTCATAAACACCCTATTAGATACAAACATGTGCATGGGAAGGGACACGTCTTTTGAATAGCCTGTCATTTTCACATCCGCCCAACCAACCTTGTCTTATTAACTAGTCCCCTTAACACGCACTGCTGTTGTTGTTGTTTTTCCTACAAAAGAATGGTTATGGGGCTTCCCTGGTGGCGCAGTGGTTGAGAGTCCGCCTGCCAATGCAGGGGACACGGGTTCGTGCCCCGGTCTGGGAAGATCCCACATGCCGCGGAGCGGCTGGGCCCGTGAGCCATGGCCGCTGAGTCTGCTCGTCCAGAGCCTGTGCTCCGCAACAGGAGAGGCCACAAAAGTGAGAGGCCCGCGAACCGCAAAAAAAAAAAAAAAAAAAAAAAAGAATGGTTATGTGCAAAGGGACGTGCATTTAATTGCTACTCAACCTCCCGGGACTTAAGGAAGTAAGTCTAAACCAACCATGTCTAAACCAACAAAGCATTATCTGCTCTGTGTTCTAACCAGGAACAAGACGTACAACATCGTTATTCTTGTCACCTAAGCACTATCACACCAGCAAAGTACACACGAGCTTCCCTGACCTGACCAACAGACAGGGCAAGCACCCAAATTCTAAGCCAGGCTTCCACTCAGGGCAAGATCAGCCAAAGTGAACCCTTTTCTGCCATCAATGAGATCTCCAAGGAGAACTGGACCAAGTCTCACAAAGGCTGGAATCAAAGCCAGTGCAAAAAAAAAAAAAAGGTATGGGAGGGGAAACACTGGGCACCTCCAGAATTCAGTTAACTGGAATTTCTCCTGCTAAGAAGCCCAAGTGAGCCAGTGGACAAGGTTCCTTTCCAGCTTCTGTCCACCCTCCTCCAAGCAGCTCTTCTGAAAGCCCAGGCTTCTCCTGAGGATGCCTTCTTATCTGATTAAAGGGAATATTATGCGAAATATTCAGCCACCCCGGCACTGGCTGTGTGGGTGTGCTGGATAAAATCTGCATGAAACTGCCATCGCAGGTCATTTGTTTAATTTCAATTCTGCACAATGTAAAAATAGAACAAGCTGCCATGAAGGGTTGAGGCTTGACAGCTTCAATGAGAAGAGGCTCCAACAGCACAAAAGCCACGCTGTTCTGCTGGGTCGCCTGCTTCCTCCCCGTGACGGAGGAAAAAGGGGAAGAGAAGAAACCTGAAAGCGAGGTACAGCTTTCACGATATTCTGCTCTTTTCCCCCTTTGCCCCCTTTCTTGCGCTTCTCCACATTTTCCTCTTTACTCCATCTGTTCCCTCTCTCTCCTCGCACTTGGCTTGCTTCCTGTCTCCGTCGCCCCACTCGCCTGCCCCTCCTTCATCGTTTCTACGTGTCATTTCTTTTTCTCCTTCCCGGGGACTGGCTCTCCTCCCCATGCTCCACACCCTCACGGGGGCTGCCCTTGCCTCCCCGGGCTGCCAGGCTCCCGGGGTCTCATCAACTTTTCTAGGAATTGCTCTCCTATACTCTGTTCCCCTCTTTATCCCCTACCCCTTCCACCAAGTCCCAGACACTGAAAATGTTTAGAAAGGTGGAATTTCAGAGGCCAGTTAGATCAGATGGCAGGTGAGCTTCAGGGACTGCCTTTTTTCATACTCCCTCATCTAGACAAATATGTTTATTATTCACGGAGCTCAGCAGCTCCTGGCAGGTGGGCAGGCGGGAGGTACCTCGCTGGTCTTGCATTCTGGACAAATTAGTTTTTACTTTTATTAAGTTTTTAAAAATAAATGCCCAAGTTGCCCTCTCCAGTTCGGACCCCTGAAGCCCGTAGCCACCTCCACATCAACCTTAGCACAATCCCGGCTCAGAAGGGAAACTTCTCTTTAACCAGGGGCTCCAGAGCTGCGCCAGAAGAGTCCACATGGGTGCTGAGAGGGGAGACATGCTTCCTGCTCCGTTCACCCCCACTGGGGTCTCAGAATGGTCCCACTATTTGACCTAGTTTCAAACCAAAGGATTAGGCTGTTTCAAGTCTGTTAAGACGGCTAATGGAACCAACGCAGTGGAGCTCCTTCTCTGTGCCCAGAACGGGCCCCTCGCCTGTGGAGCCATCTTTCTCTGCTACGGTGGGTTGCCAGGAACCTCCTCTCTGACGACAGAGCTTCACAGTTGCTCTGGGGAAAGCCTATCAGAAAAGCTGGTTAGCGGATCACTAACTCACAGATTCATCAACGTCAACCCACTGAAAAAGCACTCCTATTTTTACTGCTATCTTCCAGATCTGTACTCGAGTCCAATGCCAAGTGTTCCCCTATCTAAAGAACTTCATTTTCACACACACCAAATGAGGCTTTAGTAAATCAGGGGGACCCTCGTAACAGCATATCCCATTTCCTAAAACACCCGGCTCTGCTGTAACACTGTTTCCATCCTCCTGCCTTTTACTGGCCATGTTCATTGATAGGCAGATGTGCAATGTGTATCCACAAAGCAGAGTGGGTACAAGGGCATCCCTTAGAAGCCAGAGTCTTGTATACACCAACATAAAGGGTGTATGGAACCCTGACATCTCAGAGATACATGTGGTGTTTCTGCTTTGTGCCTGTTAGGGTTCTGGGCCAAGTCAAGGACATGATGAATTTAGTACAATTTGAAGAATAATCATGCCTAGGCAGAAAATGAAATGTGGTTCCCGAGGTACCAATCCACAGGTGCAAAATGGGGAAAGGAGAGGAAGAAAGAAAGGCTCCTGATCAGGGTTAAAGGACCGTGAAAGTTAAAACAGAGTATAAACTACAGCAGGCACCCCAAGAGAAAGCAAGCACCCTCTCGGCCGGGCAATCGGAATGGGTGATAATTCCTAGCAAAATTGTAAATAGCAGCCCCAAACCACAAACAGCTGAAAACGACACGCCGCCTGCGTGAAAGCAGCAGACGGTGGAAGCAGAGCAGTGGAAATGCCTCTGGACGGCAGCTGCAGCCCTGGGCTGGTGGTTTCAGTTATAGATGTACACACTACAGATGTGTCTGACCGCACAGCCCTGATGGGGGAGTCAACAGTGAGCTGAACTGCAAAGACATCATGTGACTGTGATGGTCCAAAAGCAAAGACAGGAAGGTGGTGGCAGGGACCCCCTTTATTATGTGGTCTCCTTATACAGACGAGATTTCATTCAAGGCCTATCATCCTTGAAAACAACTGAGCAAGAAACCAAATAAGGCACTCACATTTGGTGACGAGGGCACATCAGGGTATTATAGTAGCGCCCCAGTTTGGCTAAGTGTTGATCAGTTGCTCATAATGGTTTCTTTCCACCACTAACACCAAAGCCTGGCCCCAAATCTCCAAAACCTAGCAGCCTTTGAGCGTGGACAGGGGAAACCAGAACTTCCCCATGTCCACTGGAGACCCTGGATCTCCTGAACACCAACGATGCCCCGCAGAGCTCTTGGCCCAAGTTGCAAGTTGAGGACAAGGCCTTCTGAGCAAGTTACAAAGTACCTGCGTCTAGGGCAGGGGCCTCAGGCAAACACTGGTGACCTCACTATACACCATCAACGGCAGCCAGTTCAAGTTGCAAGAAGCAGTGAAGGTGGCATGGATAGGGACATCTGGTACGGGCAAGAGACCTCATCTTCAAGTAAGAAACAAAGGCAGAGGCACCGCTGAACAGGCAGAATAAACATTATCCTCAGCCAGAGCACAAGACTGAACTCCTCACACAAGAGAGACACGTCTATACGCTGCCCTCTAACCTTCTAAACGCTGTTTAATGAAAAAAGAGAGAGAGAGGAATGGGTCACATCAGAACAGTGTGGACACCCTTCTTTGAGTGCACCTGTTCCACAGTAAGCCTCGAGATCAGATTGGGGCAAAGTGGGACAGAAACGCAGCATTTCCAACTTGTTTCCAACATTAGTTTCCTGAGCTCAAAGGGACAGCCCCAGCTGAGATACCTCCCTCCTGAAAAGCCCCCAGGCAGAGGGCTCTTCATCCATAAGCCATCCTTCTGTAGCTCCAAAAGGTGATGTGCCCACGTGGGCACTGGCAGGGGAGACAGCTCAGCCCTCTGCACTAATGTCTTCGTTCTCACCCAGAGTGGTGGGAGTTTTACATCTGTTGCTGTCATGAAAACATTTTATTATTTTTTTACAAGTTTTTTTTTTTTTTTTTTTCCTCCTTGCATAAAGCTAGGGATCTTCTAAGTATATGTGACGTGCACAGTCCTCCCAACCTATCCCTCTCCGATTCTGGGTGTGTGATGGAGCTGCCTCTCACAGCTGCTCTGTCCACCAGCACTCAGAGCCTGGGAGTACGCTCTCAGCTGTTGGTTCACACAAGGCGTCGGAGCCTAGGCACCTGCTAAGGAACTTCTGGGGGGAATGAAGTTTCTCCACGCATAAGGCTGGCTGATGGTTGCAAACAAGTTGTTTGGGCTCCATCACCCTCATTCCAATGGCCACACCTTCTCATCCCTTCATCTACTGCATAAGAGTAACTCCGTTTCTTCTAGAACGGGACTCCACGCATCCCTCGGTCCAAACCAGGAATTCCTCCAATTACTAGACCTTCACCTCCACCCTACGAGGAAATTAGGAAAAGCAGAACCTCTCCCTAGTCTTATTAGGTACCAGCAGATAAATCTCATGATGTCTACTTTGTCTTTCTTCCAAATCTCGGACTTTCACCATGCGAGGGGAACAGGCACAGACTGATGGGGGTGGCCAGGTGGGGTCAGGGAGGCACTGCCCAGAACAAGGAACGCCAGTGTCCCCAGTTCAAACTTTTGCCAGAAATCTGGAGAGGAGCAGACACAACCCCGTGCCCACAGCCCTGCCCTCACCACCCGCCTGAGCACGTCTCCAGAACTGAATGGACCATGAAGCCAGCTTAGCTCTCTCTGGAAATTCATGAAGAAGCAGTCGCTCCCAGGGGTTTCCTGGGGACACCAAGTCTCAGGCGTGGACACCACAGCCGCGCCACAATCCATGTTAATAGCTTTACTGTGCCCTCCGGTAACTTTGAGGTCGCTCTAAGAAAATTCAGACGAGAACGGCACCCCCGCCCCACCCTATGTTCCCACAGCCTCCAGGTTCCCGGGGATCCCTCAGCCTCTCCCCCAGCATCCAGGTGTGCCCCTCGTGGGGCTCAGGAAGGTCAGGAAGTTCTTACCTGGCTCTGCTGGGAGAGGCACTCATGTGGCCTGGCGGGCCGGGCGCGTCGGTCGGCGGCGTCCAAGGCACTCTGGGCTGCCAGCGACCGCTCAGCACATCTCCCCGGGAGCCTGGCTCTGCGGACAGGAGAGCCAGTGCCACCTGGGGGAGGAAGGGGAGGGGCGCGGAGCCCGAGGACGCGGAGCCCGGCTGGGCTGGGGCCGCGGGGCACCCGGGCGAGCGGCCGTCTGCGCGGGGGGCGGGGGCTCCGGCGGAGGAAGAGGAACCCCCTCCCCCTCCGCGGGCCGCGAGGCTCCCGCTGGCTCGGCGTCTACGTGTCGCGGCGTCGCCTTCCCGCTTTCTATAAATATATATTTGCCCGCGCCCGGCGCTGCTGCGCCGCTCTCCGAGTCGTCCCCGACTCTACCTCCGTGGTTTCCGCTCCCCTCACTCTCTCCCTCCTCCCCTCCCCCTCCCTCCGCGGGTGAAGCCGGCCGCCTGCCTGGATTTTCCCGGTGTTGCCTCGCTCCAACATTTAGCACTGCAGTGTAACTCGGGGACACGCGACCAGACAGTTCCTTTAAAACCAGACCATCAAATTTAGTGCGGAAACCAAGCCCAGAAGTGCAGCTCCCCGTGGCTGGGAGGAGACGTTAGCCCGTTTGAAAGCCAGATCGCCGCGTTCCACGCAAAGCTACGAGCAGGCATGTGAGGAAGGCGAATGGCAGAGATTTGCACGAGTCCACAGGTGACCTGCAGGGTCTCCAGAATGGGGCGGAATCTGGATGGATGGTGTGGGAATCTGGGTACTGCAAAGCAGGACAGGACCTGACGAGTCATCGGGTTCAAAGCCCTCATTTTGCAGCTGAGAAAACTGAAGCTCAGAGAGGTGCATTGACTGGCTCAGGGTCACACAGCTGGCGAGGGAAGTGGAGACCTTCAGTTAATGCGATTGTCAGGGCATTCACGTTTCCGTACCTAAGAAAGAACTGTCTGGGTGTGGAGGGGCCCCAGAGGGACAGTGTCAGTCTCTTTCACTCACTCTTGCCCAGGGCACCCGTGTCTCAGGGAGCTCACCTGAGCCCAGGAAGAAAACATAATTAGCCAATTTACAGGTTAACACTCCATTCTCACCAGAACCACTTCTAAAGCCACCCCGTCTTCCAGGAAGGCTGTGAAGAAGGAAAAGCACCAAAGGAGCAGCAATGCTTAACCCACAAAAAAGTGAAATGGCAAATCCTTCTTCATTGCCGTCTTCCAGAGACCCAGCTAACAAGATCTGCTTTAAAACCCCCATTTTCCACTTATATTTTCCACTTTCCTCTCCATCCTGCACATCATTCTGATCACTCTCTGACACAGATATTTACACATTATGCACAAAAGAGCACACATTTTCCCCCATCTACTTCTTACGCCTACACTAATACTACCTGGCAGTATCAGCCTATAAATCAAAGGGGCTTTCTCAGTGGAAGACTGGTGAGGGGGTCATAGCATTAATTCCCTTCCCAGAAGATGTTATTATGCCTGGCAGAATCTTCTCACATATGTCCTTCCCTCGGGCATTTCACGACCTCAATGACAGAGCTCCTCTGGAAGGGCTTCCCACTTCTGGCCAGGTGGGGTCCAATATTTTGGATGCACTCATATACCCTCTTTGGGGAGGTTATGACAGCTATTTCACAAGTATGTGCACCGAGGTAACTCAGAGAAAAATGAAACCTCCCCAGGAGTTATACTGTAAATCAAGAAGGGGTCCTTTTGTCAAATGCCATTAAGAAGGAGGTAGCAGAGTGAGGAAGAGTGAACTCTGAGTAGGTACCCCAGCACCACCCTTGACCAGATTTGTCAACGTGGACAATTTACTTAACCTCTCTAAGCCTTAGTTTCCCTACATGAAAACTGGAGAAAGTAACCAACCTTGCCCCAGGGGTAAATGAGATTCTGAATGCACACTGCCTGGATTGTGCTACGTCTTAGCTGTTACTCATATTGTTCATATTGCTTTTCAGGGCCAGACAGTCCTCTTAGCGACCTCATACTTACACTTACTAGCTAGGTAACTCTGACCAAGTTGCTTAATCCCTCCCTGATTCTCTCTTAATCCAAGCTATCTTAATCTCCAAAATGGGGATAATTACATGTCCTTTGTAGGACTGTTAGAGGATTAAATTAAATAATGCACGTCAAACACCTAGCAGGGTACCCGATACATAAAGAACATCCAAGATAATATATTCGTTCCAGCCTCTTCATCTCCAGTTAACCAAATGTGTAATCCTGCACAAGTTAACTTTTCTAAGCCTCATAGGACAGCAAAGATTCATATAACACATGCATATTATCTGGTACATAGTAAGTGCTGAATATATGTTAATTACCTCCCTTCCTTTTGAAACTGCTCAAAATTTATTTTTACCTGGAAGCATTCCCACCACATCTCAGTCACTCATGATCTCATGCATTCTTTAGTTATACCAATTTTGTTGCATTTAAATGTGTTTACATTTTTCTCACATCCCCTTATTTATTTAGCAAAAATTTCTTGAGCACTTATGTGCCGCCAGGCACTGTGCTCTGCTCTGACATGCGTGTATTTCTTTTGAATGATTTTAAATTCCCAGGAGCTGGGAATGTGTTTTAATCTTTCACCACCTCCTACAGATGTAGCCATAGTCAGAGAGTCATTGAGCTAGAAGGAGACCTAGAGATTATATTGGTTGACATTCTCATTTTACAGCCCAGAGTGGATAATTGATCTATACACAGTTTAACGCTAAAGATGGTGGTTTCTTGCCTCCTTAGCCAGTGCTCTTTGAACTATGCAAACTGTTTCATGAACACCAGTTCTTGCCAGCTGTTGCATGAACACTAATTCCTTGGAATGCTAATAGGTGGCACTCCAAAAAAGAGTTCTATGGTCAAGTGTGTTTGAGAAATAATGGGTTAAAGAAAGTAAACCAAGTTTTATTTTGTTTGTTTGTTTGTTTTTCCTGACAGACTTTTCAGAACCTTTATTATGTTTATGAGCATTGTGAATTTCCAAGGGATATAGTGCACCTCACTTGTTCAATGCAGTCAGTCAGGAAACCCTTTCTCATAAAGCATTTGGGGAACTAGGGATCGAACACACAGTTTTAGGGAACACGATGATGAACACTGGAAATGCGACCAACCAATGTGACTGCTCTGTTTGTGTGACCTCCAGAGAAGAGTCTAGTGTTAACACATCCTGGGCATTTGTCAGTCCCCTTTCGAGGTCTAGGAACTTGTCTTCTAGATGCGATCCTCAGATGAAGGGGGCATGAGTCGCCATGGGTCCCCTCTTCCCTGAGCAACTTGCTTGGCGTGGGGAACGGGACAGACTCATCACAGCTATCAAGACACAGTTCTTCCTTCCCTGCTTTGATTCAGAGCAAGTTTCCAGGCTGCTTGGGCTATACAGCACAGTGGTTTGAACATGGGCTTTTGAGCTAGACAGTCCTTGGGTACCAGTCCCATCTCTGCTTCTCACTAGCTGTTGGATATTTATTAGGCAAATTGCTGAGCCTCTTAAGCCTCAGTTCTTTCATTTATGAAATTAGCATAATGATGCTGGATGGAAATAGTGCACTCAAACCCCTGGCACAGTGCCTGGCACAGAGGAAGCACCCCAAAACTCTGGCGGTATTACTAAGAATGACAATGGTGTATGGTAGAGTACTTGTGGCACTTAGTTGTCAACAGATAGCACAGTGATACAGCTGAGTTTTGCTGAACCTCAAAGCTCAGTCCTTCTCCTCTTCCTTCTCCCCCATCACAGGGTTATGCCAATTATAGTCACCCCATCAACTACTCTGCTCCCTCAGATCTGGGAGGAAACTAGCGGTAGATACACTTTGAGCAAACTCAGAAATGAGCTAAAAAGGATATTAATCATTGACATAAAAAGCTTCCTTTAATTGAGCAGCTGCTAAACACCAGACACTGAGCTAAGTGATTTCTATTTCTGCTTCTGTTCATTATCTATTTATGTCTCTATCTGTCTGTACTCCTTAACAACCACTTGAAGAGGGAAGCGTCCACCTCCCCATTGTGAAAATTTAAAAACTGAGGTTCAGAAAGTTTATGGGGCAAGAGGCCAAATTCACCCAAGGGCAAAATGAGTAACTACCAGTTCCCTGTTGCCATTCCAGTCCTCGGGGCGCATAAGTACATTGTGTGTTGATGTGCTGTGGACTAGAACACACATTGTGGGACGTGGCTGAGCTGGGATGATCTCTCTCTCTCTTATGGACGGGGCAGCTGTGGAACAGATGTTAATTAATGCCCAGTTAAGTAAGAAATGGAGCCAAGAAAATTCCTTTCTCAGTTGCTTCCTCCAAGGAAGGGCTCATTGACTGGACTCTCTGCCTGTCAGCCTATTATATGTGAAGGATGCAGGACTCCCCTTAGCCTACTGGAAGAAGCTATGCTTATTGTGCTAATCTTCTCACAATGTATGTAAGTTGAGTCATTATGCTGTACACCTCAAGCTTACACAGCGCTGTGTGTCAATCATATCTCAGTAAAACTAGAAAAATAAATAAAAGGAACTATGGTATCAGGGGATCAGAGAGGACATTTTATATAAACAGAGAAATGAAGACATAATTTCTTCCCACCAGTAGCAGGAACCCAGGCATGTGGAACCAGGACAGTGAATTAATGCTTCCTCTTTCCCTTTCACTCTCACCCACAGTATCCTTTCAGACTTCTCCACCCCCACCTCATCCTTCATCCCTGGCAAGAAAGCCATGCCCAGGGTGAACATGTGACTCCTTCCAGACTAAATCTTCCTAATAACCCGTAGTTCACTCTTCCCCGTCTGTTCCTGATGGAGTCCAGTCAAAGCACCAGATACCCTTCGGCTGCATCCTCAGCTGAGAAAAGGACTGATTCTGCCTCTTCCAGGAGATCAGAACCCTAAAGGCAGCCATGGCTGGCTCCAACTCCTGGCAGAAAACATAACCAGGCTATTTTTTTTCAAGGGGATTTGGAAAGAAACCAAGCTAATAAGAGACAAAAGGTACGAGAAGAGAGAACAACTTTGCTATTTCCTCAGGTAAAATATAACGAGAAGCTTCTGTGATAAAAATTACACCTGCATGGCTGAGTTTGGAGGGTACAGAACCTCCCAAAGTCCACGTTCTCTCACCAGAGAATTCTACTGTGTCTGTGGTTCTCAGAAACACCTGCTGTGTGGCTATGTGGGCTGCATGTATTAAGGGGCTGGGGTGCAGGATGGGCATAACCCTAACATCTTATAATAACTACTACAGCGCATCAGATCTTGTGCTGAATGCTCACAGTATAAGATTTGCTGGGCTTCCCTGGTGGCGCAGTGGTTAAGAATCCGCCTGCCAATGCAGGGGACACAGGTTCGAGCCCTGGTCCAGGAAGATCCCACAGGCCGCAGAGCAACTAAGCCTGTGCGCCACAACTACTGAGCCTGTGCTCTAGAGCCCACGAACCACAACTACTGAGCCGGCGTGCCTACAGCCCATGCTCCACAACAAGAGAAGCCACCGCAATGAGAAGCCCGCACACAGCAATGAAGAGTAGCCCCCACTCGCCGCAACTAGAGAAAGCCCGTGCACAGCAATGAAGACCCAACAGCAGCCAAAAATAAATAAATAAATAAATATATATATTAAAAAAAAAGATTTGCTGCCATCCTTATTGTAGTCCTCTGAAGTTACTTTCATTATCCCCACTTTATAGAAGAGAACGCTGAGTCTATCAAAGGTTAAGCAACTTGGCCAAAGCCACGCAGTATTTGATGTGGCAAATAATCATCTCAGCTACCTCATATTTCAAACATGTTCTTCCTGGATAGCGAACAATCTTGTGAGGTCCGTCAAACACTTCTCCCAATGTGCACAGCGAGGAAACTGAGGCTCAGAGAGTGGAAGGAAGACTACTGAATTCAAACAGGTAGAAACCGACACAGTTGGGTCTTGAATTTTAGGCTTATTCTACCACTGAGTCATGCTAGCAAACAGAGACTTTCCAGGTTTGGGGATCCTGATCCCCAAGAATCAGAAAACACGTCACTCCTTGAACAATGCCCCTGCTAATATTCCCATGACCAAGCCAGTCACCGTGAACAACAAATGCTAGAGGGGAAGAAAAGCCACAGAAGAATCCCTGGGATTTCCAGTCACTGGGCAGGAGGTTCCAGGAGCCGGATCTTCTTTGTTTCTGTCTGTCACGGACCTTCAGGCCAAAGGTTCAGTTTTTCCTGTATAGACAAAAATATGAAACATTAATGATCACAACAATAAAAGCATACCCTCTTACAAATTTCAGGCACTGTTAAAAGGGATTTACATTTTATTTACTCATTGAATCTGGAGTCATGCTATGATGTAGGGACGTTATTATCTCCATTTTGTAGATGTGGAAAATAAGGCACAGAGAGGTGAGGGAACTTGCCCAATTGCAAACACTGCTAGGAAGGGTAGAGATGGGATTTAAACCCAGGGAGTCTGGTGCCAGGTTCCAAGTGCAAAAGAGCTAGTGGCTATCCAGGATATCATTAGCTGCTCTGATGAGGTCCTCTGGGCACCAGTTTACCAGAATAGATAAGGGAGACCCTGGGGGTAAATGCCTGCATCTGAGGGAGGGATGCTCTGGGACCATCTTTCCCCCTCCTGCAGGCTGGTCTTTGCCCACAGGCAGTTGGCTAATTCCTCTGCCCATCTCCCTGCCAGAGTCACCAGCTGCCCCTTGTCAGCCCAGCACAAAGGGAAGCCAGATTGGCTGGGTGTGGGGTAGAGGTGCCTCTCCCTCCTCTTGCCAAGCAGGGGACTTCTCTTCCCCTCCCCCTTGTCCTGGGAGCGCTCATCTGGCCTATATCACCAGCTGATGTGTGCTTAGTAAAGCCTGCTTTCAAGTGAGGGCAATGGGATTCAGTTCCCAGAACCATGTCTGTTAATCCAATCAGGGGCATTTTCCCTGATTGTGAACACCCTGCAATCCTGCAAGATCTACTGCTTTGAAACACAGCACCACCGGGAGTGCAGCCACAGAGAGGGATCCGACATCTAGGCCTCTCTTCGTGGGCACATTTGACCTCAGGGATTTTAGGATGACTTCCTCCACCCTCCCTTTCCCCACTGGGTGTTGTGACACATTGTTGAGAAATAGAGGCAAAAGGATATGGGTGGGGTATGGGAGAGTGGCAGTCTGAAGTGGTGGGTAAATCAGAGCTCAGGAAGCCCAAACTCAAGTCCGAAGTTCGCCGGAAACAAGATGTTTGAACTTGGGAAAATAATTTCTCTTCTTCAGGCCTCACTTTTCTCACCTAGAAAATGGGAGAGTGGGATTAGATAGACCCTGTGAGATTCCTTCCATGTTATGTGAAATGGAAAGACTCCTCTAAGGGACACTTTTTTAAGGAGACGATGGGAAAGGTTGCTCTCCATCCCACGGCTCCTTCTCCCGGGGCATCTCCTAAAACAAGGAACTCCTGTCCTCCAGGACTCCACTATCGACAGGACACGGTAGGCGCTGGGCAGGCTGCTGGTCCAAAGTCCCTATTCCTGGAGGAGGGACTACAGGGCTTCACTTTGACTCCACGCAGCAGGGGCTCGGAGTCTGGGTTCTGAGAAATATCCTGTCCCAGGCTCCCTGATGCTCTCAGCTGAGCCTCCTTGGCTGTCAATCTTAGAGTTAGGTCTTTATTTGCCTTCTGACTTTGCTTTCCTCTTCTGATCAATACAAAGGAAAAAACCTGATGGGCCCTTACGGGTACAGGCAATTCGCTAATCAGAACTCTGGTTAATAAGCTTTGCAACGTGAAGTGTCTCACGGAGAAAGTCTATCAGGCTGCTCAGCCACGTCGGGCTCTCTCCCTGACAGGCAGTGGCTACTGAGGACTTAGATGCTTTATTTTTAAAAGGCTTTTTCTGGCTCTAATTTCCTCTACTCTGAAAGAAAAGAGACGAGGTTAAAAAGAAAACCAAGTCAGAGCAAGTGAGGGAAAAGCTGAATTAGGAAACCAACATGGTATCTTGGGGTGTATTATAAATCTCAGGGGTGGGTGCTGAGTCTTGATTGGATGGCTTCGAACCACACTAAGTATGGTCCCAAATACCTACGAGCAATCAATAAAGGCTTTTAGTACTGAGGACTGGTGATGAAATGCCCTGTCCTTTGTCAAAGTCCCATCACTCATTCTCTGTCCCCAGGTGTTTCGCCTAATGGCAGGGGCCACCAGAATTCGAGTTTGGCTGCAGGACATTGCAAACGAAGAGTCTAGGACCCAGTAGTTAAGTCTTCTGCCACAGAGGAGGCCTGTGCTTGGGGATAGATATGGCAGCAGATAAAGAGAAAAGCCCATCCAGACAGATGGCACACGACATCTGGAGGGGATGGTGACAGGCACCAGGCAGTGATCCAGGCAGGGAGGTCCCCAAACGGGAGATGCTCTGAAAGGAGGAGAACAGTGACAGCAACAGGAAGGTCTGGGAAGATCCCATATGCCGCGGAGCAACTAGGCCCGTGAGCCACTACTGAGCCTGCACGTCTGGAGCTTGTGCTCTGCAATAAGAGAGGCCATGACAGTGAGAGGCCCACGCACCGCAATGAAGAGTGGCCCCTGCTCACCGCAACTAGAGAAAGCCCACGCACAGAAACGAAGACCCAACACAGCCAAAAATAAATAAATAAATAAAATTTTTTAAAAAATGGTTAAGATGGTAAATTAAAAAAAAAATAAAAAATAATAAAAAAATTGTATTTGCTCGAAAGCTGAAGGTATTATCTATCTCTCCAAAATATACCCTGAATCTGACCCATTGCACCTACTCTATTGGGACAACCCCTGGTCATCCAGCTTCTGGATCCCACTCCAGAAAGGGCTACGGAGGAGAAAAAAGGGTCCTAGCCCAGAAAAGCTGGGTACTGGGAAGGTTACAAAGTCAGGACCATTTACAGATGAGAACACTGAAGACCAAGGTTACATCACCGGCACGTGGCAGAGCTGGGATGCAAACTCAGCCCCCCAGGACCCAGATCGTGGAGACTTCACCCCTCTACCACTGACTCCCAGAGCAAGGCTGGGGCTCTGTGTTTAGGCAGTTTAGGGGCCAGACGGGGGAGCATGGGAGGTCATTACAGAGCCCATCCTGCAAAATGTTTACCGACTGACTATAAACCATTACGTAGAGAGCCTTTCTTGAGGGTCCTAACGGGATACTGCAGGCTCAGAAGGCACACGATAAGAACCAGGAAGTGAAACCTCAATTCAGTGAAGAGACACTAAGGAGAGCCTCTAGTCACTCTAATTCCAGGGTCCAGGCTCAGACAGTTTCATCCCAGAGTGCTGAAATAACGTACCAAATGCAACCTTAGACCCTGAGTCAATGATTCTGAGAAATCGTAGGAAAGTGAAGGACAAAATCCCTGAGCTAAATTGTAGTTTCCAGAAAACTGGAGATCGGAGAATCTCTAATGAGGTGCTAGGAGAGAAGATTAAATACATAACTTAATGCTAGCAAAGGAGGGTCAACCTAGAGTTCCTAGGAACCAGTCATGCCAACAAAAGTTAACTTACCATTTGGATAGACTTACTATGGAAGTCAAAATATGCTTGTTAAATCCTTGTGTATATCTTTCATTCAACAAACATTAATTGAGAGGGATATCTATGTGGGATAACATTAATCAACAAGACAATTAAACATCTTTTTGCACACTCCTATATTCATCGTGGCACTGTTTACAATAGCCAAGATATGGAAACAACCTAAGTGTCCATAGATGGATGAACTGGGTAAAGGAGATGTGGTGTATATATATATATACAATGGAACATTACTCAGCCATAGAAAAGATGAAACCTTGCCATTTGTGACGACATGGATGGACCTTGAGGGCATTATGCTAAGTGAAATAAGTCAGATGGAGAAAAACAAATACTATTTCACTTACATGTGGAATCTAAAAAACAAAATAAATGAACAAACAAAACACAACATAACCAGACTCATAGGTACAGAGAAAAGGTGGTGGTTACCAGAGGGAAGGGGGTTGGGGAGTGGGCAAAATGGGTGAAGGGGATCAAGAGGTATAGACTTCCAGTTGTAAAATAAATAAGTCGGGGTGTAATGAACAGCATGGGGGGGGGTTAGTCAATAACATTGTATTAACTTTGTATGGTGACAGTTGATAACTAGACTTACTGTGTGATCATTTTACAATGTATATAAATGTTGAGTCACTATGTTGTACACCCAAAACTAATATAATAATGTATGTTAATTATACTTCAATTTAAAAATCTTTTCTCTCACTGAGTCTCCTGGGAAGAGTCAGAAAACAAACACGTAAACAAACAAAATTTCAGATAAGGGTAAGTGCTAAGAAGAAAATTAAGCACAGCCATGGACTAGAGAATGATTGCGAGTGAATTCTTAGCTGGCTAATGATTATTAGCCAGAACGATGCGGAAGCTTCTCTAACGGTATTTGAGCTGAGGCTGGGGTGATGAGAAGGGGTCAGCTGTGTGGAGATCTGGGGGGAAGTTGTTGCAGGAAGAGGAAACGGTAGGTGCAAAGTTCCAGATACTTGAGTGAGTTTGGCATGTTTCAGAAACCCAAAGAAGGCCACCGTGTCTGACCTACAGTGAGGGAAGGGGACGTTGCCCCAGGTGAGCAGGGATGCGGGCAGCTTGGCAAAGCTTTGTAGACTGCAGTCAGGAATTCAGGTTTTGTCCTCAGTGAAATGGGAAGCAGTTGAAGAACTTAAGCAGGAGAATGACATGATTGAAATTACATTTTAAGAGATGGCTCTGGCTGCTCTGTGGAGAGCTGTTTGGAAGTAGAGCAGAGTGGACACAGGAAACCAGTGAGAGACCCAATGCGTTTGTTTAGGGGAGAGAAGTTGGTGGCTTGACCAGGGGTTGTCCCAATAGAGTAGGTGCAGTGGGTCAGATTCAGGGTATATTTTGGAGAGATAGATAGTACCTTCAGCTTTTGAGCAAATACAATTTTTTAATTTTTTTTTAATTTACCACCTTAACCATTTTTTAAAAATTTTTATTTATTTATTTATTTTTGGCTGTGTTGGGTCTTCGTTTCTGTGCGAGGGTTTTCTCTAGTTGCGGCGAGCAGGGGCCACTCTTCATTGCGGTGCGTGGGCCTCTCACCGTCGTGGCCTCTCTTGTTGTGGAGCACAAGCTCCAGACGTGCAGGCTCAGTAGTGGCTCATGGGCCTAGTTGCTCCGCGGCATGTGGGATCTTCCCAGACCAGGGCTCGAACCCGTGTCCCCTGCATTGGCAGGCAGATTCTCAACCACTGTGCCACCAGGGAAGCCCCTACAAATTTATTTTTAATTTTTATATTTATTTTTTTTAATGAGCTGGAGCTCCCTTGGGCAGAATTCTGAAGGAGTGCTATTAGATTTTGGCCTTGGCCTTCTCCTGTTTGTCAGTACCATGAACCCCCCTTTAGGGTTATGACCTGCACAGTAGCTTCTGGTACGGTGTCTCCCTCATGGCCATCCCAGTAACAGACCTAACCTGGCTCCCGTATTTGTGAACTGCACCTCTGATGGGATACAACACACTTGCACTGCAGCCAATCTCTAACCAGCTCTGGCCAGGGTGATGCGGGGTTAGGCGGGCAGAATATAATGTATAGCGTATAATGGCTGTTGCAGAGGGGAATCCAGTACCGGGTGAGAATTTATGAGTCTCTGGCCCGTTTTACCATGTTTACAGTCTAACTGGGTTTCTCGATCATTCCCAAGGTTTCTAAGCTACAGATTTGGTTGGCCTACTTCTTCCTAGACTGTGTACCATTTACATACAGTCTTTTGTTTTTTCCTGCACCACCCAGAAAAGCAGCCTGGATGCATGTGGCTCTTTCAGTAACTGGGCACAGAAAGTTTGGCTATCACTAGGCCCAGAAAGAGTGGAGCCAGTTGCTATAGTGAGAAAAAGGGCTTCCGGAGGATCTGAGGTGTTCCTTTTCCTCTCAATATGCCTGTGAGAGAGAGTTCTAATAGGGGGAAAAAACTTCTATGAAGTTCAAAGATTATATAAATGCCCAGTTTTACGCCAAGAAACTAACTTCTGATTTCACTGGAGTTGCAGTTACTGAGTCTACACTAGGAACCTATTTCTCTTGCTAAGAATCTGGCATCTTTCATTACCCATCCTCCCGAAAAAAGGAGCAGTTTACTCTGGAGACAGAGAATCAGGTAGGATAATAATCCCAGCAGACAAATGGGAAGAGACAGCAATAATAAATATTCCTTCTAAAAGAGCATATAAAGGAAGTAAAAGCTTGGAGCGACTTGGGAGCACCAACTGCTTAATAATAAAGGCAATGATTCTTTGGCCAGGCTGCAAACACAGTTTTTAGTTATAGGTGTCAAAACCCGAGTGTCAGGACCTTGCTTTATTACTGCCATTTAGTAAGCTGTTGGTGTCTACTCCCAGCACAGACATTTTTCTCTGATACCAGAAACACAAGGCTTTTTCTCTCTGAATTCCCAGAGTCTCCCAATCCTGAGGCCCCTTTCCTTCTCAATTTTCTCCTAACCCAAGATTGTCTGGTTCTTCTGCTACAAAGAGAAAGGAAACTTGCTTTCCAGAAAGGCTTAAATGATTGCATCTGTGTTCGTTGAACTGTTAAGCCCTAGTCTGTCTGAGGGCTGGGGTGGGGTATACAGTTACAAAAATGAGGATAGTAAACAAAAGCTATTTTCTTTTTAATTAATTCCATTTATTTGTCAATAGTAAAACAGCAACTGTTTTCTTTTTAACTCAATTCCATTTGTTGATCACAAGCTGCAAGAGTTATAAGAAGTGAGACAGCTCCCTCAAGGAATTTGCAATCCAGGAAGAAGGTTGAGATAAGCACAGGATTATAGTATTATTTATTTTTAATTGGGGTATAGTTGTTTTACAATGTTGTGTTAGTTTCTACTGTACAGTGTAGTGGAGTTCCCTGTGTTATACAGCAGGTTCTCATTAGTTATCTATTTTATACATATTAATGTACATATTGCACAGGATTATAGTATTATAAGTAGGAAGTAAATGGAATGAAAATAAGTGATCCTATGGGCTATAGGATGGTAGCATGTGAGGTGAGTCTTAAGAGTTGGGATGGAGGTAGGGAGTAGTATAAGGAGGCTGGGGAAATGAGCCAGGCCTGGACGAGAAGAGAAATTGTCTTAGCTCTAGAGCTATTAAGGACAGCTGGGCAGTCCTAGGCCCATGGCTGTGGATGAAGAAAACTTAGGTGTAATTCAGAAAAGGATTGATACCAGGAAAGTCTTCTCTTTCCCGGACACAGAAATGTGAAATTCCAGGTGGTCAGGTAAGAATATTGAGAAAAAGGAAGCTTCACTATGATTCTAGGAGATCTGAGTGATACTTCCTGAGAATAACTAGAGTTATAGGAATTAGAATCCCATTCACCAGGGGAGAGGGTTGGCAAGCATGGAAGGAGTTCCTGTCAGGTGGGCAGGGTTTAGGGCCAACATTCTAATCTTGAAGAGAGTATGTAGAATTATGCAGGGTAACAGATAGACTTTAGAAAGGGGAGTAAGGTCCAAAGCAAGAGCCCAATTTGGGGACCTGAATCAAATTGTGGAATCCAAAAGGCTATTCCTCAGAGGTGTCCTAGCATCCGAACTCAGCCCGATCACATCAGATACTCATTTCTGTGTAGCAATATGACTCAATGCCAAGCCACACCAGATGGTAAAGCTGAGGCGCTGACATTTTTTCTTCCCTGAGCAGGCACTAGGGCTTGTATATCTGTGGGCAATGCCCTGTGTGTGTAGTGTCAGAGATGAGAACAGCAGGGGAAGGGAGACAAGGCAAACTTCTTTCTCTTCTGGCTATGTCTGACTGTGTGCTCCAAGGGGCTCCTGCTACAGGAGAGCAAAGCCTGGTTAGGATACATTATTTGAGACATTATCAGCCTCACAAGAGCAAAGAGATAAGAAGCAAGCAAGAAAGAGAGAGAGGTCAAGGCTGACCTATCAGAGGGTGAACACTGGTTGCAGTAGTGGTGCCAAGAGACTGAGCTTTGGGCCAGACTTAAGGGGCGGAATGGAAGTCTGGGACCCCACCATACACTGAAGCCCTCAAAGGAGAGCAAGGAGCGTACAAGGGGTGGGGCAAGGTCACCAACATGGTCCCAAATTGGCTGCACCCCCTCATTACTGGCAAAAGCAAAAGCAAATCTTCTCTGCAAGAAAACTTCTCCAATCCCCAATCTAAGCCCTCAGATGTTCCATCTATTATAACAAACAATGAGCTCACAAAGATCACTAGATATAGAATGCAAGCCACTGTTACTGAGAGTTGGTGGAAATAACATACAATGAAATTAAAACCTTATGGATTACAGATATGAGATCTGTCAATTATAGAACATAGAACAGCTATGCAAACACAAGGATGATCAAACCCACAAGAGACTTTTGAGAGTAAAAAAATGTATTTGGGGGAAAAAATGAAACCATAAGAAATTAACATTGTAATTGTTGACATAGAAATATTAATGAGTTAATTAGCAGATTAGACACAGCTAAAGACAGAGTTAATGATTTGACAGTTATACCTGGACAAATTACCCAGAATGCAATGCAGAGAAGGGGATGAAAACTATGAAACAGACATTAAGAGACTTGGGAAGTGTAATTACACATCTACTCAGAGTACCAGAAAGAGAGAGTAGATGAAGTGGAGAAGAGAATTACTTAAAGTGATATTGGCTACAAATTTTCACAACTTGTAAAAAATATGGATTTACAGATTCAAGAAGGGCAGCCTATGCCTAGTAAGTCAACAGTTAAAAATCCAGGCAGAACATCAAAGACAAAGACAAGATCTTAAAATCATCCAGAGAGTGAGTGGAGCTGGGGAATTCGTGTGGAAGTCAGAGTGGAGACAGGTACAAGTGGGCTGAGAGGTGAAATCCAGCAAAAGAAACACAGCTGCCAAAGTTATTAAGTCCATTGGCAAGTTCAGCCTAGCCTTAGAATTGAGCAGAAATGGTCAGTGTGAATACTGGCCACAGGGCTGTCACCTTTGTGTGGTTCTGTAAAGTTCAGGACATTGTAGTAGGCAAAAGGACTAATTTTCTTATCTCTCGGGAACAGAAGCCAATCATCCTTGACTGCTACATAATGTACCAGTAATCCCTGGAAAGAAAAATTTATAGAATGTCAATGTCACGCTTTGCATCCTTTACCAGCCAATTGCCAGAGTTGCCTCACATCTTCATCAACAACAGAGAGAGCTATAGGTCAAGCATGGGCTTCCATCCATCACTATGGAGAGCCTCAAGTGAATGCTGGCTCATCTTGATGTCAGAAAACCAACCATGAAGAGACAGCTGGTCCCAGACGGGTGAACAATGAATTATCCAACATGTCCTTGACACATTTGACCACTGGGATGAAGTTTTCAGAGCAGGAGAAAACCAAATAGTGGCACAGCAGAAAGCAGAGGAGGTCAGATTCGTGATAGAAAAGACTAAGAAATAAACAAGGCAGTGCCAACAAAATTCAATTAACAATCCAGTTAAGAAGAAAAAAGGGAATTTTATTCAGGCCAAACTGAGGATTATAACCTAGGAGACAGACTCTCAGAAAGCTCTGAGAACTGTTCTGCCTGTTAGAAGTTAAAGGCACAGCCATACACATTTTTGAGACAAAGGATCACACATCAAAATGACATAATGACATTTTACATAAAGTTCACCAAAGGTGCATAGTCCAGGTAAGCACATGCAAAGTGAGCAGCAAGTCGCCGTGATTCCCTATAGAGCTGGGAAAAAACACTAATCGTTTAAGCAGGTACATTGCTAGCATCAGAAGAAAACAAAAAAGTTGATCTTTGCAGTCAAGAAGACATTCCCATCTTTGAGGAGGTCTGCCTAATGTGTGTCATACAGACGAAGACTACATATTAGAGAGGGAGGGAGGAGGCCCAAATAGACACAGAAAGAAAGAAGTTTATGCTTTCATTTTCTTGTCCTGCCTTAAAATATAAATTTTTATTTCACCAGCAGCTCTCATATCTGCCAAGGACAACTTCAAAGCAGCTGAACTGGGCAACAGTCTGAGCTGCATAGGCTGGAAGTTCAGAGGACATTGTGTACCTGCTTTCTTGCTTTTGAAACATTAGCTGCCTGCCTACCTCAGTGAGGTCTGTTCTAATCTCAACTCCTCCAGGTGACCAGGCCACAGCTCCATGCTTAACATAGCCTTCCTGTATCATATAATAGATGTAAGTTTAGCTGCTTCAGAAGCTGCTAAACTATTTTCTAAAGTGGTGAGAGTTCTAGCTCCTTCACATCTTCATCAACCCTTGGTATGGTAAGCCTTTTACATTTCAGCCATTCTTAAAGGTGTGTAGTGATCTCTCATTGTGGTTTTGATTCAATTTCCCTAATGACTAGTAATTTGGCACATTTTTTCATGTGTGTATTTGTCAGATATATATCTTCTTTGATGTGGTGTCTGTTCAGATCTTTAGCTCATTTTTAAATTGGGTTGTTTGCTTCTTTATTATTGAGTTTTAAGATACTACTTATTGACTGAATTTTGTCTCCCTCCAAATTCATATGTTGAAGCACTAACCCCTACTTGACTGTATTTGAAGACAGGAGTTTTAGAGGTTAATTAAGGTTAAATGAGGTCATAAGGTTGGAGTCCTAAGAATTAGTGGCCTTACAAGAAGAGAATGCATGTGCATGCCATTTGAGGACATAGCAAGCAGGTTGCCGTCTGCAAGCCAGAAATAGAGTCCTCACCAGGACTCAACCCTGCTATCATTCTGATCTCAGATTTCCAGCCTCCAGAACTGTGAGAAAATAAATTTCTGTTGGTTAAGCCACCCCGTCTATGGGATTTTGTTATGGAAGCCCAAGCAGACTAAGACAGATAACATATATCTGATTTACAAGGATATATAGACATAGATATATACATACACACATGTATATAACATATGTATATTTTCTTGGTACAAACCCTTTATGAGATATATGCATTGCAAATACCTTCTCCCAGTCTGGGGCTTTTCTTTCCATTTTTAAAACTGTTTTTAAAAGAGCAGATGTTTTTAATTTTTTTTTTTTTTTTTTTTTTTTGCATTACGCGGGCCTCTCACTGCTGTGGCCTCTCCCGTTGAGGAGCACAGGCTCCGGACGCGCAGGCTCAGCGGCCATGGCTCACAGGTCCAGCCGCTCCGCAGCATGTGGGATCCTCCCAGACCGGGCCACGAACCTGTGTCCCCTGCATCGGCAGGCGGACTCTCAACCACTGCGCCACCAGGGAAGCCCTGTTTTTAATTTTGATAGAGTTCAATTTATTAATTCTTTCCTTTTTGGATCATGCTTTGCATGTCAAATATAAGAAATCATTGCCTAACTCAGGGTCACAAAGATTTTCTCCTGTGTTTTCCCTTAGAAGTTTTATAGGTTTATGTTTTACATTTAGGTCTATGATTCATTTTGGGTTAATATTTGTGTATGCTGCAAAGTATGAATCAAAGTCTGCTGGGACTTTGATTGAAATTTCATTGAATATATACATCACTTGGGGAGAATTAACATTTTAGCAACAGTGTGTATTCTGACCCTTGAACACACTACATCTCTCTATTTACTTAGGTATTTATGTTCTCTCACTGATGTTCTCATTGTGCAGGTCTTATACATCTTTTGCCAGATTTAGCCTTCTGTATTTCATTTTTTGAATGTTAATTGTAAATGATTTTTTAAATTATTTCAGTTGCCAATTATTCATTACTAGTAAACATAAATACAATTTTTAAAATATTAATCTTGTATCCTGCAAACTTGCTTAGTTCACTTACTAGTTCTAACAGCTTTTTTTGGTAAATTCCAACAGATTTTCTACCTAGACAATCATGTCATCTGTGAATAAAGACAGTTTTATTTCTTCCTTTCCAACCTAGATGCTTCTTTTTTCTCTGTGCTTCAAGAAACTTTTGATCACACTTAGTATAACTCATAATTGTACAGATGCAACTAAAGCCCAGAGAGGTGATATTTCAAGTCTCCTCGTACGGCATCTAAAAGACAAAAATGAGATTCTAACAAAAGCGACAGAACCTGCCAAAAGTAACACTTCTAGGCTGATATGTACTGTCATAATAATAGTATGTGACAAGCAATCCCAAAACCTCAGTAGCATACAGCAATACGCATCTATGTAGCTCGTGAATCTGCGGGGTTTACCCGATCTACGTTAAGCGTCTGCTACAGGTTGGCTAGGTCACTCTATCCTGTCTGGGCTCACTCTCAGGCATGGCGTTGGCTGGCTGGTGGCTGATCTAGGGCACCGTTGGAATGACTGGGGTGAATAAACTTTTCGACATGTCTCTCACCCTGTATCAAGTTAGCCAGGTGTAATCTTCTCATGGTAATGACAGAAGGCAAGAGTAATAAATGGAAATACACAAACCTTTTTCAAGACTGTAAACATTTTGCTAACATCCCATTGATCAAAAGCCATGGCCAAACCCACAGAGTGGGAGGATCCTATGAAGTTACAAGACAAAGGACATGGGTATAGGGAGGCATGAAGAATAGGAGTCATTAATGGTTAGAACCAAGGGGTTAGTACAGATGATAGCAAGGAAATACCATAAATCTTGGCTCTGAAGCAATTACATTTGCATTTTACCTTCTTTGGTAGAGTGACTACTAACATTTACCATTAATTCTTTCCCAGATTGCTGTGGTGAGATCTGAGGAGTTCATAAGGATAGAGAGTAAAAGGTGGGTTCTGAGTGGACAGTTGGATATGTACAGTTTTCAAGAAATCTTCAAAGGCAGAGGAGACCAGGCAATACTGAGGGATTCATTAAATAAGTGGATTCCAGTGTCCAGAATATCATATGTTATTGGAACATTTTTTGTTACAAGTGACAGAACTCCAAGTGAAACTGGTTCAAACCGAAAGGAACTTTATTGCTCCCATAACTGAGAAAATTTAGGAATATATCAAGCTTCAGCTACAGCAGGATCCGAAACCTCAAATAATGACATTGTGACAGTTTCTGTCCATCTCTGGACTTGGAATTTCTCTGCCTTCTCTCCCAGGCAAGCTCTCCCCACAGATGGCTGCCAGCAGCTCTAAGCTTACATCCTCCATTTTAATAATTCTGTGGGAAAAGAGCTTCATTTTCCTAATAATTCCAATAAAGCTCTAAAATTAATTTCATTGTTCTAATTTCTATTACCTTCCCAATGCTGAATCTGATCTTAACCAAGGGAATGGAAAATGCTTATTGGCCAACCCTGCCCTGCCTTGGACTTGAACTTTAGAGAACCCTGCACATCACAAACACACATAACACACCACATATTTATTTATGAACACTGTGCCACTCAGGAATTGGTTCTCAGTATGGGCACAGCACAACCCATGAACCTAAACCAAACCTAAACTCCTGTGACCCAAGTTAGGCCCAAGGGAAATATTCTCACATGTCTTGACCTGTGTCCTCAAAACAAAGGAAAAACTGCACCAAGATGTTATGTTTTGTGGGCTCTGCTGCCCCTGACGTTGGAGATACATACTATTGTACTTCGGAGTAAGCAGAGGATTACAGTGGCAGAATTATTTAAGGTAAGAGAATAAGCACTTAGGTAATTTTATATTTTTAATATTTTATGAATGTGCTATGTTCTTCCTCCCAGATAGCATGAATGCTATAGATCTTTGCATAATGAAATATCGTTTCCCAGTACTTCTAATTGCCCATGTTCTTATTTCTCTTCATGTTTCATTTTACGGCTCCACAGATACAAATTAGCTTCATAATCACAAGCTGGTGTCTGAGCAATTTTACAATATTAAATTATTCATACTACTCAAACATTTATCTATACATAGATATAGTTATAAATGCAGCATGTATGAAGTGTGATACTGATTCTTCTTTTTTTTAATTGAAGTATAGCTGATTTACAATGTTGTATTAATTTTGGCTGTACAGCAAAGTCAATCACTGATACATATATATACATTCTTTTTCGTATTTTTTTGCATTATGGTTTATCACAGGATATTGAATATGGTTCCCTGTGCTATACAGTAGGACCTTGTTTGACACTGAGTTGGGTTTTTTTTTGGCCGCACAGCTTGTGGGATCCTAGTTCCCCGACCAGGGATTGAACCCCTGCCCCCTAATTAGAGTTGACAATTTGCCAATAGGAGTAATTCTATCAAATGCTGCTGTTCTCTGATTCCAGAAGAAGGATTAATGGGGACAGGGAGGAAGATATTAGACCCGTGGATGAATAAGCAAGATATCTCATGAAATTCCTTGTCAGTGATGTGTTTGATCAGAAGCTCAATGGCCACGTCCAGGGTTCTGCAGAAGGGATTCGTGCGTTGGAAGGGAGGCTGGATGAGGTTAGCTTAGTCAAAAACAGGTTTATTGGAACCTGTTACATCTCAGGTTCTGCACAAGGTCCCAAGGTTTGGACAGTTTTATGATTCGAATAACCAGCTGAAAATGCTGGGAACACACAGACCAGTTCCCACTCTTGCAAATGCACACAGTTCAGAAACATCTTAGCAGGTAATCCAGCTCTGCTCTTAAGAAAGCTCTGGGTCTATATATATATCAGAGACACACAAACTCAGAAGCTATCTCTGTAGGAGGTGGTCTAGGAAGTTACCGGAGGCCAGTCTATGGCCTTGACAGTTCAACTTCAGAAGGAAGGATTAAGCAATCTTTGTAACATAGATCCCCCAGATATAATTTTATTTCATCTAATCAGTCCTGCAAAGGCAAAAGGTGAAATTCTAACAAATTATATTAAAATGCAATATAGGCCACTCTGAGAAGTAAATTTCAAAACCGATGTTTCTCTGATTTCCTCTTTGAACCTGAAAGTTAAAAGGTCTGTAGAGGGAAAAGGACACATCCTCTTTGATCAAAGTTATCAAATCAATTTATTCTGTTTCTAAAGGAATTAATGGAAAGAGAGGAGACACCAGTGTTTCATCTCACAGTAAAGGGAAAGAACAGGGTTTCTTTTTCATTCTTCACAGGATCTCTGGAGCCGGACTTAGGCAAATGGTAATGACCTGCATAGTCTGTAGGATTAGAATACTTTGCTTCCCTCCTTTCTTGCCATGCTCTCCTTTCTAGAGCATCATACCTTTGTCTTCAATCAGTCTCGGTCTAAACCTGTAGAAGAACATCACTCTCAGAGACCATTATGATACACTTGACTCCCCCAAGCCAGTCAAACGGCAGCTGTCATCTAATTAAAGATGTTTAAAACCGGAAGTGACCTTTGCTATCATCTTGAAAATGTCTTCGGTGCCTCAGCAAGTTAAATAAATGGCTCCCAATTCCACAAACTTTTGGTAACAAAAAAAAAAGTCTATAACCCAGATACCTCAACTTTCACTTAAATGTTCTTTCAACTGCACCACTCAGTATGATGGTAATAACGGAGGATTGGAGAAGCTTTCTAGGTAATCCATACATAAAATTCACTCTGGACTCCATTGTCTCTCTTTTTCTTTAAATTTATTTATTTAATTTATTTATTTTTTGGCTGCGGTGGGTCTTCACTGCTGCACGCAGGCTTTTCTCTAGTGGAGGCAAGCGGGGGCTACTCTTCGTTGCAGTGTGCTGGTTTCTCATTGCAGAGAAGAAGTGCTGGCTTCTCTTCTTACGGAGCATGGGCTCAGTAGTTGTGGCTCAAGGGCTCTAGAGCACAGGCTCAGTAGTTGTGGCGCACGGGCTTAGTTGCTCCGCGGCATGTGGGATGTTCCTGGACCAGGGCTCAGACATTGGCAGGCGTATTCTTAAGCAGTGCACCACCAGGGAAGTCCCTCCATTGTCTCTTGAACTTTGGCTTGTTGCCCAAATCATCCACGAGTTCTTTGGGGAAAACTTGGTTTTGTGTTCTGACACTTCTTGGTTGTTGATCATGGGCTGATCTCTTATCCTTTCAAACCTCAGTTGAATCATTTGTAAATTAGGGATAATCACAAAAGCACCTTGTAGGATCATTTTAAGCATTTTATGAGATAATTATATAAAGCACTTCACAAATTGAAAAGAGGTACGTATACGTCAGGTGTTATTGCCATTGCTGCTTGGCACATGTTTCTCCAAGATATTTCCTGGATCAATTTTCCACAATCCATAATCTCTGCTCGTTCCTCTCATTCATTCAGTATTTACTGGGTATCTATTGTGTATCAAGCTCCATTCTACATGATGAGCTTAAAAAAGGAATAAGATAAAATGCAGCCCATCAGGAATTCCACAAACTAGTAGCAGGTGTATAAAGAATTACAATATAGAATGTGTATATGGGTACAAAGTGCTATGGAAGCACAAAGGGTGAACTTACTGATGCTGGGGTCCTTAGGAAGGCTGGATCGTATAAGTAACATTTGGATAGTTTTAAGTCAAAAGTAGTTCTCTAGACAGGGCATTCCAGGCAATTGTGATGGATTTTCAGGTTTACACAAAAGGCAAGTAGTCTAGAAGTGGCTGATACATAAGGTATAACAACAACAACAGTAACTACAACTATCTTTTAGAATGACTTCTAAGCTCCAAACTTTTTAGCAACATGTATAAACTGCACTACTCCCTTCAAGGGAGGTAGCATTAACTCATGATTACAAGTCAGGCAGCTCAGGCTCAGAGAGGTTAAGCAACTTGCCTAAGATCACACAGCTGGTAAATACGGAAGTCAGATAGTGAACTTCAATCCTTCTGACTCTCTAATTTGTGCTTTTACTTAATTATCACCCTGCTTCTCATGAACTGGGGGATATGAGGAGAGGACTGGAAATGTAGGCAAGGGACAGATTTTGCAGACCTTGGAATACCAAAGCCAAGGAGCTTGGATTTTATTCCACAGAGAGTGGGAGTCACTGAGGGATTTTTGAGCAGCTGTTTTAGAAAAACCAGTCTGGGGGCAGAGTGTATATTAGATGGAACAAGGAAGAGACCAGAAACAGGAAGGTCAGTTAAGAAGTTGTTAACAAAAATCCAGGCAAGCAAAAATAAAGACCTCTTAAACTGGGTATTTATTTGCTCACTCACATGTGTGTGGGCACAGATTATTGTTTTATTAAGTAAGGATGTTTGTTATCTCACATAACAGAAAGGCCACAGGTAGGGCAGGTTGATCAGTGGTCCATCAAAAGCCTTGGCCTCTTTCCATCTCTCTGCTCCATCTCTAGTTATTCAAATATGGGTTCCCCCTGTAGAACAAGATTGGTAGCAGTGGCAGTTAGAGAGCTACATGCCCCCTGGTGCCCACCCTACCAGACAGAGGACTCTCTCCTCACAGACAGGAATCCAGTCTTTCCTTCAGTCTGATTGGGTCAACTTGGGTAACATGAATGAATAACTCCTGCCAGTGGAGCTGCGTTAATTGGCCTGGATGGATCAGGGCGCTCCTCTGGACCCGGATAGGGTAAATCTCACCGTGAGTTGTGTGGTAGAGGTCGGTGCTGGAACCAAATAACCGCTTTGTTAGGAAAGGGGGAGTGGAGAGCGAATGCCAAATGGGTAAGTAATGGCATCCACTACTGTCACCAAGCTCTGGGCGCGGATGCTTGAAGGGAATGAGTTTCGGTATATCTCTTTCCTAAAACTGATCTGCCTGTGGATGTTTCCATGGTCAAGGCCTCAAGCTAGCTTCTTTCCAACTCCCCTTTCATAATCACCCTTCTCCTACTTTACAAAAGAAAGGCATACCTCTCACCTATTCCAAATATTACCATGGTGCATTGACTCAGGAAAAAAATTTTCTTGGGTGCCAAAAAAAGGAATATTTAAAATATTGCAGTTGGTATTGAGAAAGTGAATGGTTATAATGACTGGGTAACAAATACTTTTGCAAGTCAGGTGGTTTCTAGTTTCTTGAAATTTGAAGGAAGACATAACTTAGTTGCCGTCTGATAGATCACTAAATATACTTTTTTTTACGATAGGTCATAATGCTATTTTTGATATAGGATTATGAAAAGTAAAATAGGAATAGAGTTAGTGCTGAACCATGTGTTATTCTAATAAGACGTTATATTCAACCACAGATACATGAACTGATTGGGAAAAACAATAAAACTCCCATCTATCTTGTTAAGCGATGTATTTCCAATAAAATGCACTTTTATGTTTAGTAATCAAAAAAATCAACATATTTATGTTTCTGTTGATGGTATATTAGTACCGATTCTCATATGAATTCTTTTCTAACACACAGATATTTTTGGCATCAAAATAAACTTTTTTTCAACTTCAATTTATATTTTTGTTTCAGAGAAGTAAGAAGAGTGATAAATAAATGATTTCCAAGCATTAAAGTGGGGAAAGTTAAATGCAAATAATAAGTTCACAGAGAAAATATGTAAAAATGTAACCATTAAAAAAGAGTTTGTTCATGTATTTTCGAATGAGTGATTCTGAATATCAAGCCAAGAATTGGTCCCATTGGATATATTTTTTTAATGTTTTAATAATTTTATTGTTAAATGCTAATACTTACACTATGTTGAAAACTACCTCTTGAAATACATCCACTTATAACAAAAAATTTTAGATGTCAACTTAAAACATGTGAAGGGGGTATATAGTTTTTCCAAATTATTTTAGGAGACAGGAATCAGAAGTGTTGATCACCATTCGCTTAAAGGAGAAAACCAAGCTGGGTCAAATCACACCAGACTTGCTGTAGCTCTGGGCAGACTACTCATATAGTTCCATTTTTGTGCTGATTTTGAGGTTCCTATAAAACATCTAAGTCAAAATGATTCCAATTTTAGGCAATTGGAATTCAGCAGACGAGTCTGGACTAGAGATATATTGTTTGGGGATCATACAAATACAGAGACTGTCAAATCAAAGATATTTTTGCCATCATCAAGAGAGGGTATGACAATGGGGAAAAGCAGCAGAATCGTATTTTGGGAAATAACAATGGCAAAGGAAAGGGAAGAAGGATCAGAGAAGCAGGAAGCGAGTAAGGAGAACAAAAACCCAAAAGGAAAGTTTTAGGAAGGAAGTTGTGAGCAATAGTGCTAAAAGAGGTCAACTAAGAGAAAAACTATAAAGTATCCATTGGGTCTGGCAATTAGACAGTTAGGAAATCACCTTAGTGAGGTCAATTTCGGTGGAGTAGTAGGACAGAAGCCTGACGACACTGGCTGGAGGGCGGGGGCAAGCGAGATAAAGATGAATTTGAGGTTCTGAGTATGAGTAAAAGAAACCAGAAAGTCAGCAAAGGAGCCAAGTGATTGTTCTCCCGGGTGGGAGGTAAAGACAAGAGTGCAGCTTCCCAACAGTTGAACTTATTAAACATGACTAATTTGGTTTTAGAAATTAGGGGGTTGAGAAAATCCAGGTTGAAAGGAACAATGAGAATTGAAGGTCTAAAATAAGAAAACGTTAGTGCTCCGTGTGTGAACAAAGGAATTCATCGTCTTTGGCAACTACTGTATATGAAGTATGCATTAGGGTGTGAAGGAACAAGAGAGAAATAAGACATCCTTTGCTTCAGTGTTGGCTGATGATGTACGTAGTACATAGATGTACGTGGAATGAGATCTGAGCTGGATAAAGAACAGAGGATCGTGGTAGAACCCTGGAGTTCAGTCCTGGCAATGTACTAGAGAAGGGGAGCGATCAGAGAAGTAGCAAAATCAGAAGATTGAAGCCACTCAAAAGCAAAACAAACACGAAGTTTCAAGAAGGTGGTGGAATAGAATGCTGCAGAGGGTTAAAGAACAAGTGGATGGTGGAAAACGTGGGGGATATTGGGCATGTGCTGCCCACTCAGAGAGGTTTCTTGATGACTTTTCTGTCCCAAAGACTCCTTTCGCTACATTTGTGTTACGGTTGGTATGTGAATGGCAGTTTGGAGATATTGCCCATTTGGTAAATTAGGCACCCAAGAATTTAATATCTTTGAAAATGATAAATGCTTTCAAGTCATAATCATGTTACAGTTATGGACTCAGTAATAGTGTGAATTTTCCCCTAATAATAATATCTATGTCGCCACTTAAGGCAAAGAGGATACTTTCCAGCTCAGATAACACTTTCTAATCATGGTTTAAGCAAGTCTCCTTTCTGTATGTGCACCTTTTTAAATGGTCCAATTCAGCTTTTGCCTTTCCTCTGAAGAGCTAATCAAATACGTGCTAAAACCACTTAGAACCACATTATAAATTTCCTTTCTTCCTTACTTCTCTCTCCTTGGCTATAAAAATTTGGTACCTGTCCAAAATCAAAACATAAAGAACCAAACACACTTCATCAGCAAGAAGAAGGGCTCTGTTTTCATTTTGTTTCATTTCATAAAAACATTAGCCCTACACTCAGAGCATCTACCATGTAGGGTGAGCCTGGAACCCCCCGGAACAAGGGCTTGTTTTTACGAAAAGGGAAGGATCAGAAGTTGATGTGATCCTTCCTGCTACAGATACTTGAGGACTTGAACTTGAGTCGAGAAGCACAGACTCTCATGCTTGAAGGACTTCAAATTGTAGCTAGTCAACTACCTGTCCAATATTTGTATCCCTTCCACAACATTTCTGCAAAGTGATGGGGAATTCACTAGCTCCTGAGAACAGCTGACTTAGCAGGTTCTGTTACTGAGTAAGGGCTCGCTGTCTGACACACAGTTAAGCCAATACTATGGCACTGGCTTCTAAGAAAAGAAGGAGCTTTATTGAGAGGTTGACCGGCAAAGAGACAGAAGGCAAGGCTCTCAAATTTGTCTCCCTGATCCAGGGCTCTGGGCGAAAATTAAGGGATAAGGGGTATTTCAAACTTGGAAGATGATTGGCTAGTCTTGAATTAGTCCATATAAGCCACTCCTGCTGCTGGAAGCCAGATTTTCCTTATTAAAGGACTTCTTGCTTCGTAAAGGACTCTGGTGGCAACATTTCTATTCTTTGAGTTTGGTAAACTGAAGATTCTTGATTCTGGGGTCTTGCTGGAGACACGGGTTCCCATCTTGCACATGCACAGTGCTATCTCTGTAAAATAATTACAGGTTTGATTAGTCAACCTATTTAAGGAGGCAAAATGTGTCTCCCTATAGTGTTGTTGGTCCTATAGTTGTACCAATTCAGGCCATTCAGGGTAATCGTAGTCCCTCCAAACCCTTCAAATATTTGAAGGTAGTTTTGTTCTTGAAGCCCTTAAGTCTTCTCTTTTCCTTCAACTTCTACACCTGAGCTTGCCTTTAAGCTCTCCACTACCTTAGCTGCTGTCTCTCAATGCACTCAGTTTTTTGTCCTCCTAAAGTATCACCCCAGTACGGAATGTGATCCCGACCCCTGGGCCGTCCTGAGAAGGGCAAGGAGGAGGGGTGTGGTCATCTCTCACATTCGAAATTCAACAACTCTGGCTTAACCACTGTGCCACCAGGGAAGTCGCCAAATTCCCTCTATCTTGTAAGACCCAACTCAACTACTACCTCTCCGAAGGAGCCCTCCTATGTCATTCCAACCTGTAATTATCTCCCACTTTCCTGAATGTTTTCATCCATCAAAAGCTGATAGAGCAGAATCCACCTACAATCCAAGGGAACAAAACATCTCAGTCATTCGTCTTGTATTATTTACAATAAACTGTATGTATACGTATTACACTCCCAGGAAAACATAAACCACCTTTTAAAATTCACTTTGTTTTGTTTACTGGATGTTATGGACTGAATGTTTCTGTCCCCCCAAATTCATATGTTGAAATCCTAACCCCTAATGTGATGGTATTAGGGGCAACTAAGTCATGAGGGTTTAGTGCCCTTATAAAAGAGACCCCAAAGGGCTCTCTAGCCCTCTTTCTACCATGTGAGGATGCAATAAGAAGGCAGTCTGCAACTCGGTCCTCTCAAGAACCGAACTGTGCTGGCATGCTGATCTCCGACTTCCACGCTCCAGAACTATGAGAAATAAGCGTTTGTTGTTTAAGCCCCCCAGTCTATGGTACTTTGTTATAGCAGCCCAAGCTGACTAAACCACTGGAGTATTGCCGGCACCTGGAGAATGTACCAGGCACTCAAAAAATATTTGTCAGATGAATGAATGAAAAGTTAAAAAGTGCTTAAGAAATGTTTGTTGATTGGCTGATTGACCTGGATTGGACAGATGACTAACCAGGGCAGAGATTAAATAGCAGAGAAGGACAGGATATCATTCTTAAAAATCAAACAGTCCTCCACATCCTTGGGTCTGATCCAGATTTGCGGAAGGAGAAGGAAGAGGTGGGCTGTCAGCAAAGTCTCCAAGTTCTCAGGGGAGTAAGATTATGTAGGGAGCTCTGACTCATCTCAGGAAATCAGCAGCAGCGCTTCAATACTTCCTAAAAACAGCAGCCCCCAGAGGAAGCTTGGAAGCAGTTCTGGATCCTCTCTTGTCTTTCCCCCTTTGACAGGAGGGAGCGCAGGTTGCAGCATGACTGCTCAGCCTCCCAGGTGCTGTGGTTATTTAGTATTCCGGATACGGCGGGGGCATCCTGCCGTATCAGTCACCCACATATTCCCATTTCTTCTGAGCCCAGGAAACTAGTAGAGGCAGGAAAAATGGAGGCAGAAAGCATAGAAATCAAAGAGTGACAAACTCTGATGTCTTAATTAAATGTATTCTCTCCACCCGCCTCTCCCCTCCCCAGTCTTACTCCTCCTATTTATTTTTTTAATGTTTTTTATTTTTATTATATTTTAAATGTATTTATTTCATCTTATTTATTTTTGGCTGCGTTGGGTCTTCGTTGCTGCGCATGGGCTTTCTCTAGTTGCTGCCAGCTGGGGCTACTATTCGTTGCGGTGCGCGGGCTTCTCAGTGCGGTGGTTTCTCTTGTTGTGGAGCACGGGCTTTAGGCACGCGGGCTTCAGTAGTTGTGGAGCACAGGCTTCAGTAGTTGTGGTGCACGGGCTTTGTTGCTCCGTGGCATGTGGGATCTTCCAGGACCAGGGCTCGAACCCATGTCCCCTGCATTGGCAGGCGGATTCTTAACCACTGCGCCACCAGGGAAGCCCACTCCTATTTAGCTTGTGGCTCCACCATATCTTCTCAGCCCCAAATGCTACCTTCCATTCCTTCCTCATTCTCATTTTCAATATCCTGGTGGCCAAAAAATGCTGTCAATTCTACTCTGAAATGTCGCTCACATCTGACCTCCCCTTTGCAGGCTTACAGATTCTACCCTTTAGCAAGTTCTTATCCTCTCTCACCCAAATTATTGCAATAGCTTCCTGTTGTCCTGCCTGCCTCAAATCTCTCCCCCTTCTCCAGAGCATCCTTCACGTTGCCACCAGTAAAATCATACAGGATCTGAGCATGTCATTCTGTGTTTGAAATAGTCAATGGCTCCTTACTGCCTACAGAATAAAATCTAAAACTCTTGATCTAGCAAAGTCTTCCTTATCAAACCGTAACTCACCTTTTCTCTGCCCGTCCTCATAGCATTTCTATTCTGCCCCATTCCTGAACTTTCTCCACCTTAAGCTTTCCACAGCCAAAATTTTAGTTATCTTTCAAAAACGAATTCAGGCTTTACCTTCCCTGGAAATCCTCCATTTTAATGAGTGAAAACCTAGGAGCATTCAGAAATCACTCTATATGGAGCAGTAGGCAAAATTCAAAAGCATCTTGGAGGCAAAAGATGGATTTGAGGAGTAAAGGATAGTTCAATCACTGTGTGATCGTGGTCAAGTGTCAAAAGCCAGACCTGGGGATGTCGAGAAAGTCCAGAGGACAAACCAAGTTATTTGCTAGTCGGGAGATCTAAGAGATAGGACCTAGCATTTGTCCAAGGCCAACAAGATGTATGTTCTACATTAAGCACATGTGCGTATATTATCTTGATTAATCCTTCCAACAACCCTGTGAGCTAAGTGTTATTGTCACTATTTTATTAGATGAGGAAATTCAGGCTCAGAGAGCTCTCCTAGGTTCAATGTCACATAATGAGCGATTAGCATAACTAGAATAGTAACTTGTATCTGTTCGACTCTCAACTTACTGCTCTCCCCACCTACCATGCACCCACAGTAAAGTGTAGCAAATCGCAGAGTCAGAATACCAAGCAGATACAGGGTCGGAAAGCAGCAAAGGACAACAGGATCACAGGCTGACTTCCCAACATGGCATGAGAGTAGGGCTTGCTCCCAGCAGACAGCATCATGATGAGTTCCTTTTAAGGGGCTGTCTTAAGGACAATTTTTGGAACTTGATATCTTCCCTAATTCCCACATCTCCTCCCACCCACCCTCCACCCAAATTAGCGTCATGCCTTCCTCTGAGCTCCCATATTCCTGGTTTTGACACATAATATGCCTTACATATAAGACATAATAATAATAGACACCCCAAAACTTAGTGTCTTAAAACAAGAGCAACAATTTTTTTGGACTCATGACTCTGTAATTTATGCAGGTCAGCAGGGACGACTTGTCTCTGCTACCATAGTGTTGCCTGGGCAGCTTGACTGGGACTAGAGGATCTACAACAGTTTTGCTCACGTCTCACGGCCGAGCTGGGGCAACTGGAATGGAATGGCTTGGGGCTGGCAGGGTCTCTCTCAAGCAGAGTGACTGGACTTCTTTACATGGAGGCTGGCTTTAAAGAGAAAAAAACAAAAACAAAAACAGAAGCTCCAAGACCTCTTAAGTCTTATACCCAGAAAGTCATACAATGTCACTTTTGCCAGAATGTATTGGTCAAAGCAAGTGATGAAAGCAGCCCAGAATTCAGGGGAGGGGGAAAAATCCATCTCCCGATGGGAGGGGCATCAAAGTCACGTTCCAAAGAACAGGAAGGACTGGAGGGATTTTTCTGGTCATCTTTAGGGATAATTTATCACAGTGAGTTTTATGTCCATCTGTTTTCTCCAATAGATTATCTTCCTAAGGTCAAATCCTTGTTTGTATTAATTTTACGTTTCTCACAGTGCCTAGCATAGTAATAGCTAATGCATAGAAAATACACTAACTGGAAATGAAATTTCTGTTCCCCCAATAAGAATTTTATTTTAGTTTTGTCCCTTGCATTCTAAACATTATAGGTCATAAAATGTCAGAGCTGGTAGGAAATTAAATCATCTAGTCCCATACCCCTCATCAATAAATGTGGAGAAATTGGGGCCAGATGGGTGAAGCAACTTGACCAAGGACTCATAGCTGGAGTTGGACCCTAACACTCCCTCACCTCACAATTATGCCACGTTTCCTACCATATGTGCACTGAGCCAAAATTCCAATATGAAGAAAGGATGATGGAGAGGGAGTAAAGCAGCGGGGTCGTGGAGTCAAATTCTCAGAACGAACCTTGAATCAGAGGACACCAGTCAGCAGAGAGTGGGCAGGCTTGACCTCACAGGCTGAATATGTTTTGTTTGGTTCACATAGCGTTTTTTGTTTTTTTTTTTAATTTGAAGAAGTTGCCGACCTCAAAAAAAAAAAGTTCATATCAAAATCCAGATTATCAGCTTCTCTTGAAAACAGCTGGGCCATCTAGCCACACTGGGCCTGCCTTCAAGCCTGACAACCATCGGCTGGAGCCATGCGCTGGGGTTTCCAGAGTCCTTGGTTTGGGGCAAGCTCAGCGTTCTTCCCTCATTTGTGTTAGCTGCTTGGCCAACATGTAGGTATGTGAGTGTGTGACTCCTGCCTTAAATGAAGGCATTGGAAGATTATACAGACATCTTTTTTTCTTTTTTTGCGGTACGCGGGCCTCTCGCTGTTGTGGCCTCTCCTGTTGCGGAGCACAGACTCCGGACGCGCAGGCTCAGCGGCCATGGCTCACGGGCCCAGCTGCTCCGCGGCATGTGGGATCCTCCCGGACCGGGGCACGAACCCGTGTCCCCTGCATCGGCAGGCGGACTCCCAACCACTGAGCCACCAGGGAAGCCCCCAGGCATCTTTTTTTGTGGCAACTATCTGCCTGCATGTTCCATCTCCCTACAAAGTATAAGCCCCCTAAGGGCACTTGCCATGTCTTAGAAAACTTTGAAACAAGTAATATTTGTTTAGCATTTTATACCTTCCAAAGAGCATTTCTGTACATGATCCCATAGAATACTCAGTAACTTAGTGATGTAGGTCTTAGTGTAACTGAAAGTGGGGTCCGGCTGCTCGCTGCCCAAGAGCCATTAAAGAGGCAAGGTTGGTGGAAAGGAAAGTTTGCTTTATTTCAGAGGCCAGCAACCGGCGGGAGGGCAGACGCCTGTCCAAGGTCGACCTCCCCTGCCCCCCCATTGACAATCAGGGGGAAAGAGCTTTTATAGATGGAGGGAGGGGGCTACATGCAGAAACAGCACAGTCAGCTCCGACAGTCATCTTGAAATTGGTCATCGGTGGTCTGACCAGTGTCATCTTGGTTGTTTTAAGTACAATTAATCTTCATTTCCAGGGTCGGTTTATTCCCACTTCCTTGAGGCCAATTCTCAGAATTGTGGCTGCTTATGTCATGGCTACAGCCTGGTCATCATGTAGTTAACTTCTTCCACCTGATGGAGGTTTCAGTATCTATAAGACAGCTCACAGGATGTGGCTCAGAATCTTATCTATAGCCCTTGAGGAGGAACCAAAGGTCCTTGACTTTGCTTAATGACTAAAGTATTATTATTTGGTCTCCTTTGACTGTTTTCCTTTGTTTCTGCATTTTCTCCCTTCTCTGATTAAACTTATTCTTTGGCTAAAGGTTTTCTACAGACAAAAGGCAGGCTGAGGACATGGTGGGGGACCACAGAGTCCTGCTCCATTTCATTATTAATCTAATTATGAATCTAATTTACTTTAAAAAAATTTTTTCCTCTCAGAGGAGAAAACAGAATCAGAAAGGCTATGATTTGCCAAAGACCAGCCAGCCATTGAATGTGGAGGTGGGTGTGGAGGGCTCCCACTGTTTGGGGCTGCCCGGTATCTGTTTTCCTTTCTTCTGGATGTAACAACTTAATTTTCCTTTGGGGAACTATTTCTTTTCCTCACAGCCCTTGAGTTTGGGTGAGGTTGACCCCATGGGAGTGCAACTAAGTCCTGTCCAATAAGAGTTCCGATTATCCCTAACCTCAGTGATTGGTTTAGATGTGAACATGTGACCCAAGCTGGGCCAATCAGAGCTAATCAGTACCAGTCCTAGGACTTTTGCTGGAACTCTTTTTTCTTGCATTACGTTGATTGCTCCCAGTTAAGACCAGCCTCCCCTTTCTTCAGAGTTCTGTGGGCAAGTGACGTGGGAGTCCTAGGAGCTCCCCAGCTCTGCAAAATACCACCATACCCATGCCCTCCAGAACGCCGCTGACAAGAGTAAAATGGGCTCTGAACTCTGCCTGCTCCTAGAAGAACCTCTTGCTTCTCACCTCCCTCCCTTTCAGTCCTCGCTGACCCACCACCACTCTCTGCCTTGAGACCACCAACACTTATCTCAACATACTCATTATCTGCTTATATCAGTCTCCCCAAAAGTGCAGGACACCTAGGTCATCCCATATTCCCAGGATGCTAATCCTCATACTGCTTTATAAGCAAGGAGGCACACACACCACCACCACCCCCCACGCCCCCCCAACAGTCCCTTTCCCTGTGTTTTTAGTTTCCATACAATTTGCATTCTGAACATCCACAGTTACTTATTTTTTTTTCTTCCCCAACTTTATAAAGTTGTAATGGACTCATAACAATGTGTAAGTTTAAAGTGCACACAGTGTTAATTTGATACACACATATTGCAAAATGATTACCACCATAGCTTAGCTAACACCTGCATCACATCCCATAATTACCATTTCTTTTTTGTGGTGAGACTAAGATTTACTCTTAGAGAAGTTACTTGTTTCTTTTATGTCTGTTTCTCCCCACTAGAATGCAAGCCTTATGAGGAAAGGGACCATTCCTGTTTGATACACTGCCATGTATTCCCAGTACTTAGAACAGTGTGTAGGCTAAGGGGGGTTTGGTAATACTGAATTAATGAATAAATATGCCCAGCCTGTTTTGATGGGGATATGCCCACTTGAGAAAGAAAGCAATAGAGAAGAAAGCAGATGCATGAGGAGGGAAGAACAATATTCCTGCATTTTAAAAACCTTTTCTTAGTCAGCTTGGGCTGCTATAACAAAACACTATAGACTGGGTGGCCTAAACCACAGAAATCTCTTTTCTCACAGTTCTTGAGGCTGAAAGTCCAAGATCAAGTACCAGCATGGTTGAGCTCTGGTAGGGCTCTCCTCCTGGCTTGCAGATGGCCTCCTTCTCACTGTGTCCTCACAGGGCCTCTCCTCGATGTGTGTGTGTGTGTGTGTGTGTGTGTGTGTGTGTGTGTGTGTAGAGTGCTCTCTCTTCCTCTTCCCAGAAGCCGCCAATCCTATCAGATTAGGTCTCCACCCTTATGAGCTTATTTAACCCTAAGTACCTCCTAACAGTCCCATTTCCAAATACAGTCACGTTGGGTATTAGGGCTTCACTGTATGAGTTTTGGGAAGGACACAATTCACTCCATAGCACCCTGACCCCAGATGTGCCTTAAACTTTTCAGTGACATGAAGCAATAATTGCTTCTGCTTATTTTCTGCCTTAAACCGGAAAACATCACAAGGAGGTTCACCATGGAGCTGGCAAAGGAGGGTTTTATTGGTCCTGGCATTGATGTACCTGCCCCAGACATGAGCACGGGCGAGCGGGAGGTGTCCTGGATTGCTGACACCTATGCTAGCACCATAGGGCACTATGATATCAACGCCCATGCCTGTGTTACCAGTAAGCCCATCAGACAGGGTGGAATCCACGGACGGATCTTTGCTGCTGGTCATTCCATGGGATTGAAAACTTCACCAATGAAGCTTCTTACATGAGTATTTTAGCAATGACACCAGGATTTGGAGATAAAACATTTGTTGTTCAGGGATTTGGTAATGTGGGCCTGCCCTCAATGAGATATTTACATCATTTTGGTGCTAACTGTGTTGGTGTTGGTGAATCTGATGGGAACATATGGAATCCAGATGGTATTGACCCAAAGGAACTGGAAGACTTCAAATTGCAACATGGAACAATCCTGGGCTTCCCCAAAGCAAAGATCTATGAAGGGAGCATCTTGGAGGCGGACTGTGACATATTGATCCTCGCTGCCAGCGAGAAGCAGCTGACCAAGTCCAATACACCCAGAGTCAAAGCCAAGATCATTGCTGAAGGTGCCAACGACCGACAACTCCAGAAGCTGGTAAGATTTTCCTAGAGAGGAACGTCATGGTTATTCCAGATCTCTACTTGAATGCTGGAGGAGTGACAGTATCTTACTTTGAGTGGCTGAAGAATCTGAATCATGTCAGCTATGGCTGTTTGACCTTCAAATATGAATGGGATTCTAACTACCACTTGCTCATGTCTGTTCAAGAGAGTTTGGAAAGGAAATTTGGAAAGCATGGTGGAACTGTTCCCATTGTACCCACAGCAGAGTTCCAAGACAGGATATTGGGTGCCTCTGAGAAAGACGTCGTGCACTCTGGCTTAGCTTACACCATGGAGCGCTCTGCCAGGCAAGTCATGCGCACAGCCGTGAGGTATAACCTAGGCTTGGACCCGAGAACAGCTGCCTATGTCAACGCCATCGAGAAAGTCTTCAGGGTTACAATGAAGCTGGTGTGACCTTCACATAGACCGGACGGGACTGCGGCTGACTGCTTCACTACCCTCCTCACCTCTTCATCTGCAGACCTATCACAAGTTTACATGTAACCACAGAAATCCCTCTCTCATGACTTAATAGATAACGGACACCATTTTCAACAAGTCAATCCAAATCAGCCCCTTAAGAAAAAAAGTTAGGGGATCATATATAAGCTAGTAAGTGATAGTAGATATTAGCTATGTCAGAGAGCCATTTGGGCATTTTGCCTTTAAATAAAGTCTTTTCCCTCTGCCTGTGCTGCCTTTGCTCCATGGCTGTTTCCCAGCACAGTCAGCTGTAGCCCTGGGAAAACTCCTTTTGTCCAAGAGCAGTCAGTCCCTTGCCACTTCAGCTCGGGACAGATCTATCAGGTGCTTTGACACGTTTAAGAAGCAGGTATATGGCATTTTCAGGAGGTAGCATGGTCCTCAAGTGAGTTATTGGTATTTCACAGCAGCAAAATAACTCAGTTTTACAGGTTACAAACAAAAAAACCTTTCTCTGTATGCATTTTATTCTTTTAGAATAAAATAAGTACATGCTGCTGTAATAAAATTGCCTTTAATCACTTAACAAGCCTAAACTTGACTCAAGCAGTGAATGTCTGTAAACAAATAAATGAAAAAAGCTAGTATTTTTATAACATAAAGCACTCTCATTTATAACTTATCAATTGCATATTGTCATCCAGCAAAAATAAAAAGCCTAGTAGACCATTAAGTTATCTTCATACCTGCAAACGATGGAGGTTATTTTTGTTAAGACTGTCGGAATTTACTAACCACAATTATGACATATAGTCCAAAGAACACAGTAACCTCCTTATAATGTTAATTAATTGTCCTCTTTTGAAGATCTATTGTGTTGACTAATTGAACAATAATTCAAGTAGAGTGCCCCAGAAGAAAACCACTTGGGCTCCGTCTTTGGCGGCTCTGAGCATTGCCAATGGCCCCGCCTAGCCCTGACTTTGTGTCGTCATTTAGAGCCCTCATCTTCTGCGCACGGCTTCATTCCCAGTGGGCTGGAAACAACCTGGGGTTGTGTTTTCTTTGGGAGTTGTTTGGCCAGGGGCTTTTGAACAGTAGTGTCCCAATGAGGTACTAGATATTATTTATATAAGAATGAGCTTCTTTTTTTAACAATAATATCCTTTCAGAAATTTCTAACTACTTTGTAACTGCATGACTTAACCTGGTGACAAAAGCAGTTATTAAAAAGCCTATCTTGGGCTTCCCTGGTGGCACAGTGGTAGAGAGTCCGCCTGCCCATGTAGGGGATGCGGGTTCGTGCCCCGGTCCGGGAAGATCCCACATGCCGCGGAGCGGCTGGGCCCGTGAGCCATGGCCGCTAAGCCTGCGCGTCCGGAGCCTGTGCTCCGCAACGGGAGAGGCCACAACAGTGAGAGGCCCTCGTACCGCAAAAAAAAAAAAAAAAGCCTACCTTTTACAGAAAGAAAAAACAAAAAAAGGAGGAAATTCTGGCATATGTTATGACATGGGTGAACCACGAGGACATCATGCTACTGAAATAAGCCGGTTGCAAAATGACAAATATTGTATGATTCCCCTTATATGAGGTTCCTAGGGTAATAAAATTCATAGAGACAGAAAGTAGAATGGTGATTGGGAGAGGCTGGGGGAAGGGGGAAATGGACAGCTATTGTTTAATGGGTACAGAGTTTCAGTTCCGGGAAAATGACAAGGTTCTGAAGATGGTTATATAGCAGTGTGGATGTACTTAATGCCACTGAACTTAAGAAAAAGTTAAATGGTAAACTTTTTTTTTAACAGGAAAGTTTATTTTAAATTTGACAATCACACATTTGCAAATGGTAAACTTCACGTTATGCGTATTTTACCATAATAACAAAAAGAAACCTAACCAGTACATAGATCTCAAACCCAAATCGTTAGACTCCAAACCGTGTCTCCTTCCATCACTTGTGCTCTCCAGCTCAAACGCCCTGCACATCATTTGTGCTTAATAAAAATCAGGTGAACAAGTGAATTAATACATAAATGAATGAATGCATTAATGTTTATTTTTAGTTAACCTGCGGGCTTTTCATCTCCTGGCAAAAAGCAAACGTTTTAATTTGTAGTCCTTAACAGTCTGGAAAGTATCATGAAAGTTCAACCCAGTTTCTTACTTCAGGAAGCCTAGAGGCATGTCCCTACCACATACCTGAAGTTCACACTGACATGTCCACATTTAGCACAGGAGAGTTTATTTGCCTGTGTATGTATATTTCGAGTGTGACCTTGGAGTAGAAACACCTTGAAGGCAGACACACTTTTCTTTGTATCATTCACAATAGCTAGTTCAGGGAGTTTGTACACTCAGCTGCTACCCCAGAGCCCTGGTAAACATGGTAGCTGGGCAAAAGTAGCTTTGAGACAAGCTCTGGGCTTTACTTCACTCCCTCACCAAGCCCTGGTGACGTTTACATTCTAGATGTTTAGATGTCATCGTCATTGCCACCACTCTGATTAAGGCCATTATCTGTCACCTGACCCCTTGCAGGAGCCTCCTAACTGGTCTCCTTCTTTCTCTCTTGCACCCTCCCCTACATCCTTCCGTTCCCCACAGAGCAGCAAGGCTTTGAATCTGATTATGTTCTACCCTGGCTTAAAACCTTGAATGACTTCCCGCTGTGGAAGGATACAGACAAAATCTCCTAACTTGGCCTAGTTGGTCCTCATATGTTCTATCATCCCTTGTAAACAGTCAAGCCTCATGCAGAACCACCTCCTATATCCTCTCTGGGCTGCAGCCAGATGCTCTGGGTCTGATATTGACCAGGGTTCTTGGCCTTCCCCAGTCAATAGAAATTGACTAGAGACCAGGCAAGAAATTCAGGCAAGGCTTTATTGGGGCCCCTGCTTCAGCGGGGTGGGGGGGTCTGAAAACTGACGGACAGGACGGCTTGCCTGCTCCCTGACCCGGGGGGGGGGGGG